>NC_066363.1:44614171-44923814 GCF_013377495.2 Cygnus atratus
CATCAAGCTGCGAGAGCATGTCTTCATGGTCGAAGAGGAGCTGGTCCTCACGCGTCAGTCTCAGGAGCTCTCTCAGGTCCAGATCGACTACCATGCGGCTCTCCAGACGCTGGTGGAGGATGGGACCAGGATGGTGTGCACTGGCAGGATGCACACCGACCGCATCTGCCGCTTCGAGTCCCTCTGCTACTCTACTGAGGCTGAGGAGTTCGTCTACTTCCACAGCAACTCCTCGGTCATGCTGCCCAACCTGGGCTCCCGGAGGTTCCAGCCCGCGCTGCTCGACCTCTCCTCGGTGGAAGATCACAACACCCAGTACTTCAACTTCGTGGAGCTGCCCGCTGCTGCGCTGAAGTTTATGCCAAAGCCGGTCTTCGTGCCCGACGTGGCGCTGATCGCTAACAGGTTCAACCCAGACAACTTGATGCACGTCTTTCATGACGACCTCCTCCCCATCTATTACACCATGCAGCAGTTCACTGATTTGGATCCGGAGGCACGGCTCTTCTTCATGGAAGGGTGGAGTGAAGGTGTTCATTTTGACCTCTACAAGTTACTGAGTAACAAGCAGCCGCTCCTCAGGGAGCAGCTTAAAACCCTGGGCAGGCTCCTCTGCTTTACCAAATCGTACGTGGGACTCTCCAAAATCACCACCTGGTACCAGTACGGATTTGTCCAGCCACAAGGGCCGAAGGCCAACATCTTGGTTTCTGGCAACGAGATCAGGCAGTTCACCAAATTCATGATGCAGAAGCTGAACGTCAGCTTGGAGGAGAGCTCCAGTGAGGAGTACATCGTCGTGTTCAGTCGAACAATCAACAGACTTATCCTAAATGAGGCAGAACTAATCCTGGCACTCGCCCAGGAGTTTCAGATGAAAACCATTACCGTCTCTCTGGAGGAGCATTCGTTTTCTGACATCGTCCGGCTGATCAGCAACGCGTCCATGCTGGTCAGCATGCATGGGGCCCAATTAGTCATGTCTCTCTTCCTGCCGAGAGGTGCCACGGTGGTGGAGCTCTTCCCTTATGCTATCAACCCTGAACACTATACCCCTTACAAAACCCTGGCAACCCTTCCTGGCATGGACCTGCAGTACATTGCCTGGCAGAACACCGCCAGGGAAGACACCGTTACCTACCCCGACAGACCTTGGGATCAGGGTGGGATTGCTCATCTGGACAAAGCTGAGCAAGAGCGCATCATTAAGAGCACTGAGGTGCCACGGCACCTCTGCTGCCGCAACCCCGAGTGGCTGTTCCGTGCCTACCAGGACACGAAGGTGGACATCCCTTCCCTCATCCAAGTGATCAGGCAGACTGTGAAATCTAAGCCTGGGCCCAAGAAGCAGAAGTGGTCTGGGAGCCTCTACCCTGGCAAGGTGAGGGATGCCAAGTGTCAAGCCTCCGTCCAGGGCACGAGTGAAGCTAAGCTTTCTGTGTCCTGGCAGATCCCCTGGAACCTTAAGTATCTGAAGGTCAGAGAAGTGAAATACGAAGTGTGGATACAAGAGCAAGGGGAAAACACTTACATGCCTTATATATTGTCCCATCAGAATCACACCTTCTCAGAAAACATTAAGCCCTTCACCATATACCTGGTGTGGATACGCTGCATCTTCAACAAAAATCTCCTGGGACCTTTTGCAGATGTGCTCTTGTGTAGTACATAACCTGTCGCGCTACCTGGACAGCTCTGTCCTGCTCTCCGCTCCATCTGTGGTTTAAAAACCTACTGTCCTGTAGTTTGTAGAGGGCTCAAGAGGACTAGGCTGTACCAGTGCCTAAGTGTCCATTTGATTGCACTCTGTGTGTGTGTGTTCTTTAAATGGTATTTATTTCCAGTGAGTGTTTAAAAAAGAACTGTTCTTCAGAGAACTTCCAGAGGTCAGATTATGTGATGAATACATGTAATTGAAAACAGAATGGAAGCGAATTGTGTGTACCTCGGTCGTGATTTGAATTTGTTTCTATTGTGTAGTGAGTATCTAAGCACAGCATTAATCCGCAGTTAATTCCATGGCTAGGTGGGCAATTCTCATCAGCTTTTTCATTGTAAGTTATTTTTTTCAATAACTCTGTCTGTAGGTTTGAGTTAAAGGTTTGGTATGAGAGCTTTCATTAAATTGCTGTAAACCTCCTTGGTACTTTTTTGCATTTTATTGTCTATCAGGATGATATTGTGATAGATTTATCTGTTGCTGTGATAAAATGTGTACGTGGGTAGCTTTTTATTTTTCATATTTTGGCTGAATAGCATATGAATGGCATATTTCTTTGCAGAGAAGGAGACTACGGTATCAGCACCATGCTTAAAATCTGATTTTACTGCACCCCAATAGCAAAATGAAAGGCTGGAGCAGCAGGTAGGAGGTTGAAGTGGGTAAAATAATTTATTGTGATTTAATACCTGTTTCTGTTTTGTGAGTTATGTACGTTTCCTTGGGAAAGGAAGGGGGAAAGGAAGGGGGTCTGGAAGAGGCAGTGGGTGAAGGAGGTTGCCCAAATAAAAATCCTCTCAAAGAAAATCCTTCTTTGGTTTTGATCAGTATAATCTGTTGATAATAGCTGCTAATAGGTGCGTGTTTTGCTAAGTAAGAGGCAAGTCCCAAAGGGAAGCTTTCTGGGTGCAGATTTTGCTGGATGTGGTGCTGGGAGAAGAGGAAGAAGAATCAGGCAGGGGCTGTTACGTGGCTGCAGTTGAGTTGGGCTGAGTGAAAAATTAAAGCTCTGGGTCAGACGTGTAGGACTTGGGGGAAAGAGGAAAAAAAGGGCAGAAATGGGAGATATTTTGTTGATTGATGTTAGCATGCTCTGTGGTTTATAACCAACATTAAAGCAACAGGAAAAGTGCTTTCTTCTCTCCCTACTGTCCTGCCAAGGTCTGGATGGATGTTCGCACGGTGGGATAAATGGCTTGCTTTCTGAGTGATGGACTGATAGGTGAGCATCTCAAGGCAGGACTATAGTATGAGTTTTAGTGAGGGGGAGAGAAAAACATTGCTACAAAAATCAGACGAGAAGCAGGAGGGTTGAAGAATGAGTAAAACACCGCAGTACAACATTGGACCTTCAGGCTAGTGTTACTTCTGTGATTTCATTTTCATTATGTCTTGTTTTGTTTTCAAACGTTGTTTATGATGTAAAGGAAAAAAAAAATCCTGAAGCCTGTCAAAGTCCGTTTGCTTTGCCATTGTAGCCTTGCCCATTAATATTTTTTGCCTTGGTATCTTAAAGGGGTGTATGAATACTCCAGCTGTTGTTTTTTCTAAGACAAAAGGGGCTTCTTGCTGAAGGGAAGCAAGTGCCTGAGCTGTGTCCTGAAGTATCAATTTGACTGAACCACAGCCATCAGAACCGAGGTGAGAAAAAACTTCATAAACAGGAGACAGACGTGAGAGCGGGCTTTGTAAGAAAGCTTCCACGACCTGTGTCTCCCACTGGCTGATTTGCTGCCCCTCACAGTAGGGTTTTCGGCAGCCTCCATCCCCACGTCCACTCAAGTTGCAGGTAGCCCTAGGGCCACTGGCCATCCCCCTGCTGGCTGTCGCAAGGCTGGCAAGGTCGGTTCCCTGCAAACCCAGTGTTCAATAAGCCATAAGAAGGCTGAAATTTATTTAACGTTCATTTTGCATCGGTTTTCAGAAGTGATTTTCTGTGGGTGTGTGAGCTGCCTGTGGTCTCGGAGCCACCTTTCGTCATGGGCAGGCTGTTGGTCTGTGTATTTCTCTCCTCCCTGTCTTTCTCAGTGCCTTTTTTTTAGCAATCCTTTGCCCGTAATTTGTAGAGCATCCCATTTCACTTAAAATTAGTTTCACATGACTGCAATTTTTCTCACATTTGCAGATTGCTTACAGCACGTGAGCTATTTTCTTCCCCTATCCTAATGGTTCTAATCAACAAAACTGGCCATGGAGTAATGGTGTCACTTATGCGGGTTTGTGAGCTCGTAACTCTAGCATGAAACAGTTTCTTGCATTCGGATCAAAAGTTTCTTGCATTGATCAAAAGGAATGCTAGCCTGATGTTGCTTAAAGCTTTGTCCCATAACAAATGCGGGTTTTCTATACGCAGGGGCTGGGGATGCATCACTCACATGTGCAGGAGCACAGGGCTGGGGCTGGCTTATTTTATTTCCCAAACAGTTTACTCATCAGGCAAGCTTAGGGGCTCCTTTTGACCAGTTGTGCTGTGCAGGAGACTCACAATTTCTACCACTACATCATTTCTTGATGCTCCCAGAGCAAATACATTAAGCTCTGTGGTGCTGTTGGGCCTCGCTGTCCAGGAAAAAGAGAAATAGCTGGGATTACATCCAAAACCCTCTCGGGGCAGGGCAGGATGCTAATAGCAAGCTGGGCTGCAGCTTGCTGCCGCCCGGCCTGGGTGTGTTTACCGAGATGGATCATCCAAGAGGATTTCCTCTGGCTGCCATTTCATATCTCATTTTAATTAGTCGGAGTGCAGGGAGCAACCAGCTGCCGTGGGAGGACTCTTCCCCGACACAGGAGGAGGAGGAGGAAGAAGTGAAGGGAGAATTTGCCAGCCCGCAGGTGTGTGGTGTTGGACAGCAGCTGCAGGCCGTGCAGGGATACGGGATGGGACTTCTGGTACTGACGGAGTTATTTTCAGTTGCATAGAGCCCCAACTTGCCCTCAAAAACAGTGCCCAGGAATAGCAGCGTTTCTCGAGAGGCTCAGCTCCAAGCAGAAGGCAGATGGCTCCACTATCAGTCCAGTGAGAGGCAAGGGGGTGCTGCTTTCCTGGGAGCGATGCTTTCCTGTCGGTGCAACCCACATCCTCACGGGAGGCTGTGGTGCTTCTCCCCTGTAACAACCAGAAATTATTTCAGGCCAGCCTTTGCTTAACAATATTGCTACATTTTTAAAATTGCTTTATTTTTTTTTTTAGTTATTTATTTGTTGGCCCAAGGGTTTCTCCAGCTTTTGGCTTCTGCCACGCTGCCTGTGGGTGGCACTGGCTCCCCCCGATGCGTTTGCTCCTGGGGTGCCTCACGGGACCCAGGCTGGACGAAGACATGTAGGAAATGGTTTGTTCCAAGCATCAGCCCCTGCCCCTGCGGGCTGTCCGTGTATGTGGCTGGCAGAGCCCTACGAAGGTCCCATCTGAGACCTTCAGCTCTTCAGGAGAGAAGCGGGGCCTGCCAGCTCTCAGGGCTCCCTGGGTGAGAGGCGTTCCATAAGCACAACAGTATTTAATTAATGTTAAACAAAAGGGTGACTTCAGCATCTCTGCCTCATCACTGTGTCTCATCTGCCGAGCTATATAAATAGCAGGCTTATTTCTACAATATTTTTGCTTCTGGTGCCTGCGCAGCATAGGGCTTGGTGGATAAAAGAGCACTTCGTTCTTTCCTGGTGGACTTGGGGTGGGAGCACTCTTGGAACCGCTTTCCGTGTGATGACTGACAGTCCATCTGTGCTGTGGGTGGTACGAGAAGCATCACCATCTGCGTGTGTGCAAAGCACGTCCCAGTCTTTGTGTGAGATAAGTCACCTCCTCCTCAGCACGGCCCCTCGTGGGGGGCAGCGTGGAGCCGAAGGCGACCCGGCCTGCCGGGGCCAACCCGCACGGAGCGAGGCCCGGGCCTGGCTGCTGCCTCGCAAATCGTCCCGTGCTGATTGCTGAATTAATTGCTGGCACGCTCAAATAAACCAAACAGCCTCCTGTTTTCTCCCAATAACTTGGCAACAATCGTCACCTTTAAGTGTTGCTTAGTCCCGCCGTTTGAAAATGTGGTGCTTTTAAAATTTAATTGAGCCTCCCTTTGTTCAGTGTTTATCGAACGGCTTGCTCCAATCACCTGATTTACCCTCTGGGAGGGCCATGTGCATAACATGGCTCCTACAGATGAACCCACCATGTTTATCACACCTTGTCTGTCCCAGAAGCTCCCTGTTTGTTTTTCCTGAGCCTGAGGCCATGCTGGTCGCTAGTGACAGCGGTCACCTCCTCCATCTCCACGGCTGTGGGGACGGGGTGGGCTGTGATGAGTCAAACCCACAGGCCTCTGCGGTCCCCCAGGCTCAGCCCAGGTTCCCAGGGATGCCCAACAATACCATTTCCCTCTGCAGACATTTGTTGCTGTGACATTTCCATGATGAGCCAGTGCCTACTGCTTTGTAAGTCTGCTGGCCCCATCTCCATCCCATGCAGGTGCAATGGGGCCTAGGTGTCTCTCACCATATTTCACTTCCCCCAGCGTAGCTACATCCATGTGGGCGTGGTGTAGAGCTGCACCAGTTGGCTTGGGCAACCCTTCTTCAACACCTTCAGCGAAACGTGCCCATCTTTTGGGGTTTTCCTGCCAGAAGAGTGGAGCAGAGGGGGGTGGGACGTGCAGTGCTGCTGCCTGGGGTGAGTGACCACAGAGTCGGACACAGAGATGTGTTCTTTGTACAAGTCCTCATCCTAACCCCGCCTTGCCTCATTGCATGGATTTATATCTGCTTCTACCTTCCTTTTTTTCTTCCTATTCCCTCCTTTCAAGTCTCCATCTTCAGCTTTGCCTTTGGAAGAGGGGAAATTTGAGCTGGACGTTGGGGAGGAGCAAGAGCTGTCCTGGAAAATACCATCATGTCTCCAGCCACGGCCAGGCGAGCATCCAGGAGCTAATGTTTTAATGCAATGAGGAGGCAGGACTACCATCTGCATCTGTATTTCACAAGCATCTTTTGTCATCTGGTCCCTTCAGACAGAGGAAGACGCTTTTCCCTGTGCGTGAATGTTTCAGAGTCAGACAGGGCAAGAGGAGTGTGAAATCTCCCTTCCTCCCTTCTCCCCCAGGATTATGATGGTGTTTCAGAGCAGCACTATGAATGGTAGATTATTTGAGAGGAAAAAACAGGATTCATCTGGGAAGTGTTTTCTGGGCAGGAGGGTTTCATGTGCGTGGTGTTCTGGCTCTCTCCCTACCTCCCAGCAGCTACATTTTGGCAAGCGGTGCCCCGTGGGAGATGCTGTCTCCTCAGAGAAGAGGGACAACGGGATGTCTCTGCCACAGCTCCGGGGGGATGCTCACCGTGGCTGCACATCCCACCTGCTCCTCTGGGAAATGCTTTCTTTGGCAATTTTTCCTCCGTCCCTCTCCCCTTGCAATAAAAGCTCTGTTAGGGAGACGATCATCATTTTAATCAGAAAATTGAAATTCAAGTGCTAGCTTTCCACTGAAAACT
Source organism: Cygnus atratus (assembly GCF_013377495.2). Lineage (NCBI taxonomy): Eukaryota > Metazoa > Chordata > Aves > Anseriformes > Anatidae > Cygnus > Cygnus atratus. The sequence goes on from NC_066363.1 coordinate 44,621,367, forward strand.
AGTTTTGAAGCAAAATTTTCAGTAATTCCTTAGGGGTTAGAGGGTGCTTTCTGATTAAATAGTGTTTCATTTAGACTGCTTTCCTTTTCCCAGGCTAGAGGGAGGGCTGTGAAATCAGTAGGGCTGACACAAGGGCCCCACCTGCATTGCAGAGGGAACCTCAGGGGAGCCTTTTCTCCCCAAAAACACGCTGCAAAGCTTGGGTGTACCCGTGCAGGCAGAAGGAAAGCTCTGTCAAGGAAAAGCTGCCTTCACCCTCTGTGGTGTGTGTTCCCCTTATATGAACCATCACATCCTGGAGGAAGGACCAAATTTAAGCATTCATGGGTTCAAAAAGTCAGGATTTCAGATGGCCCAAGGTAGGGGCATCCTGGCAGCTCTACGAACCAGTCCGTTGACGGGCACAGGCACCATGAGGTTTTACCCAAGGTAAACACCGCTGGTCCCACTCCCCGCTAAGGGTCATGGTTTAGTGATGGGACTCGGTATGCCAGGTTGGTGGTTGGGCTTGGTGACCTTGGAGGTGTTTTCCAGCTGAGATGACTCCATTTTTCTATGTTCCCCTGCCCACCTGGTGGGAGCAGAGGTGGGCTGTCCACCCCTCTTGCAGCAAGACCTGCAGTTTCTCTTTGGAGGGGCACCTGCGGCTTGAAGCCAAGGGATTTATAGCGCTTTCAAGAAGCACTGTGTGGTTTTTGCTGTTCACGCGGGCGGTGCATTGCACCTGGAATATCAGCAGCTCTGTGAGGCTTTGTCCTGCATGGGCACACCTGATATCCCTGGTAAATCCTGCTCAGCTCCAAAAATGCAAGAGCAGAGCGTATTCACGGTTGGCTTGATTTTTCTTCATCATTAACTCGGACGAAGGCTGCTTAGGTAAGCACTGTGCACACTGAGCCACAAAATCCTGGGCAAGGGTTTTTGGCTCTGCATTCTTGGCTGCCTTTTAAAGCATTCACATTTAAGGGGGGGAGAGAAAAAAAAAAAAAAAGAAAATTACACACGCAGTAGTAATGCCCCTCGGTTTGTGCTGCTCTGGGCTAGATGAGCGACTTTGGAAAGGCTCTCTGCTCAGTGGAAAGAACCCCGCAAAGCCAGTCCCACATCATCTTGCTAATTTTATGCAAATATTACTGACGTTGTGAGAGCAACAGTTTCAGGAGCAGGCCAACGATGCCAAAATGCAAACAGGTGTAGTCAGTGCATCCAACTGCAGCACCAGGCAGCTTTTATTTATTTATTTATTCATTAACTTTTTTTTTTCCGTTCTGGCTTGATAGTTTTTTCACACCCTTTGCATTCATGTAAATAACCATGCGGGGTGCAGAGGGATAAATAAAAAATCAGGCCTTTGAATACAATTGCTTACAGGGAAAAAGACCAAAGCAGAAAGCCATGCAATACCTGCCCCCCACACAGGAACAGGTGAATTTGCTGAGACCTAGCAGGGCTCCCGAGACTCGTGACGCTCCCCGAGCATTGCTTCATTTAAAAAGGTTCACAGCAGAGGGGCAGATTTGAAACTGGCTGTGAAAGGGATCCATTTATTGCTCAGCTCTGAAGCTTCCTGACTGGGATAATTAATTTTCCAATTCAGCTCCACCTGCAATGTCGGCGCTTCAGAAGGCAGCGCTGCAGCTGGGCTCACTGCCTTTTCCTATTACTCAAGCCACATCCATGGGTGCAGGAGCCTGTGGCCAGGCTTCGCGGACTGGGCTGGAAGCTGGTGCATCAAATTAGAGTTAAAGTTTGGTCTTGGCACCACAAAGCCATCTGTGTTGTCCCGTGAGTGTGCTGACCTTGGTCCCCAGTGCTGGTGGGAGCAGGTTCCTTCTGGAGGCAGGCGGTTCAGGCATCACGAGGCGCAGCTCGCAAACCAAAATACGCTCACATGGCTTGCCCAGTAATTCTGACAGACAGCTGACTGTGTAGTAAAAACATGTAGTGGTCTTCATGGATAATTCACAAGCAGAAATAAATTGTTTGCCAGAAACAGCTCGCCTTGTTCTTTTTATTGCATGTATCTCGTATACATTGCCATGTTAAAAACAACACAAAAACTTAATTCCCTGCTTGTTCTCAGCACAGGCGTCTCTGCAAAGCCTGAAGAAGAAGAGCTGTGAGGAGCCAGAGTGCTTTTAAAAGAGGAATGCTGTACAGAGGGAAGGAACTCAGCATTAATCAGACATCCAGCAGATAGCTCTTCTCTCTGGCTAGTTACGTTTTAAAATTTATTTGTTATGGGAAAGGCAGGAATTTCTCCCTAAAGCTGGAGCCAAACTATTAACCCAAACTGGAGGGGGAACGCTCAGCTGAGAAATATTTTCCTACCTGTCAAACCTCCCACAATACGTAGAAAGGCTGTTTCCACACTCCTGGTGCTGGGTTGTAGCTGTAACTTGTGTCTCAAGGGACCTACGATTATTTCACTTCTCAGCAGGGTTTAATTTTTAAATTCTCTGCCTTTGCAGCTGGAGAATGAAGGGAGAAATGAATGTGCTCGTAAACTGGGCCATGGCTGAAGGATCCCATCAGGGATTTTTGGACAAGGCCAACCTTGATGTAGCTCCCCAGATCCCAGTGAGGTTGCGTTGGGGTGACCCTGTCCTGCTGGTTTTTGGGTGGATTACTCCGCTCTTTCAGCTAACGATGGAGTTATGACCTCTGCCACAACAGCTCCTGCTGCTTGGTGCTCTGTTCCACCAGCATGACCACCAGCCTTGTTCCAGGTCCGCAGGGCCCCCACAGCCTGCAGGCTCCCAATGCCCACGGGTGCTGGGGTTCTGCCCTGGGTGGCCTCTCCTGGCTGAGGACACCACTTCTCCATGGGGATTGTCCCATGGACATCCGCTGGTGTGGGGTCTGGCCAACCTCGCCCAGCACGTATGGTTTTGGGGGGAGAGCTGGGATAAGGAAGGTCGATGAGGGTCTAACGGAAATATATATATATATATTTTTATTTTTTCTGCGAGCTTTTAATTCCTTTGATCTGCCTGGTGAAGCTGTGGCAGAGACCATCTCCATCATGGGTTTTAACCAAACCAGACGGCTGGCAACAGCTCATCCAAAACCTGCCACATTGCAAGTTGTGTCCCCAAAACTGGCTTTGAAATTAGGACACCTTATAGGCCCAGCAGCCACAGCACCACAGAGGGGTGGGCGAGGAGTTTTTGTGTGACATTAAGGACACCTCAGCCACTGGTGAAGGTGCTGTTTGGCTTCTGCAGCCTGCCAGGAGATGCTGGCATGATGAACCTTCATTTTCCTGTGCCCTTTCAACATTTCAAACTCTAGTGCCACCCAATTAAAAATATTAATGGGTTATTGCATGCATTAAAACCTTCTTAGTCTTTTCTCTTCCAGCGCTGATCCTGTCTAATGCATCGTTCCCTTCCTTGCCTCCAGCAGATAACATTGTACTGTGTCTGACTGTACCTGTGGGCATGTCTATGTGGGCCAAAGCCTGGCCTCACAGCCAGTAGCCACGTTCACAGAGGCCTCACTACCTTCTTTTTTGGAAACCAAGTCCGCATGAGAGAGCTGTGCCTCCCTGTGGGCAGCCTGTGATCAGATGTCTTGCATGTCCTCCGAGGGTATTGCCTTTTTCATAAAGCAGTATGATTTAATGGTGGTGTTCTCACAGAGGGAAGAAGCTAACAAATCATCGATTCTTCACTCGCAAAGAGGTAGACTTTCAGTTTCCCAGTAACACTGGCAATGTCTTTTCCAAATATAATGACTGGAAAAAAAAATGAGAACAGTTAGAGCAGTTCAGCATATTTTAAAGCATCCTCCGCATCCTGTCTTAGTGTCACAGGAATATGCTGCTTGCTTTAAGAGTCATATGGGGGCTGATATGCCCAGGTCTGCACCTACCTGCTCAGGTTGCCTTTCGGTCTCCGAAGGACGGAGCTGGGGCCCTGATCACTGAGACATCCCATAAATGTACGTTTTGCAGAGTAACTCCTGTAGACCTGGTTAGCAACCCGCAGCAGCAGACAGCCATCTCCCAGAGATGATTAAAATCCGATTTACAAGGTGCGGTGGACAGCTGGCATCTGCTTTTTGCGTCCTGTGGTCCCTACGGAATAAAGGAGGCAACCTCCAGGGCCGCAGCTCCGCAAAGTCAGAGAAATGACTTTACTGCCCGCATCCCCGCGGGCACCCGCATCAGCACCTCCGCTCGCACCATCCCTCAGAGTGCCTGCCATCATCACACACGTGGAGGGGAGCAGGCTCATTTGGGGGGGCTGGCTCAAAGGCCAACCCGCTCCCCCCTGGGTTTTGACCACCAGGACTGCAGCAGAGGCCTTAACTCGGGTTTCTCATCTTGTGCTAAATATACCACATTTTGACAGGGCAGGTTTAGTCTCTGAGCATGCCCCATAACCACGAAGGGCAGGCTCAGCTACTGTACCCTCACATTTTCCTCTTCTGCGTCTGTTCCCATCATCTGCCTGCTCCCCACACTACGTTCCTCCACTGCCTTCCTTCTCTTCCTCTAGGTCCCTTCAAACGAAGACGAAGCAGCAGGACTTGCTGATGCCTTGATCCCACCTTTGCAGAGGCAGAAAACAGAACAAACATTGCTTCATCACCACTATCGAAAGGCTTCTTTGAGTGTAAAGTGCACGGCTCGTGGGCAGTGCCAACATCTCTGGGGGGCCCTGGTGAGGTGTGCATGGGGCTGGTGGCCACAGCAGTCCACGCAGGCTGATTTGTCCTCACATTTCTCCCCCCAGCCTAATTTTCCAGCCGGGTGGAGGCTGATGAGAGAGGTTGCATCTCACTTTGGCACTGAAGAGGTGTTGTGGAGGCCCGTGCACGGGCAGGGACTGGCCATCCCCATGGCATGGTGCACAGCAAGCCCCCAGCTCTGGGCAGCAGCCCATCATCTGCACTGGGTTGTTGTGAAACCGCTGGTTTTATGGAGGCAATTATTGGAGCCCAGCTGGAGGTAATGACTAATGCTGCTGCTTAAGACCGAAAAATAACAGCTGTAGTCTCTCTCAGCTGCTGTGAGCCCGGGTCTCTGAAGTCTTAAAAGCTGTTTGTTTGGGAACATCCACATTTTATTAGATTTTGACACAGATTGCACCAGAGCCGGGGAATCACAGCGAAAGTGCTCACTCGCTGTGGCAGCACCTCCCTTTGCTTCCTTACCACCAAACCCCTCCACTTCAGTTGCACCCCAGCCCCTAACAGCATTACCACAGGTGCCCCCAGCTTCCCGGCTCAGTGCTAGGGCTGCCTTGTGCTGCCTTAGCCGTGGTCTCTGGCAGCTCCTGCTGCCCGAGGAGCCAGCTGCCCCCGCCTCTCTCCGGGTCGGGCATATTTAGACCCCCAACCAGCACAGTTCTGGGTTCAGCCTCCCCGCTCAGCTGGCACCAGCCCCTCTGGTGAGCCCGAGCTCAGCTCTGCTCCGAAATCAGCCGTCAGGTGGAAAAAGCAGGCTGGAGGCTGGCGCTGAGCAAGCCCTGACCGCTCTCCAGCTCCTGGCATCCCAGTGGTGAAAGCGCTGGCTTCTCCCCCGGCATTTGACACACAAATAAAACACTGTCTGGATTTCATTGTGCACGGGTGTGTGCTTTTGCTCAACAACAGCATGGAAACTGGTTTTCTCTGGGCTGGGGCTAGCTGGGAGGGGATGAAGCCACGCTGGGAATGCACAGCATGGACTGACCCCACTGTATAGCTCCTCTTTGGGGGTAAAAAATTAGTTTGCAAGCTTGTGGCTGCAGGGAAACTCCTTTCTCAGGCCCTGTGGTGGTGTGGAGATGGAGACAGAGAAGGAGATGGAGATGGATGGAGATGAGATGGAGATGGAGATGGAGGTGGAGGTGGAGGTGGAGGTGGAGATGGAGATGGATGGAGATGGCTGCTTGCATGTTGAAATGAGCTCCATCACCCTGCAAAGCTTGCCAGCTGCCTGTGGCAGGAAGTCTCTCACCTATGCCAACACAAGCAGCTTTGCCAGCAGGGCAGAGCAGACTTCTGCGGCTCCTTTCCCCATACGCTGTGGGCACAGGTCTGCATGCTTTGTATTTGTGAGACCAGTGAGGGTTTCTAAAGGTCCCGACTTTCCTGGAGACTGAATGTCTTTTATCAGTGTGAGGAAGGAGCAGTGCAAACTACCCTAGCTTCACTGTCTAGCCAGACCCCAACCATTTGGAGACCCCACACCCACCTCCAGCACCTTTACCCTACAGCCGAGGATAAGGACAAAGGGATGGGGGCAGAGCTGGGGGAGGATGGCTGTGGTCAGGGTGTGCCAACCTGTCGTGAGCTGGGCAGGGCCAGGCAGCAGCAGGCAGGGGCCACCAGCCAGGTGTGACAGACATCTTCTGAGCAGCTCCTTTAAAACATTGTGCTGGGCTTCAGTGGAAGCAGAGAGGGAAAAGAGACACCCGATGTCCACATCCTTGGCTTTCAACTTCCTCTCTCTTCAGAAGAGGTGAAGGCAATAAAAAATTCATTTGTTTATGTATATAATCAGCCCTGGAACTTATGTGATGCAGCCAGGATGGTCAATTAAAGCCCAACACCTGCATAAATACTCACAGTGAAGCCTGTGCCACTGCATCCACAGTGGATACAGCCAAAAAAAAAATCAAATGGAGCAAAATCTGCCCAAAAAGCAGGACTGGGAGAGGTGTTCCCTTGCCTGCTGGAGCGGGGAGCTCAGCCAGCAGCAGATACAAGGCTGGGGAAGAGCTGTGGGAAAGACGCCACCAATGAACCATGACACCATCGAGCGAAATTATTCTCCAAAGGAAGAGCAGGGAGGCAAGAGCTCACAGGTTTAGAGAAAGGTTGGACTTCTCTTCCCTGCCTCCTGCTTGATGCTCGTGGTAGATACACCAGGGGCACCACAAGTCCCCTCTGTGCCCAGTGTCGCATGGACATCGCAAATTAGAGCCTCCCATCCCAAAAGGAGGTAGCAAGGTGGTGGTGAAGCATAGGCCAGGCTGGAGAACTGAGGGGAAGGAAGGACTGGCAATGGAAATAGTTACTAGCTGAAGCAGGAATTGGTGTCAGCATTGATGGGGTGGCCTCATAGCCTGTGTGCTGGAGGGAGCCAGCCCCAATGGGCTCCTGCTGATCTCCAACACTTCCACGATGCCGAAAGGCAGCTGGCATTTTTGGGAGGAAGGGGAACGCTCAGCAGCTCAGACTAACATGGTGTGTGAGGGAGAGTGGGGGAGGAAAGGCTGTTGTTGCAGTTGGGGCAAGCTGTTGGAGGGGCTGTAGGTGCACTGGTAATCCTACCAAAATAGCACGTATCCAAAATAGCCCCAGAGGACAAGTTCTGGGAAACTTGGCCTTCACACTCTTCAAGGACTTCAACCCAGGAAGAGCCATGGAGACATCCAGCTGCAGACCCTCTGCAGGGGGCTGAGGTGTGGACCAGCATGACCCCACAAGGGCTCATCAGCCAGAAAAAAAATAAATAAATAAATAAATAAATAGTAACGATAATAATAAGAATACCTGTGTGACACACAGCCTGTTCATACACCGATATGGCCCACCTCATAAAAGCCTCAGCCCAGGAGTTTTCACCTTCACTGCTTCATCAATACTGCCTGTGTTTAGGGTGGTCCTTACCCTTCATCTGCAAAGTGTGTGATGCAATGTTTTTGGTAATATTTGGATGGGGAAGTGGTGGAGTCCCTGTCCCTGGAGGTATTCAAGAAACACATGGACATGGCAGTAAGGGACGTGGTTTAGAGATGGGACTCAGGTCAGATTGACGGTTGGACTTGGTGATCTTGAAGGTCTTTTCCAACCTCGATGATCCGGATTTTATATTTGGAGACCTGTTAAGCCAATGCCACCTGCTGGAGAAAAAACTTGGAGACTGGGATTTATGGCAACATTTAAATTGGACTTTCTTAGGCATCCTTACACCCAAAGCCCCTCTTTGGAGCTTGAAGAGCTGAGCACATGTCTGTGGGATCTGGCTGGGAGCTATCACGGGGAAGGGACTGGCTCACAGTTTCCTTTCCCCTGTTGGCCTCATCTGACAGCTAATTATCGTTCCAGAGGTAATTGCTGGGGAAGCCATATGGGATCCATGAACCTCCAGTGCTGCGGGATTTTTTTTAGAAGAAGGCCAGCAAAATCCTATATATTATTGTTGTTGTTATTGTGTTATTATCACTGCTGTAACAGCCTCCAAAACCTCCAAATTGGGTTGTGGAAGCTGTTATTGCTGCACAGGCACAAAGCCGAGGTTATCTTCCCTAAAGCCTAAGAGGTTTTTAGTTGGGAGGAAATAATACATTCACAAGCTGTAATGAGAAAGTTTAAAAAAAATGACGACAGCCCTAACGTGAGGGAGGAGAGCTTTTCCCCAGGGTGCAGGAGGGAGGTGAAGCCTCAGCACAGAGTACCCTGGGGAGGCAGAATTTGGGGCAAAGCCCACTGCAGATCCCAGCAGGCCAAATATCTGGCTGCAGGCAGATCCAGGGCTTGATGGCAGAGCCTTTCCCTGCCAGAGCAGAGCACCCACTTTTGGAAAAGCCCCTCCCCAGGAAGGGCGTCTTGTGCTGGGCGTTTAGATGTGAAAATGAATTTTGACTGCTGCACCCATGAGCTCAGCTGGGGCAGGCTGGGTTGTGAGTCGGCACAGTGTTTTATGGGGATATTTCACCTGAGCACCAGCTCTGGTAAGAGCCGAGCACTGCCTCATTGTTTCAGCCTCTTTTTATTTCCATGAGCTGTAAATCTGCCGTGCGCCGCTGACGCCCTCGGCTTGCGCTTGCAGGCACACGTTGCTTATCTAATAAGCTGCTTCCTAGGCTCCAGCGATGCTGCTACTTATATCATAAATTCCATGATCTCCCCTCCACCGATCATTAATCTGCCTCATTTCCCAACAATTTTATACTCTTTTGATAAACTGTTTGTCTAACCATTTGAAGGAAACAATGTCAAAAGCAGTACCTTAGGCATTCTACCCACTAATGAAGAAAATCCATCACGAGGGGAGTTTATCTATTTCTTTGCTGGATGTAAATAAAAAGTCAGGCTAATTTATTTCCATTAATCTTAAAGGCCATTGCTACGATGATATTCCTACGTCGGAGAGGATTTTTTTTCCTTTTCCGCATAAATATTTTAGCAAGTACCTAAAGCATAAATAAATTGCTTTCTAAAAGGCAGATTATTTTTATATCCAGTTATTTAACAATAAATTTGCACAGGACTGGGCTTCCAGGGCTTGTGGCTCCCTTCCAGCTGTGTTTGCCTTTGCATGAGCAGGGCCTTCACGATCCTCAGTGGGTGCTTTGCAAAATCTGCATGGGGCAAAGGTGAAAGGTGTTGGTGTCTTATGGCTAAAATGGGCCGGTCAAGTGGCCCTCAAATGCTGCAAACAAGCCTTTTGGAGATGTTTTATTTCTTCCATGGGCTTTCCCACCGTGTTTTTGCAGGAGACTTTTGACACAAGGGATGCTTTATGCCCATGCTGCTGGATCCCCGGTGGCAGGGGTTGCAGGAGGGCTCACCCGCACACAGATGGTTTCAGCAGTGCTTTCCCTGTGGTCCTGCCTCCTTGCTGCTGCTCTCCTCCACCCCATCATGGTGCCAGCAAGCACACGGGCATGCCCCGATGGCTGCTCCCCTTCCCCAGCTCCCCTGGCTGAAGACAGGCAGGCGCCTCGTTAGGACCAGGGGTTGCTCTAATCACTCCCATGAGAGCCGCCTGCAATTTAGCCTCTACAAGCCCAGGGAAGGTGCCTTATCCTGGTATAACAGCATAAATATGATAGGAAACACACCATATTCATAGCTGGAGCAAACCAAACCCAACACTGTTAAAGGCTGATGGGGCTGGAGCAGTCCCCAGGGGTTTCTCTGAACCACTGCTGCCACATGTCAAGGACTGTGCATTCTGCTTTCTACGTGGATAAATACACGTGGGGAAAAAATAATAATTAGATGAAACTAACAATCAGTCTTAGCGAGATCATGCCTTTTGCTTCTCTCTTTTATCCATACGTGACTCCTTGTTAATTCAAGAGTGATTTTTATTCACGTGCTTAAGGGTTTACAGATGTTCCCACATGTGTTCAGCCAGCAAACTCATGTTACAGGCAAGGAAATGCAAAAAAATGCTAGAAAGATCCCCACTGCCTAGTGCAGTGTTAAAGTCAAGCAGATGCAACCGGAGGCAAGGCAAAGGCTGATGCTCCATCCCAGCAAAGTCAACAGCTTTGGCCACCGCGCAGTGCCCCACTTCCCTCTCTTCTTGCTGAGAACTTGGCTTGCATGGGACGACAAACTCTTTTAATGAAGTTTCTCATTTTACTGAGAAAACCTACAATCAGCGCTACACATCCAACCTAATGCTGCTGCTACCATGTCGCTTTTCATGGCATATTTTCTGGATTTGGTTATGTTACGTTATTATTCTCATTTATTCATATGAGGCAGTGGCTGGGCACGGCTGAGTTATTTTGGACCCAGGATGAGTTGTTTCGTTCTCCAAGTTCACAGGCTAAGGTCACCTCTTGATAACGAATCCCCACGAGCTGGGCTTCGGTGGGGCTTTTTGGTGGAGGTGGAGATGGGGTGAAGGGTTTCCTTTATCACCTCAAGGGCAAGAGTGCAGCAAGATGCTGCTGGTGCTCTGGATGCTGAAGCACACACGATGTCGTGTGCCGATGCTTTCTGAGAGCACTCACACTTGCTGATTAATGTCACTCCAGCCTCACTTCATCTTCTCTTAAGCAAGAGGGAAAGGTAATTGCTTGCACTTATCAGCGTGGCTGTGGAAGTATCCCCTCGCAGACTCTAAAACTGACAGATGGCTGAGATGGATGGCTCAGGGACGGCGCGAGTGCCCGCTTCCCTGCCTCTCTGCCCACGAGGGTGGCCGCTTGCTCCAACACAAGGGCGATGGGTCAGCAGCACAGTGCAGGCACCCATGCTGGTGTCCTCCTGCTCATTTTGCTCTCTGCCCTGACTCCTGAGGACCAATTTAGCCAGGATGCTGCTGTGTGCTGTCGCAGCGGCTCTCACTGCCTGGCTGCTGGGGTTGTCAGCACACGCAGAATGCATTTTGCACCCAGTTGCCTTCTGCTGAAATAATCCTGCATGTTTGTTGAAGGATTTTTTTCTGCTAACCATAGAGAAAGCTTCATGCAGACATCAGGCACGTGTCACCTCCTCCATGGGGGAAGACAGAGCTCAGCTCTGGTGACTTGTACTTGCTTTGGAGGGTCTCCTCTGATTTTCCCCACACCACTCCAAACTCTCTGCTTTTATTATTTTGGGAAGGATAAAGGCATCATCAAAAAAGCCCAATGAAAACCATGGGAAGATTGTCAGTGACTTCCCTCGGCCCTGAGCAGTGCCTCTCACTGCTTGGCTAACCCTTCCCAGGCTCTCCGTCAGTTCAAATGGTCAAACCTGCGGTTTTCAAAGATGCTGGGGAGGAGAGGGGAGTGAAGGCACCCAAAATCTTATGGACTTGCACCTCCTTTGAAAATTCCATGCTGTGATCATTGCACGATAAATCTTGCTTAGTGCCTTTCTCAAACATTTGTGGGATGTCTCTGGAGAAGGTCTCCTCCTCATCTTTCCTACAATCCCTTCTCCTTTTCCAGGACATCCCACCAATGGGGGGTTAAATCAGAAAAACACCTTTTGGAGAAGCGAGAACCCACACGCAGCTCCACATCACAAAAACTGAGGACATGAGGCCCAACCACCACGGGGTTCAGCGCGGCGTGTCCCTCACCGCCGTCAGGTTGTGCTCCTGGAGGTACCGCAGCAGGACCTGCCCCCGCCTCTCGAGGGTCCGCAGCAGAGGTCTCAGCCCCGCGGCGCCGCCCTGGCTGTCCCAGAGGTCCCGGTCCACGTACAGCGACTCCAGCAGCCGGCGGCCCAAGCAGCCCGACCTCAGCACGGCCACGGCCGTCTCCGGGAAGCTGAAAGAGAGACGTGGGATGGAGACTGCCATCGGCCACCCTGACCCGCTTCACCAGGACATGTGAAAACGGACGGCTTTTCCCTCTGTCTGGCTTCATCTCACTGCAACTCCACTTGGCCATGGAGCAACCCCTGATTTGCACCAGAGCAGAGTGAAGACCCAGTCCTGGTGCTGGGGCATATGTGTTGGGTTTTGGAGCCCACCTACCTGCCCAGTCCTGTGTGGGAGGTGGCCCTGCTTCACAGGGGTGCTTGATTAGTTAAAGGGACTCCCAGCGGGTTTGCAGATATCATCAAAGACTCTGCAGGAGGGGGGAGACGTCCCACCAGGAGCGTGCACATTGCCCCCCTTACCTGTCTATGCCCTGCAGGAGCCTGAAGTTGAGCTTTGCCTCTGGCTGCTGCGGCCGGCCTGCGTTGTCGATGAACACCAGGCGGGACGGGGCGCTGCTCCGGACCTGCCAGTGGTGATGGGAAGGAGCAGCTCACCTACCGTGGGCAGTCACCAGCCTGGTGTTTTAGGCTGGGCGTTTGACGTATTGAGTAACCCTGAGAGCCTCTGGGGGCCAGCAGCAGCCAGCACTTCCCAGGCACCTTCATTTTTGGCCAGAGCAGCCCCTGGGACGTGGGACTGGGGAAAGGGCCACAGGGGCTGGGGACGTACCAGGATGTGCACCAGGACCAGCTCAGCTGGGTTCCGGCACTTCTCGTGGAGCATCTCCTCCACGCAGGGCTCAGAGGGGTCGGGCTCGAACCCACAGCAGTATCGGTCCAGGCGGTCATGAACCTGTGGGAGACATTTGGCGTCCTCAGCTGGGGCAGACAGCTGGCATGGGAAGGTCCTGGGGATTCTCACATGGAGCTTTCCTTGCTCAGAGGAAAATAAAATGCTTTTAAGGATCCTTAGTGGGCACTGAGTGGAAAAGCTGCTTACACCAGTGCATAAGAGAGGGGCAGGGAAGCACAAAGAAGCTGAGCTGACTTGCAAAACCCCTTGGGCTTGGAGAAGAGCCTGATAAAGGTGACAGTGACAAGCTTTTCTGCTGGAGTTCAGACACCACGCTCCATATCTGCACAGACCAAATGGGCCATGCTTGCAGCTGAAACAAAGGCAAGAAGGACACAGTGAGGAAGGCAAAATAACCCCCAGAACACCCCAGAAAACCTAGGTTGCAAAACTTCAAAAAGAGATATTGTTTCTCGGGCTGAGCCTTGGTTCACTGGGTGACATTTTATTTGGGCACCTTTCTTATACACCCTGTTTCATCCATCCCTGAGTCCTACACAGCTCTCAATAAAAAGCAGATGAATGGAAGAGAGTTGGTAAGGGAAAAAGCAATCTGTGCTTTACATGGTGCCTGCATGACATTTGAGTTAGTCCACGGTAACTTCTTTTAACTAATCTGTGCTTAATTACTTACAGGCTCTGCTAAACCCCTGTGCTGTCGAGGCTGCTGAGCATCCCCCTCCCCACCCCAAATCCCTGCAGCAGCCCTGCACTGCTTGGCAGCTCCCAGCACATCACCCTGCCTTGGAGGGAAGAGGGGAGCTGATTTTAAAACAAATAAATCTCTGCCAGGCCCAGCTTCAATAACCCTGCCTTGGTGTATATATAAAACGTATATATTTCAGCTTCCGCAGCTGGATCAGCCATTCGTGCCAGGGAAGCAAGGAAAGCTCACTGGTGGGCAGCCCGACTGCAGCATGAATGCTGTTGGGGTTGTTGGTGTCAGAGCTCAGGATGCCTGTGGTCACTGTGGCCAGGAGAACTTTTGGCCCAGGATCCCAGTGAGCCAGCCCAGCTGGTTTCTGCAAAGGCCACCAGGGTATGGAAATCCAGATCCCAAGACGCCGAGCAGGGGAAGGAGACGCCGTGGTGAGGACGATGTGGTTATGGTGGTGGAGATGAGTCAAGGCTTCCCGAGAACCAGTCCGACGTATGCCAACACTGCCGGCAGTGGGAAGCAGGGGGAGTGAGGCTGAAGGGCGCCTGGAGAGAGGCCAGGAGGAAGGAGATGGGGACAGCCTGCACAGAGCAGGGCTCTGCCCTGCCCTCCGTTCCCCCACGAACATCTGAAACCAAGGGAGCTGGTGCCATACCCAAGGGGGTGTAGAGTGGGGGCTGACGCTGGTGTCCCAGATGGGCCCTGGGACATGGAGCAGCTCCTTGTTGACACCCTGAGAGCAGCTCTGATGCACGGACCAGCTCTCCCTCCCCCTTGCTGTCCCCATGTCACTGACATTCACTTCTCATCAGAGCCCGAGTGGCCCTAATGAACATCGGGCCTTGCTGCTGTAACACAGACAGACGAGCCGCACCTTCTGCCATCTGCGCAGCTCACAACCTGTCACAAGCACCCTTCATTTAAGCGCCTCTTCAGGCCCAGCACTGGCTGGGATGGGGACTGCTTCTCCCAGCACTGAGAGCCACTGCTCCCAGCTTCCTGATGGAGAGGAAACCTAGGAAAATTAGCGGTGACTGTCCTCTGGAAGAAGTTGGGCCTGCAAGGACCGCTACATCCTGAAGGACTGAGCCTGCAAAGTCATCTGGGGGTCAAATAGTTGATGAAATACCAGATGTTTCTTTTTTTTTGTCTTTCTGCTGGGTGTAAGGAGGGTGTTGTTGATGGGAAAGCATCCATCAGAGAGAGTCTGTGATTGTTGAAGCTCTCAAGTAGGACGCCAAAGAGCCTGACTAACTCTTGCATCATGGAAAAGAGAAGGGGGCTGGGGAGAGCCATGTGTAAGGCTCCTGGGCTTGCGTAGCAGCCCCAAAGATGCCTGTGGCCATCACCACAGTGCCTGGATGAAGTCCTTGGCTTCTGCATTCCCCAGCTGTCAGCAAAAAAAGCTCTGAAACACAGAGAGAAAGCAAAAAGGAAGGTGGCCATGTCCTTAAAAGCTTGATCATAGTGTGGGGGATAGGGTGGGGGGCAGGCTTATCCTCACAGCCTTCATTCTGGGGGAGCTGAGCTGATTTCCAGACCAAGCAGGTCCCAGCGAGGATAGGACAACCTCAGAGGGAGACAGGGATGCTGCTGCAGGGGTGCAGCCTGAGTGTGCTGGTGGTTTGGGCTCTTTTTAAGGCACAGGATGAAGCCAATAGCTGCTCCCTTTCAACAGGGCTCTGTGTTTTACCCATGGTAGAGGAGAGGTCTCTCTCTCCTGACACCTCAGGCCTATGGGGCTCAGGTGGACATAGGTTGTAGGGGACAGCCAGCAGCCTGAAACTCTCCTACTTGCAAACACTGTGTGTATGTTGTAAGGAGTGAATAATGCAGAAGAAGCCAAATTTTAAAACCTTTTAGAAGAAGATGATGAAGATCTCAATGCCTGGATCAGGGCTGCACGGGAGGGCTCAAAGTTCATGGCTTCCCACTCTCCTCAGTACATGCTGCTGGATGCTAGAGACATTATTTCATTACTACAGTATCCTGCTGGCTTCATGCCTCTTTATGTGACTTTTCCACATGGGAGGATCCCACTAAGTTATTGAGAAAAAGCCAGCAGATTGCCCCTTGATTTATTACTCCACTGTTTTGGCCCTCTGCAGGAAAGTCTCCTTAAAACTGGATGCATTTTTCTCCTGGAGACTCAGCTTTTCCGTTGCATTCAATGGTATTTTGGCCTGGGGGAGGGAAAGGGACTGGTTAATCTTCTCATTTGTTTGGCTGTTTCATCTAACATATTTCCAAGCCCAATCATGACTGCGTCTCCTTTGCCAGCCATAGTCTGAGGTTATAAAGATTAATGGCCAGGCCGTGCCAAAAAAACAGAAAGAGTAATGAGAACACACATTTTAATAGTATTTTTTTCTTCCTCCTTTTTCTTTTTTAAGTATATGTATTTATATATATAATTGTCATTTCAATTAGTTTCCCCTTGTCTAATAATGAAAGTTGCAGCCCTGAGGTACATAAACAGGCTTTGCTTTTTGTTTTGTTTTGTTTTCCAGAGAAACCCCTTTTTCCTCCTCAAGGTTACTCCCTAATAAATGATAACTGCCTGTGGTGCTGTGGTAATCCCTTGCAGCAGCAGGTTATGGTTTTCCAGACAAAAGATCAGACTGTTAACCCTGAGGAGGAGGAGGAGGAAAGCACTACCACACAGAGGGTAGGGATGATGACTCCCCATGCCAGCAGCATGTCTCTGGAGTGAATGCATCAAAGCCACAGGGCTGGTACAGGAGATGCTGCCTTCACCCAGGAATGCCCTGCCCTGAGCAGCTGCAGCATCCACATGATGCAGAGCAAGGGAATCCAGGCCGGGATGAAGCTGGACCACGTGAGAGCAGACATCCATCTCCTCTACAAAGCCAGCAATTATGAAACCCAAGCCTCCAGAAAATTAACATTTTATGAGCAGCATGGAAGATATATATATATATATATGTATATATATTTGTTTGTTTAAAGACAGCCAACTTTGGGGGAAAAAAATGGACTCATGCCTTCTAGTGTTGTGCTGTGATGGGGAGATGAAAGAAAGTTGCCTGATGGCAGGGACTTTTATTTTTTTATTTTTCTTTTGTCAGAGGGACCTTGCCTGGGCTTGAAAGTTGAGGAATTCTTGAAATGTTGAGGGCTGAGCAGAAAAATTGAACCCTTTGTATTCACTCTTCTCTTCAGCATCTACAGCAAGAGAAGCTCCATACTCCTCCCACCCCAACCTGCAGCTGAGCTTCACCAGCCTGGAGGCTGGATCGTGGTCCTGAGGCACTTGGCAGTGCCATGGATCACCCACCAGCCTGGAACTTCTTCAACCAGAAAACAGCCACCACCTTTTGAATGGTACAGATGGGGCTTCAGCTCCTCAGGTTTCTCTGATTTTCACCAATGATCCAGCTAAAATGCAAATCTTTATGGAGGGAAAAAAAAAAAGTGCTGCTTTCCACTACATTTTTCCCTCTGGTTTGAATTTTGCTTGAGAAATCCCGCCATATGGAGCTGAGCTCAGATTTGGGTGCATGCTCCCTGGTTCTCCTTTCTCCTTGACAGGCCATGTTCAGCCAGGGGCTGTGTGCAGCCATGAAGGCAGGGCAGACCCTGGTGTAGGTTTCAGGGATGTTTTTCTTGCTTTTAATCCCACTGGTTGCTTATGCTCACCACAAGCTCATGCAAGTCCTGCATGAGATTCACCACGCAAGATGAGGTAGTGTGGAAGGTGGAGGCAATATCATCGAGATGTGCCATAAGGTGCAAAAGTTACCCCAGCAGCAAAAAGCAGTAATTTTTGACTCACGTTTTGTCATTCTCTCCCAGGACAACACAGCCTACACAACTCGCAGAAGAGAAAGAGACGACAGAGGTGTGCACAGGAGGATATAGTGTCCCACCTGGCACAACAGACAGCCTCCCTCACCTCAGCCCTACCTGCAGGAGGAAGTCAAAGAGCGCCAGGCGGCCCCACTCGCCATGCTGGATGCTCTTGCAGGGCATGTCCCCCACCACCGGGGCCCTGCCATGAGTCCGCAGCATCTCCTGGTACTGCAGCCACCCCAGGGCGCAGGAGTTCTGGTCATTGTTGGTGTCCTCCAGGTGCTGGACATCGGGTGCCCACCAGATGACGGGCCGTGTAGCACCGTTGGTGTAGCTATAGGGCAGGATGGGGCTGGAGAAGCGGCGGGCCACGGCGGGCAGGCTCCTGTTCAGCCCCAAGACCCTGTCCAGGTGGAAAGCCACCACCTCGTAGAGGTCCCCAGGGCGCTTGATGAGCCCGCAGCGTCCATCCCCACAGTCCCCCCGGGGGCCGGTGGGCTGGGGGTCCCCCTCGGCGTGCAGGCGGACGCGCAGGACCTGCCCGTGGGCTGGCACACGGGTTTTGGAGACCACCTGGCCATAGGCCATCAGCTTCATCTTCTGGATGTCATCATCGGAGAGCCACGGCGGGGACGTCCTGCCAAGACGCAGCCTGTTCCCACGTTGGGGGTCTCCCCGCCAACATGGCCGCTCCACACAAGGCGAAGGGGACGGCATACCCAGCTCCCGCAGCCGCCAGCTGTCCCCCTGACGCCTCCTTGTCCCCCGGGCGGGTGGCTTGTCCCCACACAGGGTGGTGGCTGTGTCCTGCCGGGGCCGGGGGGCTGGGGACAGTGATATGGGCGCTGGGGCCATGCGAAGGGACCGGG
Organism: Cygnus atratus; assembly: GCF_013377495.2. Taxonomy (NCBI): domain Eukaryota; kingdom Metazoa; phylum Chordata; class Aves; order Anseriformes; family Anatidae; genus Cygnus; species Cygnus atratus. The sequence goes on from NC_066363.1 coordinate 44,639,434, forward strand.
CCCAGCCGTGGTCCCCGGTTGGTGGTGGGGGCAGGTGGGTGAGCGCCAGCAGGGCCAGGGCCAGCAGGACCCCCAGGGCCACCAAGGGAGGGTGCTTCAGCCCCGTCCTTCGCCACGGTCGCTGGGCCTGCGGGTCAGAAAGGAGAGAGTCACAAGGGATCCAAGCCCATGGGGAACGTCAAAAAAAGGGGCTCGGCTGGGGGACACAAGTGGCCATAGCATGATTTGGGTCAGAAATTAGCCGATGGTACCCCAGGAGCTGGTCAGGGCAAGAGCTGACCCATCGGAGATGCTGTAATGTCTGTAGTGCTGGTGTACAGGACCACCTTATGGCTGAGGAATTCTTCAAATATTTTGCTTTGAAAATTCAAGGAATGAAAAAAAAAAAAAAAAAAGAGCTTCAGCAACGGTATTCCCCCAGACTGGCCCTTCCCAGCCACCCTGAGCTCTGTTGCGTCAGTCACTGTGAGCTCCTGATGCCCAAGGCCTCCCAGTGTGGGCCTTTGTGTGTGTCGGAGCAGTCACACCACTCAAAATCAGAGTATGCAAGACCAGAAATAGAAAACATTCCTCTTTTATCATGATGTTTGTTTTTTTTTTATAAGGCTGAATGTCCACGCTGCCTTTTCTTCTGCCGCAGCCTGCAGTTTGCTGTGCTATTCCCTGAGCTCTGCTGCATCCACTCACCCAACTGCATCTGTATTTGACTGGGGAGCTGTGAATCTGAATAAACCCTAAAGGAAATCAGGGAACAGAAGGGGGGATACAAGATGAGGTGTGATTTTGAAAGACTACATTTCCACAGCATCCTTAGTGTACTCCACACAGGCCAACACAGAGCAAATAGATGGGTGTGAGCGTTTTCCAGTTGCTAAGAGGTTTTTCTCCTGAACACCTCACTCCAGTGGTTTCTGTCGCAGTTGCACACTCAGCCCAAAATCCAGACCTCTGTGCCCTCATGGGAAGGAAGTGCAGTGTGTGCCAAGACCTGGTCCTGCCAGCTCTGCCCATTGCTGCACTCAGCGTGGATAAGAGCTTACAAGACCTCATCAGAAGCTGTTGCAGCCTACGTTTAGAAAAGGTACAAGCTTCTGTATCTGAAACCCAAAATGTTCTAATTACCAGCACCAAGAAACTGCTTTTAGATGGGTGCCACCAAGTTTTAGTGCTGTTTGCTGGGAGGGACTTACAAAAACAATATGGGCTGTAAATGCAGCCATGAGCAGACAAAGTGCAAGTCCCTGCACTGCTAAGCCAACGTGACTGCTTTGCCCTCAAGGCCTCCCCGGCATCACAGCACTGGTGCTGGTGAAAGACCACCTCACTGGCTGCGACCTGTGTGATGGCCAACATATTTTATAATCTCTTTATAAGCCTTCCAGCCCAGCACCGCTCTCGTGCTTTACAGAGACATTTCCAAGCAATTGGGCGATGAGGCTCAGGACAACGAGCAAGGAACAGGGCCTTGTTCCTCTTCGCTTTGCAGTTATTTATTTTGGAAGCACAAGTATATCCACAGCGGACATAGCGGGATGGTATATTGCCAAGGAAAGGATAAGGAATTGTTTGTAAGAGGAAAAGCTTGAAAAAGCAAGAGCTCAAAAGCTCTGGGGGTGAGAGCCAGCAGCCAGAGTGACTTCCAGAAGGCAGCTCACGAGAATCACAGAATGGTTTGGGTTGGAAGGGACATGAAAGATCACCTCGTTCCAACCCCCTGCCATGGGCAGGGACACCTCCCACCAGACCAGGCTGCCCAAAGCCCCATCCAGCCTGGCCTTGAACACCTCCAGGGATGGGGCATCCACAGCTTCTCTGGGCAGCCTGTGCCAGAAGAAATGTTTCATCTGCACCTCATCAGCTGATCGAGCACTACCCAAAAACCAATGAGGGCCCAAGTGGGTTTTCCTTCCAGGTCTCCCTCTCAAGGACAGCAGATTTAAAACAGCTTCCAAGAGCTCGTGATGGTGCATTTGGAGTGATTTAGCTTTATAGCTCTCATTTAATTGTTTCTCTCCCAGAAATACAGCATAGTGCAGCAAAATGGAGCTGCTGGGAGGAATGCTTCACTCACACTCGGCTTATGCCAGCCTCCTCCTGTGCAGCTCCAGGTCTGTGTTAGACCCGCATGGCAAAAATAGAGGAGTTTCCCAGAAATCTCACACCCATCTGAGTGTTTTTCAGAGCCCTGCCTAAAACAACCCAAACAACAACACCTCTGCAGCTTTTTGGGTTCCTAAAACCAGACCTTGAGCACCGCCGCCAACATTCATGAACACACTTGGAAACTCTTCCCCTTATTGTAATGGTGCAGAAAGCACTTGTCCAGGCACAGCAGTCGAGACTGGCTTTAATTAGGAAAACTCACACCCTTGGGGGAGCATGCAAGAGCCATGCGGGGAGCATGGCAAATACAGTGGGAAAACCCCTTTTTAATCCACAGCTGGAGAGCAACACTGGCCACAGGGAGCCAAACGGATGGGAACAATTACAATTTATTTTTTTTTACATCAAGGTGGTTTGCAGGGCGAGTGGTTGAAGCATCCTTAGCGCCTGGAACCACTTTGTCCCCTCTGTGGGCAGGCTTGGTTTGGTTACAGCTGAGCCTGAATCCTGCTCCATGAGCCTGGACCAGGGCCACCGCAGACCTTTCCCTGCTCAGCTCGGGGAGCCTGGATTTCACTGCCACATCGACAATAATAAGGGAAAAAAAGTGCAAGTACAGCCTCTATGTTATTTCTGGCAGTCAATATTACAAGCTTAATAGTAATCTAGATGATATAACATTGCAGAAATGGTGCTGTATTTATAAACCCAGGGTAAATCCTTTTCCAAAGAGACTTTCTCCAAGTCTATGCTGTAAAAAATGCTGCACTTTAAGCTATGGCTTCAATTCAGCCTGAAATGAAAACCATACATACCGCTCTGCTTTGCCAGCTTGACAAACTGACAGTACAGCACGTCTTCTCTAGAAATTAGGTACATTTCCCAGCAGGCAAGCTGAAGCAAAACCCATAAAAACACTTCAGAGAGGTATGGCTTGTGCCAGGATGCCAAGGAGTAAACAATACATATGCTCACTCGTCAGATGGACATACAGTGCAGCCCGGGCTCCCGAGGGCATGGCCTGGCCACTTGGGGATAACATTTTCTAAGTGTGGGTCAGAGGATTTTATCCTCAACACTTTGTTCCCGTGGTGCTTGAACCTTGGCGGAATTTGAAGCAGAGAAGCCTGTTTTCAATTGCTTTGCAAAGTGCATCAAATTGGCTTTGTCGAGCGTGGAAGAAAAGAAAAACAAACCCAAAACTTCATTATCCAGGAATGTGAGGAACAGCCCTAAAATTCAAAAAGATGCCATGGAAATACGTGGCCTTTAAAAGTGGGATCCATCCCTGCTCTCCTCTGGAACCTGCCAAATAAACACAGAACTGTGTGGACCGCAGGCAACGCAGCCCACCGTGACCGATTTTAAAAAAAATTGCTTGAAAAGCCACCAGAAGACTTTCTCCTGCTGCCTGCCACCCCCAGGAGTGTCTCCAAAGCCTTGCACCCACCATGGCTGCCCAGGAAAGCGGGGCTGTGCATCAACTAGAGTCACTGTGCAGCATCACCTCCAGGAGGGGAACAGCCCCATCCTCTTGTTTTTGGCTGGGAAATGCATGGTTTTAACAACAGGGAGGCTCACAGCAGCCAGGAGACCAAATCTCTTCTCCCCCAGAGCCTGAGCTGAAGGAAGCCCTTCACCAGTCACCCATGATTCGAGCGTTTAAGTGCCTTCCTATATCATCCTGCCCGGGGAAGATATATCGCTCGCCAAACAGGGCTTTACCCAAGACAGCTATTAAATCACAGCTGCCAGACTCGAGGGGAGCCTGGCTGCCTTCAGACCCCACCAGACACACGAAAGGGGGCCACAGCAATCCTGGGGCGGGAGGGAAGCCAGACCTGCTGCCACGTGGTGCTGGGTCTGTCCCGCAGAGCCAGCAGTACCCTCCGAGCTGGCACTCAGCTCTTCCCACGAGTGTGTCCAAACCAAACCAGAAAATGACAAAGTTAAATTGCCCGGGATGGGACTTTAAAAACTTGTCGTGCTGTGCTACATTTTGGACAGCCTGATGGAGGTGGTCTGCAGCCTGACTGTGAGACAAGTGCTGGGCAGCACCCCAGCGTGGAAGAATAAAATGGTGCTGATAACACCGTTCTCTCCGAGGACTGACTTTAAAATTTTGTTTGAAGTCCCCGTGGTGTTTCCCTTGCTCCCGTCTCCCTGCCCTCCTGTCACACCCCAGCCAAGCCGCACACATCAGCTTTCCCATCCGCGTGGGGAAGCAGCAGGAGGGCCCCTTCCCCAGCAGAACAGATGTGGCTTTCCCTCGTGCAACATCTGCGCCCCGCGTGCCTGCTCCCTTCCAACAGTGCTGCCTTTGTGCCTCGGGGACTGCGCGGAGGATGCTCTGGAGGAGGGCAGCAGCCTGCAGACCACATGCCGGGGTCCTTCGCTGCTAACCCCTCACACGCACGGCCTCTGCACGCCTGGTTTCCTTCTGCTGGAAAACAACATGATTTTTTTTCCCCACCTTCTTCAGGAATCAGAAGTCCTGCTCCTCAGCGGCTCGCTTCCAGCCGCAGCCAGGGACACAGCTGCTTTTCTGCTCACACTAGTAATTTCTACAGGATGCCCAAAGCCAGGACAGTGACAGCAGCGAGGAACCCAGGGGTTCCTCTCAAGTCCCCTTCCTCACAATGTCCCCCACCCTAAAAGCTTCTCCCTGTGTATTCCTGAGCTGCTGACCAGCTTTGGCCTTGCATCTCCAGCGGGGTTGTGCTGCTTCAGCTCCTTTCTGCATCGCAGCAGCAAAGAGCAAAGGTGCTGGGAAGTGACATATTTTTTTGCAGCGTGTTCTGGGCTACACAGGGATGAATGCATTTAAATAAAATCAAGTTTTACTCCCTTCTTGCTCTTGATGAGCTTACCGATCCTGTTGATGAGTGCCTGAAGAACCACTAAAACTCTCTTACACATTTTTGGCACCTGATCCAGTCATATTCCTTTTATTGGGGGTTACATCTTTCCTGTAGTTGGGTGGGGGGTGGATTTCAACATGCTTTTTTCCAGTCTTCTTGAGCTGGTGGACCAGCCCTGGAGCAGAGGCACACGTGCTCAGTGCCCTGCGGAGGCTTTGCAAGACTGGCTCCAGATTCCCTTGGATGCATTTTGGTGGAGGACGGACAAGTCGGCTGGCTCAGTCTCCCCTCTCTTGCTCTAAGGGTTTTTTTTCTTCCTGAAGAGCAAAGGAACGCATTCGTGGGATTCCACAGCTGCGGCCGGGAGCGGAGGGACAGCGGGGCCATTCATCCCCGGGCTTTATTGAAAACAGAATTGTTCATACATGCCCATCCTCAGCTTCAGAAAGGTAACCATTTCCCTAGATTTAAACCATTCCTTTAGTTTCTATACAGGAAAAAATAAAAAAAATAAAAAATAAAAATAAAAAGGGAAGGGAATCTGCTCCCTGCCTGTCTTTGCCTCCTGCATCCTGCTTTTCCTTCTCCCATCCGACCCCACCGGGCGAATGATCGGAGCAAACACCGTAGCAGCCCTGCTCTGGAGGAGCTTTGCCTTCGGGGAAGGCAAGCAGCCTCAGGGTTACTGAGCCTTTGAAGCAGAAGGGGTAACTATGGCATTTGGCATCTCTGCGAGAGCATTAATAAAGTGCAGTCAGCCCCTCTTATTTATACTGCCTCGTACTGGGAGAGCGGCAGAGTCGGTGGAAATTACTCACCGGCAGATTTTGGAGCCAGAAGCAAGGAGGCATTTCCCTCACGCAGCCTTCCCCCAGCTCGGTGCTGGCATTTGATGTGTTTTCAGGGGGGCTGGGGACACAGGGGAGCAGCCCAGTGCCACCAGCTGCCCCAAGCCCTGGCCTCGCCGTGCTTTAAATCCCAACAACCCCCCCCAAAAAAAACAATTTTTGATGCTGGTAGGAAACTGTGCAAGGACATTTCCACATCCCCATCCTCAGACCTGCCCTTGCAAAGGAAAAATGGAAACCCAGGTGAAAAATGACCATTCTGCTCCAGCAGGGAGACCACACCAGGCACCTGGCACGCGCTGCAGGTACTTTGAAAGGCTTCATAGTACAGGCTCGTGGGGGAAAGCAGTGCTGCAGGAGAAAGCCTGGCACGGGGAGAGCTGCCTTGCTTTTTTCTTCAGGGGAGAGGAATTATTTCCAGTCCCCAAATGGGTGACCCCCTGTCTTGCCCGTTTTTCCTGCTGCTGAAGTTCATTAATCAGGAAACTCAGAGTAGCCCATGCATATGCTCTGCCGTGAGTCCTGCTGCTCACCAGCACCTCCGGCCCCACAGCATGCACCAGCCCCCTGAGCCACCCCAGCCATGCTCCCAGGACTTAAGGGTGTTTCAGCGACACGTGTGGGTGACACCAGAGCACTGGTTTTGGCAGCAGCACCTCCTGTCTCGCCCAGCACGTGCATCTGCAGCCTCCACCCGACACGCGTTTTGCAAGGGCAGCGGAGCAGAGGTGGGTAAGGCACCGCTCGCTTCCTCAGCTTTTTTCTTTCACTGCTGTGAGATTAATTATCACAAAAAACACAATTCCTTGATTGTTAACCATTAGCTTTGCCCATCCCTAGCGTTATGAAGGACAGATCCATGCCGGAGCCTTGCCTGCGTGCTCCAGCCCCACGAGGGATCCCTCTGGACTTGTCCCAAGGAGGATGGAGGCAGCTGGGGGATGGCCTCACAACGTGTCCCATGGGCCCAGCATCCCTTCCCACCACCAGCTCGAGGAGGAAACCCCCAAAATCATACCATGGCTCCCAGTGCCAGCCGATGTCCTGCTCTTCGCATGCAGGAGAGGCAGCACGCGGTCACCTCCCGGGCTGGGCACCAGCTCCCGGCAGCGCTTCCATAGAAAACCAGAACATTAAAAACCATAAAATGGAAATAATTTTTTTTTTAAATAGAGAGAAAAAAAAATAAAATAAATGAAAGGTTTTTAAAAAAGTCCAATCCACGCGGCTCGTCTCCCCGAGGCGCTGTCACCCGCGTGTCCCTCGGGGCTCGGGGCAGCCTCCGCGTGGGCTCCCCGCTCCCGGCGGGCGGACACCCGGCCAACTTCGGCCGCCAGTTTTCCAACTCCGCAGCAGCCCAGACCCACCTCCCTGAGGCTGGGAAGGGGGGAGCAGGCATTTGAAGAGTCTCTTTTTCACAATAAAAGCCCTTCTTGCTGCTTTTTTCTTTTTTTTTAAATACAGAGGGCAAGTTCAATCTGGGAGGTAGAGGTAAAGGAGGCTGAAATGACACGTGCTCCTCCTGAGCTCCTGGTTTGGGACAAGCAGGGGAGAGGCAGAGCCCCAGGGAGCTTGCTGGTCCTGCTCCACCGCAGCTGGGAAAGCGAACCCCAGGTCTGCTGATGGGTGCCCCAGAAAACACCCCTCAGAGGTTTTTAAGTGTTAATCCGTTGCCTTTCAATAGCAGTGTGGAGCAGCTGGGAGATGCCTTGGCCACTTAAAAGGGGTTAATGTGCTAACAGATCTTTTTGGGGTGCTCAGTCCCGGGAACTGTAAAGCAAGTTAAATTGATCAGCATTGTTCTTTATTGGTATTTGCATTTTAAAAAATCAGAAAAACGAACAATGCAAACTATTGTGAGGGACAGTGAGAACACAGCAGGCTACAAAGACAATAAGGGGACAAGGCTTAGGGAAAATGGATGAAGTGACGTGTCCAGGGTGGCACAGGAAGGCAGTGGTGGAGCTGGGGAGGTGGCTCCTGTGTCCCCAAGCCCCTCTTGCCCACACGGCCCTACGGTGACATTGCACAGAACTGTGTGCTAGATGCAAGAAATGGTTGCAACATGATGCTCTGCCCAGCACGGGCTTCTGCCAGTCCCAGCTCCTCCACACACCCTTGGCACATCGAGTGCATTTATTTTCCCCTTTTTGTGTCTCCCAGCACCTTTTGTTGCTCCTCAAAATTCTCCCTCGGCAAATATACGGATGGAAGGTTATGTCCAAAGGCTGCTCAGCTTCAGGGCACATCCTTCTGTGCCAGCCTCATGTGGGAGGCGTGCCTGTCTCCTATTTCTGAGGCTTTTGTTTTCCTCTCCTTTTCATAATTCTGAAGCGATTCAATTTATATGCAATTTTCTGTCAAAATGGCTCCTGTTGGTGCAACAGCACTGTGTGCCTTGACTGACAGGCAAGGCGCTCCGGCTCCTCTCTCCGGTTTGCCTCTCCTCACAAATAACCCTTTAAAATGCACGCCTGACATCTGAGGAATTCGCCGTCAGAAAGAGGCACGGATGGCTGCTGCAGGAGGCAGACTTAAGGGATCAGTGGCCAAACTGCTGGGATAAGTCCACAGAGCCTGGAAACAGATGCTCCGATCTCAGCACTTGGAAATTTCGATCTGATTTCCGCTCCCTCCTTCCCCTGGAGAAGTTCTTTAATGACAGTTACAGAGGGAAATAAATAAATAAATAAATAAATGAAGCAGGACCTGAGAACCAAGTGTGCTATAAACCCATTTCTTGAGGATGCTCAGGAGGGCCACCCTGACAGCAGCCCAAAGGTGTCCACCTCACTGGCCCACCTCTCCCCGAGGAGTTTCAAACGGGTGGCAGGGAGGGCACAGGCTTCAAAAGCACTGGCGAGGATCAGAAAGCTGCTCTGCCTCTGAGAAAGTAAAGTCAAAGTGTTTCTTTTCCCCGTTTAGAGAAGTGTGAGGCTCTAATGGGTTTGAGGGACTGTGAGGACGACTTTCCAGATGCACCAAGGTAATTATAAGCTTGAATGGATTTCTGAGGCCCAAACCCTGCCCAGATAAATCACTGCCTGTCAACCACTGGCTACAAATGAGCTGCTCAGAAAGCCTTCGGACTTCTCCTTTTTCCCCTGCTCTCTCCTATATCTTCTGGTAATGGGCCTTGACACCTCACTAAGGAGGCCCTGATATTTCAGCCGTCGCTTGCAGGTGCTGTGACAGAGCTGGCAAGTTAAGGGTATAAGGATGAAGCAGACAGGGGAGAGAGCTGGGCTGCTGCTCCCAGCTGTGGCACTGGGGCTGGCAGTGGGGATGTGCAGAGCCAAAAGATACCCAGAAGCAGATGAGTCGCCAAATCGAGGTCTGCATCTGTTTTCCGAGCGTGACACTTCCCCATGTGCCACATCCCCAGCCGCCGTCTCTAGAGGAAACAAGACCCAGGTCCCTCGTGTAGGAAAAATGCAGGAGGTGGGTGATTTCTGTGAACTTGTTACGTGTGGGAGCAGAGCCTTCTCTCTCAGATCGTCTGCATTGCTCGCATGGCAGTAAGCCCACCCGGGTCACTTACAGAGCAAGCTGCATTTTCACAAATACGCTGAAGAAACCGCACACCCCCGACCAGATAATGAGGGCACATTAATGCTGCCAGGTGCTTTTGTCACAGTTTGCCTGACTCAAGGCAAAAGGCAGGGTGCCGCACCCTGAAGGGTGAGAGAATACCTTAATAAACAGCATTTCAGATGCCAGAGACCACAGCAACACCTGCAGAGAAACTGCACGTGCCCCGGGCGCAGGGGCTCTGTGCCTCCCACAGGCACCTTTTGTATCCCGGCTGCTGTCATGACTCAAACGCGAGCACACGGAGGGAGGTACGAGGAGTTATTCAGGCCTCCAGAGGTGATTGCTCATTCCTCCAGTTTGCATTTTAGATAAGGGATGGGAACGCTGCATTTTTTTTCAGACCGTGGCCTTGTTTTTGTGAGACAGGTACTGTAAAGGTTCAATTGAATTAGGGTTTTCTTTCCATTTTTTGATTTCTCAGGTGGGAAAGTGCGTGCAGAGAGGCTGTGCCCAGGACCAAGCTGCTTCACTATCACCTTATCAATGGAAATCATCCCCACAGCTTAATAACCTGAGCTGCCCCACCACGCGGTGCCTGCAGGATTCCTCAGGATCAATGTGCAATCCCTGTGCTAAAGCAGCTCTCTGGGGCCACAAACGCCTGCTCGCACCTTCCCCAGGGAATATGGACATGCTGCAGTTTTCTGAGGGTGAGGGTGAAAAGCTTGAATGCTTGAAAAGAAAAAAACCAACCAACCAACCAAACAAACAAACAAAAAAACTTGAATGCACATTGCCTTCCCCAGCTGCCTCACAGCCATCTCACACGGGCCAGAGTTTTGCCTCGAATGTATGTTAAACCACCCTCTGTTCAGGTGTGCTTGAGGCCAAACACGCCGCCACAGGAACACTTCAGCACCAAACAGGTCTTGCCACTGTGCCAGCAGTCCAATTTTTGTTTTCAGACGACAGTTCGGACGTAAAGCCCAGCTCTCAGATGAATCAGAAACACCACTTTTCGTGGACTGTGACCATTTCAGCCAAGGGATTCGGATCTCTCTCCATTATTTACTGTCCCTCTGGCCCCGCACCGTCTGCAGACTTCACTAGCAAATAAACCTGTGTGTGTCTGAGCGCGTACCCTCAACTTGATCACTGTTTAACAATATTGGAGGTCTGATGAACGGTGTAAAAAAAAATCTTGATCACCAATGTCTCCCTAGAAACATCTTGAGATCTGCCGTTGAGCAACTTCCTCATCTGGTATGTAAAGCCCTAAATGCTGCAACCCTCAAAACCCAACCGGCATATGGTGCGGAGACGTTGCCTTGGAGACACCCAAATGTGCTCTGCCGGAGCAGATGCCTTGGGCTTGCCGGGAAGGCGACGAGCCTGCCCGACCTCCAGCCCACGCTAGCTGGCCACGGCTATGCTCTCAGCACCTCGTTCCTTCCTGGTGAAGACCTAGTTTAGCTGTGCTCACACATCCACAAAAGGGAAGCAGGAAAAGACGCAGGCGGGCTGGGGAAATGTTTTTAAAGGCTCCAGAGCTGTGCTGGAAGCTGCGTGTAGCTCCCCAGGAAAAAAAATAAAATAAAGATCCTGAGATCAAGATCAGTGCTCAGATTATTTGGGCTACAAAATTATTTGGCTAGGAATTAGCATCAGTGGTCTGGAGAGCTGCTTGCCTAATTGCCTTGGCCTCGTGAGCTGCCTGAGGTGATGTTCCTGGGTCATGCCTTGGGTGCCTCCTGCAGCAGATGCGACTGAGACCCTCCAGGAGCTTGCCAGAGGTGGAAAACTCACCTCTCACCCCTGCACTGCTGCCCCAGGCCTGCAGGGCATCCACCGGGAGCATCACTCACAGCCTCCCAGCAAAGCTCCGGCTCTCATCTGGGGGTTGGGACAGAAATGAGGAAACAAATGGGCACTCATTGATGTAAGAACATTTCCACCACCACCACCAAAAAAAAAAAAAAGAGAGAGAAAAAAAAAAAAAGAGAGAGAGAAAATGAGACAGAAGCAATCTGTTTCTTTTCCTGGAAGGAACTTACTGGCATATGCTTGATTTGGGTCCACAAAGACACTACATTGGCCATTTACATACCTTTGTGCTAGGCAAAGTGCTCTGTTGCTGTGAGGGCAGGACGGAAGCAAACTCCTCCGTTAACACAGGGAGACACCAGGCACCGCAGCAGCATTTCATCCTCAAGTCTGCTGAACATGGGGCCTGGCCAACATATGGGCTCATGAATCTTTCCTGACAGCCCTGCGGTGGCAGAAGGAGGGAGTGGAGCTTCCTGGTTATAAATTGGTCATGAATAAATTTAGGTTGGTAATTAGAAAGTTTCTAATAATCAGAGGCATGAAGTTCTGGAAGCGTCCAGATAGGAGAGGGAGGGATTATTCTGCTGCACCTCTACAGAGAAATGTAGGGCAGGAGGATGGGATCTTGAAGAGAGAAGGCTTGGTTTGTCCCATGTTTCAGGACTGGTTGCCTCTGGGGTCCGGGAGGAAATTTGTCTTCCCCCACTCACTGGGGGGAAGCATCTCTCCTTCCTCTTTCTTTTGTATTAGTGCTGCTCTCCTAATGACACAAAACAATAGCCCTGGAGCCAAACTTCTCCCAGGCTTTGAGTCAAAATGAGTCCCAAATGAGTCTGAAAGAGATACTGAAGTGAATGGGCAGGGGGCATCTTCTAGCACCCCTTTTCCTGCTGTTGTAGGTGCTGGGGAGCTGGAAAAGGAAGGGCCAAACTCATGTCCACTCCCTTTACAGCATCTCCCTCTGGCACTCTCGGGGCGCCAGGCTGGGGTTAGATGTGCCGCTGGTTGAGCACAGCTGATGTTCCCAATGGGGCTGCTGGCAAAGTCTAGTAGAGTTCAGTGCCAGTGTGAAAGGTTAGTGCAGCCACAACCAGGCTGTCATTCCTGCCTGTCAGCCGATTTATGGACACCTTTGTCTTCTGAAGAGCAAGCTGAAACCACCCCATGGACATGAAGGACCGGGGAGAGTGAGGGGAGCCAGAGGCCCACACCACTGTGCCCCACTTCTCAGGAAGCTATGGGGTGGAGAACTACATCAAGCCCCACAATCTCCTGTTTTCTCTCCTGTGTGCCCTAATACCTGCTTCCCACTAAAGCAGAAGTGTGGCATTGTCAGCAGATGCCAGACACCGCCACTGAGCAAACACATCTTCTCTTCCAAGGTCACGTTCAGGTGGCGGGGAGCCAAGGCAACCTGCTCACATCTGGGATGAGGACCTGCATGCCCTGCAAAGAGCAGCAGCTTGCCAGCCTCCCCCCAGACCTTGAAAAATGCTTCGAGCAACCAGAGCAAAAATGATGCCACTTTCAGCTAGTCAGGCTTAATTTGCTTCATTATGCCATAAACTCTCTGATTTTTTTCATTATCCACAGAGACTTTCAGGATGAGCTAAGGCTCACATGTTCAATGTGAATGAGATAAGCAGTAAAAATAAAAGATAAACAACCAAAGGGAAAAAAATAATAATTTAAAGTTATTCAGGGGCTCCAGGGAGGAAGAGAAGGAGGAAGGAAAGGAAAAAGCCCACAAGCCTATTTCCCATCCTTTCTTTAGATCACCTTCATGCAGCATCTGAACTGCAGTAATACAGCTAGCAAGCTCTTTCGTTTCTTTTTTCTTTTTTTTTTTTTCATTGCTTCTTTTGTTTGATGGCTTTTGTAAACACGAGGTTCAAACAGTGGCTCTAGGAAGTCTTGGCTGCTGAGTTATTGTGAAAAGTACTCAGATGTTGTGCCCTCCCGCTGGGTGTCTTTAGGTAAATCTCCAGCCGATCTCAAAGCTGCTCTCCTTTCGTGCTGTTTAAATATGAACACTGCTACTTTTCCACAGCATCCACCTTCCCATCAGAGCAGAGCCCCCGGTGAGATCTGGCCATACAACCCCCACCAGCTGTGTGGGGCCCAGCACGCTACCCACGAGCACGAGGGCCACCACCAGCAGGCCAGGCCTCTCCTTGCCACGCGCATGTAGCAACGCTCCCAGAACAAGACAAAATGTCCCCAAAAGCACCTTTGTACCATGGGACCTGTTAAAAAGGCCTTCCTCTGTAAGGAGAACTAGGTCAGCGCTCCTCATGGAGGGAGAAGTGGCTCTGTGCTGGTGGCAAAGGCAGAATTGTTGGGCTGGTAGTCAGCACAAACAGCTGTCTGCAGATGGGAGACTTTAACTCCTATGCACGTAATGGCTTGAAAACTTTTGGGGAAGGGAGGAGAGAGTGCTACAAAGATTTGAGACTTACAAAGACCGCTCAGGCTGGCTTACGATCGCTGTAAGTGAGGTGAGCTCCCCTCATCCTCCAGGGCAAACTTCTGACTCACCCAAGGTAAAGGCTGGAATTTCAGCAGGATGCCCCCAATTTCTCCAGACAAAGATTAAGATATAGGTAATTGCGAGATCAAATAATTTGAAAATGTAATGGTCAACGCGTCTAAGCAAACCTTGACTGGAGGTCAGTTTGAACACTAGCACTTGAAAAGGAAGTTCCGTAAACCCAGAGATCCCTCTTCCAGGTGCATTTCATCTCAAATAAAACTGAAATGCATTCAGATACCAAGCACAGGAGCAAGATGTTTAGAAAAGAATAATATAAAAAATATAGGGTGTTTTTTGTTTGTTTGTTGTTTCTTTTTCTTTTTCTAAGATATCTGCATAACCAGCAAATCACTCAGCCCAGAACTGCAGCTGGTTCACAGAAGCAGCAGTAGCTTTTACACCTTTTAGCCATAGGTTATGCTAAGGGGCCCAGTCCTGCTCCTATAATTGCTCACATTGCCCAGACTTTGCAGGAAAAAAAAAATACTGTTTTTTTTTCCTGCTGTTGATATCAGTTTAGGAAAATTTACCTGCTGATCTCAGGAGGAAACTGGGGCAGAGTATATTCCCCTCTCTGCCCCCAGCAAGTCCCATACATGCTCTGTGTGAAATCAGGTAAGAAAATAAACATCGGGACTTCACCTTCAGCTGTTTCTGAACAGCAGATCCTGTTTCTTTACATTCAGATCCACGAAGTAAATTAAAGAAGTATATCCTGACAGGCAAACTACATCTTAGTCAACTATAAACGTAAAATTAAGATACAGATAAGCAAACCCATTGTTCTCAAATATTTGTGCCATCACCTCTGTTTGGCAGTTTTCCCTCACTGAAGGGCAGCAGTTGTCTGGTTCGTGTAAGGCTTAGGAATAATGTAGTGAAGAGCTAACATTGCCATCATGTGGTAAGCATTAGAAACAGAATTATACTTTGCATTTTTTCTATATCCAAGTATCTTTAAAATAATAAAAAATAAAAACCAGACAAACCAGCACAGGCGCACAGCACCCACTGTTTGGAAAGTAGGTAGACTAATAACATGATGCAAAGCCACAAAAAGTTTCAGAAAGGTTTCGTTGACTTGTGAGGACCACCACTTGCTGCTGATGCACAGCACACTGTCAGAAACACAGCGTAGTTACCAAAGACTGGTATATTCTCTTGTTTCTCTGTCCCCCTTTCCTCCTAAGAGTAAAAAAGATGTTTCCACAGAAGCAATTGAGGAGAGTCATGGTGTTACAGAACCAAGTGTCTTCCAAGGCATGTAAAGCTCCCTCAGTGCTTTAATATCACTGTCCCCCAGCACATCCCCTTCTGTCGTGTGGTGTTAGGGCAGAAACAATCACCCACTGGCACTTAGCCCTGCCTGGAAGATGAACAAGCACGTCATGTGCTCATTCGTACTCTAGTAAAGGACTCATAAAAATTTAGCCAGCATCACACATTCATGGCACACAGAATTCATACCTGCGTTCAGGTACAGCTGTCCCTGGGCAAACGGTGAGGTTCCTGCTCAGAACCGTGACAGCTACCAGGTAATGTGGCAGGTTATAGCACCCTCAGCATCATGGAAAGGTTTCAAGTTCCTCAGTAGCTGGCAAGTGGTATAGGGGGGAATGGACACAATGGACAAATTCTTTGAAAGCAAGCACTTCCAAAATGGGCAAGGATTATAGAAAAATCACTTGTGAATTCGTTATGACTGATATGCCTTTCAAATTAATTTGAAGTTTGAGTTTCAGAGTAGGTGGATTTAATCACTTTGAAATCCAATGTAACTCAAAATCTCCAGGTGCTTGAACATAGCAATCAATCCCAATTTTAATCTCAATTTGCATCATTTCTTAGGCTTCTCTTCCTTAGTTATAGCCATTCATTATCAACCATGTGCTTGAACTCAATTTCCAAAGCATATAAATAGCTTAAGACAACACAAAGTGCTTGAGCAAGCAGATGCCCAATTTTGGCTTAAATAAGCAACACTAGGCACATAACTACTTTGAGGCATACATTTTTAGAAGCATATGCTCATGTTCATATATTGCTAAATACACTGATGTATTTGATAATATAAGCATATAGGTCTTACAACCTTCATTCTGATATTTTCCCTTTTCAATTTTATGACAGTAAAAATAATTTGCTTTTCAGCTACAAGAGATCTCAGACTACCATTTCTTCATTCAACATGAAGAAAGTGCATCCTGTCAACAAATTGCACACAAGGAAACATATGGAGGAAACGGATGCTGACATTTAGAGATGTAGACTTTTTAAAGTGTGAAGACTAAACCCATTATTACAGTGTTTCAAATTGATTAATTTTTAGGTCACGTCCCTTTTTGCTTATTGGTTTTGATTAAAAAGTAGTAATTATATGCTGCATAGTTTAAGGAACTGTAATTAGGGTCAGGTGTAAGCTATTGATGTAAGCTATCAACTTCAAACATTCTGAAAAGCAAGCATGGTAAAGGAAGTCACCAAATTTCAGTCTTGTTAATACACCTCATTATTATAACTGCACTTACAGTACAACTGTATGCTTTTAGACTTCTGGGGTATGGAAGTATCCCAGGTAACTGCTTACAGAAAGTTTTTGGTTGTGGGGTATGTTTTTTTAAGTAGTTAAGAAGAGCATTTCAACAGCAATTTGTCAGTCTCCCAAACACTGGCATACCTGCATTCTAACCAGAAGATATATTTTCAATTGGCCTGAAGTTATAAAAAAATGGTTTAATTGATCATTTCTCACATCAAGGACTGTGCTGGTAATTTTGTTCATTCCGTACCATTTAATAGCAGACCGCTTTAAAATGTCTGAGGACCTGAACTACTTTGAATAACAAAGTACACAAATATTTCAAACAATATTGGGTATGGAGTACTGAGCATAGTCTGTATGGTCAACATGACGTGACAAAAACATCCCTGTGTGTTTCAGAGAAACCATGACCCCAACCCTTGGGACATGAATAAACGAGACAGACAACAGTTCTTGGTCAGGAGCAAAATGAACTTATGTTTGCAATTTAGATCCATTTGTTATTTCTGAATAATCAGAACGTAGACACAAAGTAAAACATAACTAGAAGCTCATTTTATTTCTGTTTCTTCTCTGTCTTCTTGACTTTTTTAGAAGTCTTCTTCTGGAGCTTCTTAATTTCATGCTTAATGATCCTGTTTCTCTGTAAAAACAAACAAAAATTACTATTAATCAAAATGAAAACTGTAACAGTTCAAAAGCATCATTCATTAATTTCAATTCTAATCTTTCAGGTTCTGCCCTTTCTGATAATCCCCCTTTGCTAACCTGATTATGTTTTAGTTAAGTCAACAGATTTACCATGCATTACATCTAAAATGTCAAATCCCACCTAAAACTGTTCCACCAAGTGGCCAACATCAGTCTGGCTGGAAACTTGGGCATCCCAACATCCCATGTGTAAGGAGATTGTTACAGAACAAAATATTATCTGTGGCCAATCAAGAATATTCTATTTCATCTCCTTCCTCAGCTGTAACTGGGAAGAATGACGCACAGATCATGTGAACTCAGCTTTGATCAATGACTGAATTGGTGGCCAGAGGCATCAAAATTCAAGGCACTCACATACTTCGTGTCAACCAACTATAAAAGCAAGGCTACTAACATCTGTGTATGACTCTAAAGTGAAGCTTACAAGCAGAAACCCTGTAAGGAAACCACACTCAAACACTTACCATTTTCTTCGCTTTCATAACCTTGTAACGATCAAAGTCGGTCATTTTGGCTTTCTGTTTGGAAAAAAAAAAACAAAAAAACGTGTAAGTTATAAAACTCGGAATTTCAAAACATTCCACAAGTAACTCCGATCATCTGCAAATGAGGTCTAGCTACACACCTACAAGTAGTTCACTACAGGCCTTCACTGGGAAGTGAGGATGCGAAACTAAAAGTTGTAATTACTGAACAAAACAAACTTTTACAGTAAAATTACAAGAAGTTAAAGCTGATAGAGATTTTAATCTACACCTTAACTATTTTTAGTCTTAGCAACAGAAAATACATAGGTTATTACATTGCACCTAATTTTCATGAGCAGAAGCACTACAAAGTACATTACTCATCCAGTCAAAATCTGTACCTTTTCCCTGGCTTCAATCTTCTTTGCCCATCTTGTCGCTGCCCATTTTTCGTTTATATTTTCCTTCTCCCAGGCACGTCGCACAAACTTCTGACGAGCACTGCATTAGAACAGTCACAGGGTTATATTCACGGTCTTTCCAAAAAAGACTCTCTAAATGCTAGTCCATTAAATTTCATCCAAGATCATCCTTCTACATTCCTTCAGATGCTCAGTTTAAGCCAATGCCACATGCGTCTCTGTGGCCTGATTAACATCTTGTTATGTAAAGGCTTTGCTAGAACTGAGTGTATAAGTGATTTCAAGAGGCATATTAACACTCCCAGCAATGCTTCTGAATCAGAGAGGCAACTTTTTTTTTGTTGTTTCTAAATTACAAATTTAGATAGTACCTAGAGTGGCCCTGCTGAGAGTCAACTTACTTAATATCTGAAGACAACCTGAACAGCAGCAAAAGCAAAGCTGCCCAGTATTACTGCAACTGCTTCCCCCACTGCATGCAGCCCATACCTACCTGCAAGTTGCCTAGGCCAGTCTGCTGTTTCCTTCCCTTCAGTTATTAGCCAGCAGCAAAAATAAAAACTTAAACGTACTCAACTGTCCTAACGCAGTCTGCCCAATTTTAACTGCATACACGCTAGAGCATTGATTTAATGATGTACAAATGCTCTTTATCAGATCATGTAATTCAGGCATAAAGTGAGAGCACGTTTCACATAGGCCAAATAGTGCAAACACACCTGTGCGGGAACTTGATCACGAAGTCAGTCAGCTGCATGCACTTGAAAGGCATAGCCTGCCTCCTGACACCACTGCAGGGGCCATCGACCAGGGCCTGGAAGAACAAGAAAACAGTTGGTTTTAATCTCATAATTCATTTTTTCAGCTTTTCCAGGATCAAGAGACCTTTTCATCACGTGAAAAGAACCTCCTGGTCCATGCATTTACTTTCAGCACACAGAAGTGCCACTTAGGAAGAACTTTACCGAAAGGGTTGGTAGGCATTGGAATGGGCTGCCCAGGGAAGTGGTTGAGTCACCATCCCTGGAGGTCTTGAAGAGAAGTTTAGATGTAGCCCTTAGTGATATGGTTTAGTGGAGGACTTGTTAGTGTTAGGTCAGAGGTTGGACTCGGTGATCTTGGATGCCTCTTCCAACCTAGGTGATTCTGTGCATTTTTAAGCTTTACGCTCCAATGGACATTACTCAGCCACGTGTTCTCAGGAGCGATACAGGGAGGGGTTCAGTTTGCCAGTGAAAACACGTGTTCATTGAAGTTTCATATACAGTAAGAGCTATTAAAGCTTGTATTTTTGCCAATTGCTTATTTCCTTGACAAACTTTTTCAGAAACTCTTCCCTTTCCGACCTCCCCACAGCCCCCAGCGCACGGGCAGCGTTCCCCCCCCCCCCAGCTCACCCTGTTCTGGTCGATGACATCCACGATGGCCACCAGCTTGCCGGCGTGCGGCCCGAAGGCGACGAAGGCCACCCTGCCGATCTCCACGAAGCGCTTGAACACCTGGGGGGGGGGAAGAGGCGGCAGCCGTCAGTCACCGCGCACCGAGACCCCCCCCCCCCTCACCCCTCCCCGGCCGCCCCTTCCCTCACGTGTCCGGCCCCGGCCCCCGCCCGGCTTCCCCCGGCCCCGGAGCCCCCGGAGCGGCCGCGGGCCGGCGGCTGAGGCGCGGGGAGGCCCCGTGCTCACCGCCCCCCGGGCCGGGCCCCGCCGCCGCCCGCCCGTACCATGATGGCGGCCGCGGGCAGAAAGGAAGAGGAGGGCTCAGCGCCGTCGGAAGCCGCCTCCCCCCCCAACCGAGGCGCTACTGCGCATGCGCGCGGGGCGCCTTCCCGCCCGCTGGGGGGAAGGGAACGCGTGGCGGAGGGGGGCGTGGCTAATGGAGCAGAGGGCGTGGCCAAGGGGGGCTTGCGGATAATGCACTGGGGGCGTGGCTAAGGTGGCGCCGGCGCGCCAGCGCGTGGCGGCGCGGGGGGTTGGGGCGGCGCCACCGCCTTGTGTCTACCAGCGAGGCGCTTGGGGTTCAGCCCCCTTGAGGGACTGCTCCGATGGCAGAATAATACTGGAGGGACGCAGCAAATCCAAGGACTCGTGCTCTGGCAGAGGCTGGTATCTTGTGGGTGAGCTCCAGAGAAGGTTGGCAGAGCAGGATGGAACGTGCCCCCCAGCGCCACTGGTTAAAATTGCCCTGCTCTTCGGAAGGCAGAGTGCTCTAATGAGGACATAGACTAAAAAAAAAAATACCAAAATTGTGTATGTTTTCGTATCACAGTGCAGAACTGAACCCGAATTTGGAAGAACGGCTTGGTGGTACACGCTGCAGTACTCTAGGCACGATAGAAAAATGCAAAATGAACTTGTAGGTAGGAGTGCGTGTTCAGAACAAACTCCTAGGGTAAAAGCAGCACTATGCTTCAGCTTAATGGCACCTGGTGGCAAAGTTACTGCTTTTCAATAAATAAATATATAAATAAAAGGAGCATTTCAGCGGCTGCATTATATCCACCGAGGTACAGAGGAACACGCACAACTCCTCACACAAAATGGAAGCACCTGCCCTGTGATGCTAAGTGAACCACTTCCTACTGCGCATGGCCAAAAGCATCTTGGCCAAGCTGGTGCCACAGATGCACAATCGTGCTGCCAGGACACATTTGTTTTCTTCTCAGACCTCGGCACCCCCAGAGACAGGTGCTGGGCTGCCCTTTATTGCTCCGCACCTATTGCCACATAAACTACATTTCCTAGAGAGTGAAAACACAGGGCGCGCTCTCTGTGATCCCGCAGAACGGGTCTTCCCCAGCTTGACGGCGTTGAAGCAGTGCTGTGGATGTGGTGAACGAGGTGGAGCGGTGTCTTGAGGCGTGACCAGCCTGAGAGCATCCCACAGATCTTGGCCGAAACGTGCTGTAAGGAGAGTTTTCAGAACAGCGAAACGTAAGCACAACGTACGGCAGAGCACCAATGGAAAATCTGTCTGACCTTCATTCCGACAGGTCTTCTGTCATCAGTGGAAATAAATATCCCGATTGAGCTGTAGGAAGTGTAGTGTTTATGGTGTATATGATTTTGTTTCTACAATACAATAGAGCAGGTAAAAAAAAAATGCACCTAATTGATGTATTTATTATGCAAGTGCCTGGGGAACTGATCATAAAAACATTAAAGAGCACTTAACTCCATCAGGTATTCTTGAAAGTCCCATCCAGAATACCATTACAACAATATTTTACTGTGTGCTTTATGATAGTAATACATTAATACCTGTATTAATCCCGTTATTTTTGCTCTGGGTCAAGGCAGTAGACAATGGCTTTTGGATTCTTCTGTTCTGCCATGATCTGGAAAATACTTCTCCTCTCCAATTCTCTCTACATTGTCTTCATTGCCATTCAACTAAATATAATTTGTTACTGAAATAATTGAACAATAATAATAAAAAAATAGAATAAGAACTCCCTAAATTGGGGTATAATTGACTATTGCACTCAGTGGTTTTCTTTTTCTGTTCTCTTAACTGCTTTTCTCCTCCTTCATCAATACTGAATTATGCCATGCACTACAAGTTACTGCTTTCTTTTGCCACGTTTGCATGTTGCTTTATGAGAAGTTTCTCACTTTTCCCCGCCTTCAGAAATGTCCTCTGGTATTTCCTCTCTCACAGGTTTCTTCTGGTGGATTAAATTTTTTATGCTTCTTCATAGTTGAAGTTTTGCTTCACGTTACACATTCCTCTCCCTACTCCCAATGCCTGAGGATTCTTTTTGTAATCAATTTGTGTCTTGATCTACTGCCAAGGATAACTGAGAAGTGCCTCTTCTCTTTGGCACACAACCTTTCAGATCTACATTATGTCAGTGAACCTGAAGTAAGCCCTAAAAAGTGCCGTTGTCCCTCAGTAAAATGTTATCAGTGTTCAGAAGTAGAAGTTGTTTATGTGTCATGTATACACACATGTATGCAACCTATGTATATGTAAAAACATCAGGAGAGTGGGTTGGCTTTAGCCTCTTGTGTTTCCTCACTGAGAATACAGATTCTGGAGATAACGAGCACCGTCCACTCCAGAACCACAGGATCAGTTTTCCAGCTTGCAAATTTCTATCTCCCAAAAAAGCATTTCAGAGTCTTTCCATTGCTCTGATAAGAATAACTTGTCTACCAGGATGTGAAAATACTGGGACTGACAAAAGATGGAAAAAAAGTACAGTTGGCTTAGCTTTTCACCATTTAATTTTATTAATCTTTGTAAGCAAGCAGTCAAGAGTACAAAAGATACACAAGCTGTAGTTTGTACACACTTCCAAACGCTGTTCACTTCGCTGGCTCTCCATGGGACCTGTTCATTTCCAGGTGACAGGGTGTTACACCCGCTGATCAGGTTCTGACTCATGCTCGGGGCAGATTTAGGTGGGGTTACCAGCCCCACTGCTCCACCGCTCCTCCAGACGTAACCACCACAGCCAACGACAGCCAAGCTGGCCGTGTGTCAGCCATGGTTTTTTACTGTGACACTGAAAGGTGATCATGGTGCTGGCTGAGAAGAAGCTGCAAGCTACGGCGGTGCAGCTGGTTGGCTGAAGTTCAACAGTTTCAGCTTTCCCAGCTAAAACTGGTAGGAGACATAAGGCTGAGTTCTCATTCAGGTGGCTATCATACTGATACAGTAAAGGCATATACGGGGGAGAAGGGAGCACTGGTGAAGAAGGCAAACAGAAGGTGGTTCGTGGAGGAGAGAGATTTTTCCAGCAGACATTGGCTCTATCCAAGGAAGTCCAAATGATTTTTTAATAAATGTTCTTGTTCACTAGCTGCCAACCCAGCAAGTCTAAGGAGGCTGACTTCTGAGCATCTCACAACCAAATCAATACGGGGAATAGCTGAAGTTGGGATAGAAAACACCCAATATGCCACCGGAATTCATAATTCAATGTTTATTTGAATTTTGAGCGTACGCATCAGCACATAAGATTTCTTACATGCAAAACATCTGCGTGGAAGCTGCAACCCATAAAGACTCGTGGGCTTTAGCCAGTAACTGGTAGATGTTGAATACGGCAACCTCCCTTTTAGTTTACACTTTTTCATGCTGAAAATTTCAGTGCAAGAAACGGGTAGCCGTACCTTCAGAGAAGAAAAGATGAAGAGGGAAGCAATCCTGGAGAGGCTGGAAAAGGAGGAATGTATAAAAATGTTTGGCAGCGACTGTTTGTAGGATATTTGGGGGAATATGGTGGGTGAACACAGCTCCGTGTAGGTAGTGAACCTGGGCAAAAGGAGACTGTAGAAGGACAGAAGAGAAGTGGAGATGCTTTTTCTCTTTTTGCAGGTCCTGAACAGTACAACAATCCCTTCCTCCTGCCAGCTCCAAAGCCCTTCAGAAATGTTCCCCTCACAGCTTCACAGATCACGTCAAGGCAGTGTTAAGAGGAATCAATAAAAACACTGAGCAAATGGAAGAGATGGCAGATGACACAGGAGTCTTTTCTGAGGGTTTGATCAGAAGCCAGCTGAGGAATGCCAAAGCTACACAAAAGACAGAGAGAGGAAAGGAGCACTGCCCATGAAGGACTCCTGGAGCAGCAGGCAAAATTGTAATGGAAACGCCATGGAAAGGCTGGTGAAGGCACTAGAGCTGAGGGCAGCAGCTGTGACTGCAGCTACATGTTCCTGAACCCGCTACACAAAGGGAGTTCTGCTGGCCTACAGCTTGGCTCCTAATCCTCTTGGCTGGGAATGAAGGGCTTAAATTTTGGCGTACTCATGCTAATGCTTCAGGAGATCCAAGGCAGACAATTTTGATATGTACATGACAAGCTGGTACAGACTGCAACTGAGATCACAGAACACGGGAAATACAAGCCAGTAGGAGGAACTACAAGAAATGTTTCTGTTGAGGGTATTAGAGAAAAAAGACACTAAAAACACTACAGGTTTCTGGAGGTAACTGTGATACATTTAAATTAGGTTCTGTTACTGGAAAATCTGAAAAGATTTTGTTACACCTTCAAAGCAAATCTTAAGTGCTGTAACAGAGGCATCCTGATATCTCTGTAGTACCAAAAATATAGCTCAGCTTTAACATGGGCTTGACAGTCCTGAGGGATGTTGGCAATTTATTACAACTTTATGTGGCAGGGCTCAATCAGTTTGGAATAGCAATAAAAACAATTCTATCCCAGCTGTGCTGTTCCCCTCAGTCTGTGTGATTACCCAGCGTTTGTTCCAGTTTCAGAAACTGGACTGTTCAGGGGATTTGTGTCAGCACTACACAAGAACAGGCACCATGTTCTCTTCTCCCACAATTTTTACTGACTCACTCTTCAATTTTATCTTAAACAACTGCCATCATTGATCAAATTTATCCCCATCTGATTTTACTGGTTAGCACAGAGTTAATGGACAAAAATTCATACATACCTGACAAGAAGAGGCTATTTAAACCTTAACAAGCAAAGTGGCATAGCTGCCCATGCTTTATCAGCCTCGCACTGGACAAACTAGTTTTACAGAAACAACTGCCAAAATATTTCTGAACTGCACTCCAGTTCACCATATCACAGATCCCTGAGTGCCTTTTGTCTCCTTTATTTATGCTTCTGGTCTTTTCAGGACTTGTTGCCTGTCTTAATCTCTCCCTATGTTTTTCAACAATAAAGTCCTACAGAACTTCATAGCGTGAAAGATTCTTCTTTCAGTCTTTAGTAAAGTTCATTCATTCTGGAGTAAATACATATTCCACATGACTGATGTCCTTCCGATTACGTGACACGATACACACGTAAACAAGGAAGAGAAGACACAACAATGCCGTAGCTGTGAGGATGATGAGGAGGCCAGCAAACAAAGGAGGTTTCAGAGGTAACTGGATCATCTTGCTTTCTGCTGGAATCATGTTTGTGAGGCTTAGCATGTAACCAAGTGACCAGGTTATGCTGCTGTTACCAACCTGAAATACAGATAAGAGTCCTATTCCCGTGAAGTTTACATTCAGATAAAAGAGGTTCCAAAAGCTGAGCGGCTGATGCTGGCAACTGTCTTCTAAGTTATCAGGTAAAAAAAATAGTGGAATGTATGAAGAAATATAGAACCATTTTATATTAGCATTTTCTGGAACTGAAAAAAAGTAATGATAGCTGGGCGAAAGAAATGAGACACAGGTATGAGATAGACTGGTGCAAGCATGTGTGATACATAAGCAGGCCTCCAATTATGGGATTTTCTGTGCATGAGACACATTTTAAAAAATCAGCACTATTGTGTTAATTCCTAGAACTAGCAGCCACCTTAGCCAAATCCTAGAATGTTATTTAAAAAAATAAAAATAATAATAAAAGAATCCAACTGACATGGACAAAGAGGAGGCCAGGGTAAAGTTAATGTCTTTAATGAACTGTTTTAACCAGTCAGCTACTGGTTGTAGGAGACCATAAGGGCCTATAACGGTAGGCCATTTCTGTAGTTGCGTGTATCCTAATACCTTTTGTTTAACTGATACTGAGAAACCTACAGCAACAGGAACTAAAATACGACTGAGAAAAGCAGTAAGATGGACTGAGGTAATTCCTCATTGCTAAGAGAGTGGAAAAAACTCTCATTATGGGGTTCGGAACTTCTGCAAATCATCTAGTTCTAGATTTGGCCCAGAACTTAGCATTGGTTAAGGTTCTTTGATGATTTGTGTTCACTAACTAAAAGCAAATATGCTTTTAGCAAAGACCAAAAAGCTCTCCACACTTCTCAATATATACTCTTAGAGGCAAGTACTTTACCATCTCTGGGATATCTTAGTTTTAATCTTACTATTTTCAGTTCTTTGAGGGGCAGCTCTGATTAAGAGGATGCAGTCTTGCCTCTTGGAGATTCATGATTTCCATTGTGCAAATTGTAGGTAACAGAAGCGTTCATTTCAGATAAGCCCTTTGGGTTTTCATTTTGCTCAGTATTTTTATAGTCTTGGCAAAATACAGCAAAATATTTCTGTGTTTGGCTGCTCCCATCTGCTGGGGGGCAACAAAAGATACGTACAAAAGGTTACAAATCCACCCCTCTCCAAGTCCAGATTAAGATCCCAAAGTAAGCTCTGCTGATTTCCTGGCAGAAGGGCTAAACGTTGAACACCCCTCCAGAGCTGCTAATGGAGGACAAAATAAGTCTAGATAATCCTGTTTAATTCTTCAGTACACCAGTAATAGAGTATGACTGTTCAGAAAGCACTGCTTACAATTTCTCGGTAACAGCTTGTCAGCATAGCCTGCATTTAAGAACCTCCCACGCGAAGATCCACAACCATTCATTTGTTGTTTTTGCGTGCAAGTGCTGAAGCATCTCCAGACTGTACGGAGATCAAGAGACAGCCTGGGAGAAGGTTTTACAATAATGCTCTGCACAGTAGCGGAGAGCAAAGGATGGAGTCACAGAGCACTGCAGAGACCACATTTCCTGATGTAACAGCCAAATTTACACAGTGGCCACGCCTTCTGATTTGGGAGCAAGGATTTCTTAGCGGTAGCTTTAAAATGGATATATACTACTTCACAACAAATACTTTGGTTTTTAGAAGGAAAATTGGAGGTCAGGGAAGAGAGAAGTGCGGGTATTACACCAACATTGTTGTAACCTTTCTGTCTGTCAAATACCAGCCAGCATCCCACCAATATACATAGTTATTCCAGAGAACCAGATGGATGTGCCACCTGAGGATGCTAACTGCCCTAGTGGCTTCATCCCCCCCCAGCAACTACAAACCAGCTCTGCCCATCTGCCCAGGGCTCTGCCGGCTGACAGAAAAATGGGAGTTCTCCTGTTCAGCTCGGCAGGGTTAGCTCACTGACCTTGACTGGAGAGGTGTTTCAGGCCTTGAGCAAGCCAGTACTTCAACAAACTGGGGCAAGGTTGAAAACAGTATTATTTGACCCATTCTTAAAGCTTTTTAAAAGAATCTAGCCAGCATCACCAAGTAATGTTGCAACCTCTGGAACCAAGATGAAATTGGTACTGAGGCTTGAGAAGTGGCTTTGTTTTATGCCAAACATTTGCCAACCACTTAAAAAGGCTGTTTATAACCATTATATTTTTGTAGCTGCTGCATCTTCGGTCTTCTTCTAAACATTTTTAGATTAAAGTAACCATAAGAGGACATGATTATTACTCACCTCCTTTTGAAAATGTATCTGTGGCCAATTTCCTTCATCAAAGTTGTAGCCATGTACAAGCAAGTAATAAATGAAATTGGCTGAAAAACAGTAGGATCTAGCATATGTTTCTTCAAATTTAGGAAGCATAAACTGGAGCTGAAAGTAAAAGTTTTTTTTTTAAATATGCAAATTGTGGAACACAAATACTTTTGGGTTTTTATAAATAAAAATACTTTGTATTCTAACTAAAATGTATTTGCATTTTTCAGAAACAGCAAGCATAACTGTGGACAACTAGACATAGAGATTTAGTGTGAAAAGACCCTGACAGTGACATAGCTTATGTGGTGAAAAAATAAAATAGAATAAAATAAACATAAAACTGCAGATAAAAGATTGAGGATGTTATGGTTCCTAAATTTTCCGTGTCATCTTTACAGCATGGTTAAAACTGTGGTAGTAAACCGCAGCCACAAATCTCTTAAAGAGGATCACAGACGGAGTGCACCTTGCATGTGGCAGTCAGCTATCAAGCTGTGATGGTGGTAAATTACAGTAGGAAATGCTAGCAACAAAATGAATGCAAACAAGGAGCCAGTTTGGTGATCTGAGGTACTTTCCTTCAATTTTAAAATAGGTCTATCAATTTACTCTAGGTTAAAAAAAAAATAAAATAAAGGCTGTGTCTTTTCCTCATAGGAACTCTGTGGGGATGATAATGAAAAATCAATTTGCCTTCCACCAGAACAAGTTCTTCACAGCCAGCATTAACTCCCGTTTAGCTCAAGTTCCAACTACAGTGCATCAGCTCTGTGGTACTGTGCGCTTGCTGATAATGTAGGATACAGTTGTTAGCTGCTAAGTGCTTTGAATATATAGCGATAACGGTGATAATGTGCGTGATTGAAATGTGTTGCTAATGAATGTCTAGCTAAGTTTTGTTTTGAAGTTTAAGCTGGCCTGTTCTGTCAGCCTTCTAAATGCTTCTATCACAGCAATCTCCAATTCCCCAAAACGCATAAATTTACACCTAAGTACATATTCAGCTGCAGCACCCCTTACTTCCTCAGAGACATCTCAGCTGTACGAAGCTTAGAGATCAAAACAGGAAAATGCATGCACTGTTTGGCCATGTTTCACTACAGCCCAGAAACTCAGCTTAGAGTCACGGCGAATGAAATTTTCAAACCTTGTCCAAACTTTAAGCATACCAGAAATACTACATGGTTTGAAACATAGTGGGAAAACAAATGTTAATGTTGCTATAGACCTGAAAGGTTTTGAATACTTGTCCGGTCCATTTTCTTTTTATCTCTCTTCTACAGATACAAAAAATAAAAAAATAAAAACACGTACCTGGGTCCAGTTTTGTGAACAGAAAAACCACATACTTGTATTGAAGTCAGCTAGAGAAAAATGGTCAGATAAATTCAAAGCATTAATTGTATAGTAGAATCCTGAGAAAGCCTATGGAAAAGGAGTAGATGAAAGGCCTGTTACTTTCAGAACTACAGAAATCAAAAGCAAGAAAGCTCAAAAAAGAAATGCTTGTTTGCAAACCTACCACAAAATTCCCTTTAACTTTTGGCTGATAGATTCTATCAAATGGACAGTCTTCTCGGTTCCTGCAAGCGGTGAAGTTGAACAATAATGAAACCATCTCCTGGCACAGACCTGGGTCTCCTGTTCCATGGAAGCTCACGGACTGGTTTGGGTAATAATTTGCTGGTCTCAGACACTGTGTGCAGAGGCTGCCGCAGAAGTACTTCACTGTTAACGCAGTCTCGTAATTCCGAGGGTAACATGGATTATCCACGGTGGAGCTGGTGCTTGATTTCTGAAGAAAAACAATAAGGGCAACTCAAAAGCAAGAAAGACCTAATGGGACAGTAGCTACAGGAATCTTTTAACCCACATATGCACATATTCTTGTTCTCTTCTCTGTCATGACTGATCCATACAATGTTACTGAATATCGTAATTCATAGAAACTCCTTTCTCAAAAAAATCATTGGCAAGATCAGCAAAACACCTACAGGACTTGTTGGGTCTTTTTGTTAAATGATACAAAACTCAAACCAGTTTTTAACAAATTCAAAGAGCTTTGAAACCTAAGTGCATTTGTCCACAACTAAGCACCACGGAGCTTTTACTGGGGTCCCTGAACTTCACCAACGGGAAGAGAATACAAGCCTTAAAACCTTCTCGAACAATTACCAAACAGCTGCAAGAGCATCACAGCAAGGGGTCTTCAACAGACCTGGAGCAACAATGCTAAAAGCCTTTTCTCAGCTTCATCTCTCCCATAGCACTGGAAACTGTGAGTGTAGACATTGTAGTTGTAACCGTATAACTTCACTTGCAAGGTGCTATTGAAGTTCTCCTGAGAGACCTCCGGGATAAACGAAATTTGAGTGGAAGCTCCTCCAAGATCCAGGGCACCCATCGTCTCTTTTCTGTATGGATGAACCCATGTCCTCCAAAGGTTTCTCTACATGTAAAAAGAAAAGAAAAGCTAATTAGAAATATCATCTGCTTGTTCTCCCTTCAAGCTTTTCTACTTCTCACTTAACTATTTTAGATTCCCCCCACCCTTTGTCCTTCGCCCTTTCTGAAAAATCCTAGCTCTGTGTTTTTTTTTAAATATGAGGGATGTACTTTCACAGAGTAAAAGGAGGTTGAAAGATGGAAAAAGAGGACAGCACAATAATCAAAGCACTAGCCAGATCGGTATCAGTAGCAGAATGGAGGAAATTGAAGTCTGGTTAACCATGAGATCTTGAAAAAATCTGGATGGAACTAGCATGAAGATTTGCTTGTTTCAAGGCAAGAGGAATTATTAAAGGAATAAAACACTAAAAGATCACACAGGAAAAGAGAATGAAAATAGGGGGAAAAGAGCAGTAAAGTCAAACAAAATCTTCATCAAAGTCAAAGGAACGAGAACCCCTAATCTGCACATTTCCTTCACTGAAACTGCAGTGGCAATAAATCTCATCCATTCACAGCTGGTGCTTCTCCCTATCACCCAAAACGTTCCCCAGATTATTTATTTGATCCACACAGTCACAGAGCAGAATGTATTTTTGTATCATTATCTATCTCCATATTTACTCTAGTATTATTACTGAGGATGATATGTATGTAGAAGAAGGGAAAAGAAACTTTATGGGCTAGCAAACATGCTTATGAGAAAAACCTACAGCAAAAGGTTCCCTTTAACAGCCCCCAGCAGAATTCCACTCTTAGCCCCACTCTTCACACCATTCTTGTCACAAGAATGGTGAAAAGCTTCTCTCTCCTGCTTGTGATATTCCGTGCTTAGGACTTCACACCACTCACTACACTAAACTGGCTTCACAGCACCTCGCAGTCCCTTCAGAAGTCCTTATGGATCTGCCCTACGGAATTTGAAACTTCCATTATTAAAATTCAGGTGGTGGAAGAGTGGCACCACCCTGAAATTCATGAAGCCATCATTGTTGCATGAAATGAGGAAAGCTGTGCCAGAACACGTGATTCTAATATAATCTCTCTTAACTTCGTGGGAACCAACAGCACATTCATTGCCAGGTATCCCCTGGATCACCGACATCCAATTCCTGCTTATCAATTGCTGTGATTGAACAGCAACCGTTCTGCCCAGACAGTGAACAACAATGGTCTGGTTGAACTTTCTGTCAACCTAGCAAGACTATCTGGAAGAAGTGCAGTATGCTAAGAGCGGCACACAACTGCCATAAACACAGACAAGCAGTTGGTGGTCATCTTGGGACTGTTTTTACTGGGAATGAAAAAATTCCCAGAGAAAATACTGTCTGCCGTGGAGCACCTGCCTGACACTGTTATGAGTTCAAGGAGCAGTGCAAGGATCTTCACACTGGTAACACTGCACGAAACAGAAGGACCCGCTGACTGACCTTTGCTCCCAAGTCTAGCTGTGACAGTTGGCGACACAGCCTGCTGCTTTTCAGCAGCACTGGAATGACCTCCATCAGCGATTTCTGTCTCAGCTGAGGCATATTTGGCCACGTAAACTTTGCTGCTTAAGACAAATGTCTTGTCTATTTAAGACAAATGCACTAAAATTGCCAAACAGTTTGGAGGTTCCTAAAGCTGCACAGACCCTTCACCAGCCGAACTGCAGACAGCGACCACCTGAAGAAGTACGTCACAGAAAAGCAGGTGGAAACATCTTTAATTGGCACCGCTGTCACGACAGTCTACACCTGCCACATTTTAACACACCAACGCATTTAAGAGCAATGCCACTTCTCTTCTGTGTGAGGCACCTTAAAGTCATTTACGGAAGAGCCCTGTTTTGTGGGTCAACAATTTTACCTTTATCACATCCCTGTCACATCGTATCCTTTCATTTATGTTTGCTTTGTTCAATTACTGCCACGACAAGACCATGTTAGATGTTACAGTGTGAAATTACAGTTATAGCTCTCATGTTTCAACAGGCATCTCCTCTCTTTATACACATGAAACTATAAATGAAACTTTTCATTTATAACAAAGACAACAGTGAAAAGAAAAGCATGCATTTTTTTCCACACACCTCTAAGAAATTGCCCATTAAATAGTTGGCTGTTATCCATCCATACACCCCTTCCTCTGTTCCAGTTATGATTTGCGCACCCCTAAATTCAAAAGGTTGTGCTCTGAAGTAGTTCTGAATGCTTGCAAGGACTTCGTTGGCTGCTGTTTCATTTTGCAACCTAAGCAATTCACAAAACACGAGACACTGAGCATCTGGAAAGGCAATTCCATGTTTATTCTTCACTAACTAGAAATTCAAGAAAACTCTAACAAAAGATTGACATTGTTTTAGCCTAAAGGGGAAGCTTACTGTAGGGAACAGCCAGGTACCCAGCATCACTGCAGCAGGCAACTCGCCCACTATGTACAAACTTCACTCTTTATCATACCAGCTCATGGGTATTTTGTTTCTTACACGCACTTTTTAGTGAACTGAGTGCTTACAGGACAGCTGCTGGCTAGAACAGTCCTAAGTTTTTCTTCCCTCTCTGTTCAGTCACAGACCAAACATATGAAAAACAGTTTGTACCATGGCTCAAACCACAGAGAGACCCCAAAAGTCCCATTACACAGCATTCACACTAAGAAAGCTCTGCAGTGTGTAGCTTT
Source organism: Cygnus atratus (assembly GCF_013377495.2). Taxonomy (NCBI): domain Eukaryota; kingdom Metazoa; phylum Chordata; class Aves; order Anseriformes; family Anatidae; genus Cygnus; species Cygnus atratus. The sequence continues at coordinate 44,671,572 of NC_066363.1, forward strand.
AATCTGCTTTTGCTGCCCTCAGATAGGCACAGACATCATAACGCTGGATTTTAAGATAGCTTTGGAAGAGAAAATTAAACGCTTGCCTTCTCCAGAGTAAAGCAAGCATTTCTTTTCAATATGGTACAGCAGAGGACTTTCATACAGCCCTCCTTTCCCTATCAAGAAAGTTAATTGAATTCAATTGGCTGGGCTCCATTTCCTTTCAAAAGACCAACTTCCAGTGGACAGAAATGTGCCCAGTACATTTTTCACATTCTTTTTGCACAGACTGCTATGCTAGGACGCATGCAGGGGAGTTCAGGTTTGCACTGTACCTCAGCAGTCTCATGCCAGCCGTAGCCCCCAGATAAACAGAAGTGTTTTTATGTAGATGAACTGGGATTCTCTGCTTGACTTTATTCAGACAGTCATCAAGGGGTTTGGCAAGGGCTCCTGGGTTATTCTCATAGCTGGATATACCAGGGCCTAAAAGAGAACAAGTAGATTGATTGCATTCTGCTTTGCCAACTCCAAATTAGCCTAATTATGCAAACAGTTGTTATGAGAAAGAGGCTCCACCTCTCCTCCTGTAGTTGTAAACAAGGACAGGGTGGCTGAAAACTACGGCTGCTTAAGGAATAAACAGTGTAGTGACTGGCTCCGCTGTGTGAGACAGAGAAGCCATCTGAAACTGCTGGCAGTTTTTATATATACATATATCTATATATATAAACACACACACATATAATATATATATATATGGTATATACAACTATGTAAGTATAGCCATCTAATGCCATACTGGCAATAGTGCTACATTCATGAGGAAAATAGGCTTACTTATGGCAGATGTTCTAGAAACTAAGATGTCTAATGAACGTGAAATTCCCCTGATCTGCCAAAATAGAGGAAATCCCTCCTTCCACAACCTAAGACAAAGATTTCCTAACCTGTTTTGCCGCAATTGTTGTGGGAACCACAGCATCTCTACAGCTCATTGCTCTCAACTGACAATAAGATAAAGGGGCTTCTGCAGGGAATTGCTGGTGAAATTCCCAGATGCACACAAATGGCTCTCGAACTCACAGAGGTACAAGTCTAGGTTGGTGCTTGGTATTTCACAGCCCTCCCAATTTCCACAGCCTTATAATATCCGCAGTGAGTCACACTGTGCTGCGCAAGGCGTCACTACTTGAACGATTAACATCAAAGGCTTTCCTCCATTGCTCAACGCTCCAAGGACCAGCAGGACCTCAACTTGTTCAGGCTTAACTTGGGTGTGAATGACAACATTCCTTACTAAAATTCCCCAGCCGAGGAAGCGGCGCACAGAGAAATCCAGGCATTCCCACGGAGCCACTGCCCCATGGAGAACAACCCTGCCAGAGCCCCATCCAGTTCTCTTGCCACAGCCACCTCTCCCACCAGCCCGACCCCAAGCTAAGCAGAGGGCAGCTCTCAGAGAGTTAAATGAGGAACCATTTCTGTTCAGCCACATATGCCCCTGCATTGGTAAAGAAGAAAATAAAGGAAAAAATAAAAAAGGAGACTTTACAGCCTCCACTTTCCACCACTTCTCCTTCCACGGTATGAACTTACACACAACCACTACCACGTCTTCATTAGATATTCCAGCCCTGGTTTGGAATAAGACTTTCTAAAAGTTTCAAGTCTAGCACAGGCAGGCCTCAAGCTGGAAAAAAAAGCTGTCATCAGAGGAAAACTCAGCAGCAGCTGCTGTCCCACTCCCTCAGCAGCTGCTGTCGTCTAACAGCCCCCAAACACCCCCTTGGTGGCAGCAGCCTCAGTCTCTCAGTGTTCAGGAACAGGCAGAGCAGGACACAGCGCTGTGACCATTTGTTCTGGGAGGTGCTTGCTTTGCTGATGCTTAGGGCCTGACCAGGACAGACTAACTGCACTACAACTAAAGGGTTTTCATTTGAGGCTGGCTTGAACAGACAAGGCAGAGGTACCTAACAAAGGCAGAAATTAAATCATAAAAATGTTACGGAGGTTACAAATTAGTTGATAATTTGACTTCGAAGTTCAGTAGGTACACGACAATCTGCCTCTTGGTAGGCCCAGAACCACCCCCCAGTTTAAGGGCCTTAGGCTGTGGTCAGAGGGTCACTGAAGAAACGTGAGCAGATAGATTTGTCACCGTCCCTCACAGCTCTGCTGGGAGCCTGCCCCACGAACCCTCTGCCTGCTCCGGTGCAGAGCCACCCAAGCCTGGAGCGGTGAGAGATGCTGATGTGTTACCCTGGATGAGGAGAAGTACTTTGTTCGACTGTGGTTAAGGCCCCTCTGGACCTGAACAGTTCACAGCGATTTGGACTCCTCTGTTTTGCAATTTTTTGTTTTCCCCTCAAGGTAAAAACAAAACCTAAAGCAATTAAAGCAAATTCACAAAGTACTCCTCTGTCATTTTTAGAGGAGAACAGTAACTCAGTTTCTCTGTGCATCCTTCTCACACCGGTATCCCTTGAGGCAACACCTCAGCAGGCTAGCTGCCACTCCCCTGCAGCCTGTGAGGACACACCATCAGGCACGTGACAGCACATTTCTTTTGTGCACATTACATTTGTTTTCCTTTCCTTGCTCTAAAATTGCTAAGAATGTCCACACGTGCTTAACGCTGATGATAGAAATGTTGGCAGTGTCAAGAAACCATTTGCTCCTACTCATCCCCCAGCTACTTATGGACCTCCAGAGCTGCATCTCAAACAGCCATCTCCAAACACAAACCAGGATGCAGGATATTACATGATCATGACTGAGAGAGAAGGGAAAAATTCTCCTCAAGTGCCACAGTTATTATCAGAGATCAACAATACTTGCACTGAGACTTTATGGGACCAGATGAGATGCCCAGCAAGATCATGGAGCAGATTCTCCTGGAAACTATGCTAAGGCACATGGAAAATAAAGAGGTGATTGCTGACAGCCAACCTGGCTTCACTAATGGCAGATTGTGCCTGACCCATCTGGGGCCTTCTACGATGGGGTAACAGCACTGGTGGATAGGGGAAGAGCAACTGGTATCATCTGCCTGGACTTGTGCAAGGCATTTGACACTGTCCCCCATGACATCCTTGTCTCTAAATTGGAGGGACAGGGATTTGATGCATGGACCACTTGGGGGGTAAGGAATTGGCTGGATGTGTTGCTGAAGCTGACTAAGAGCTTTGAAAGTTATTATGAAGTAATCCACAACAAACTGTTAAAGCAGATACTTAACGATACTGGAGTCTAAGCAAAAGTCAGTACAGCTTAGCTTCCTCTCTCTGAAAGGAATCAGTGCAAAACGTCAGGCAAAAGACAAGGCAGGTAGCCAGTGGTACTTGCCATGGGACACCTTCTAGCACTGCACAACTACAGGTCTTCCTGAGTCAAAGGCCCACCTACATATGGATATTTGACACAGCTACGACATCCTGTTAGAAACAGTTCTGCAATGGAGCTATTTTACTCGGTAATTTCATTAGATGCTTCCTAGCTTTCTAGTCTCTGTAGCTCTAGGACAAGCTCCTCCTGTTCAGCTCCTGCGTGCCTTCCATAAACCCCCTCAGCTGCCTCTTTCAAAGTAATCACTGAGTAATTCCAGATAAACTGCACGAGCCTTGTTTCTCTAGGAAACCTGACTCAAACAGCAAAGGTTTCTTTAAACACCGCTAACACTGCTGGAAAATAAAAGCTAATTTGTCAGACTTCAATAGCATAGCTGGCATCCATTTTTACCCCATCAAAATTCATGGCAAACATCTAACCAGGGATAATTCCCCATTCTTCTCAAAGACTTTTTATTCCAAGCTATTTTAAATATATTTTATACTTTTCTTTTAAAAGAAATTATTCCAGTGCACAAGGTCGAAGCATTAACACGGCCTGACTCTCTGTAAAACAAATTCTGTCTGCACCAATCACGTGCTGCAGTGGAGTAAACCACGTTTGGCTATAATTTCCTCTCTCTGTTGGAAATTAGAGCACCCTACTGTATCAACAGGAGGACTGATGCTGTACAAGAGAGCGATATAGATACAGTTGTAACAGTTCTTGCTCCCCAGCACTGAAAAGGGAACACAGTAGAAAACAAAACAAAACAGAAAACAGTATAAGTTTTCAGCTAACCTTTTCTTGGAGGCTAGAAAGAAACAAGGAACTGCAGTCTGAGCATACCTTTCACACTGCACTTGAAGGTTTGGCTCACTACTCCCGTGTTGTTTTCTTTTTCTGCTGGCCATTCATAGACATAGACTGTAGTCCGTGAGGATCCAGCATCAAGAACTATTCCGTACTGAGGAGAAAAAATAACAGATTAAGAGACAAACGGTGACACCGTAAAGGCCTGTATGCAGCTGTACTTTGCATCATCAAACCCTTTAGGAAGTGCAGGCACACTCTTGTAAATATTTAGAGTAAATATTTAAGTAAATATTTACCTGACTAGTGTCAGGTGGTTAGGCAGAAATCCATCAGATAAGCAAAACAAAGGGTGTAACACAAAGAGCTTGCTATATGTCCTCAATCATGAATTCACTGGAAATGGAGAGTGCTCATCTCCTTTCCGCATCAGGTTCAAAATCCACACAGACACATTTATAGCACTGTGTTAAGACCCAATTTTGCAGCAAATTGCTTTCCCATTATCCCAACTACACTCACTGGACAAGGAAGGGTTTGATACCTAAGCACAGGCTTTAGATTCAAGGATGCCCCAGGGATCCATAAAGTCATGAGCAAAGAGGTAAAAATGTGTAATAGCCCACAGGAAGATTGATGAAACAAGCCTGGTTCTTTTCTAATTTTGCCATAAAGCTTTTCCTTTGAGTGGCTTAGGCAGCCACGCGAGTCTAGCTCTGAAAATAGCCTGTGCCAGAGTGCGAGACAACAAGGGAGGGAAAGAGAATCAGTATTACCCCACTTTTATTTATGAAGTAAATGAAAAATATTACCATGACCTGCCCAAAGCCACTGGGCACTCTGCAGGATTAAAGTACGGGCTTCTCCATCTCATTCCACTGCCCACCAGATCAGCCTTACCCTCTTCCCCACCTTTTGTGGCAGCAGAAAACTGTGGCAACCAGGCAGGCAAAGGGCATGAAGGAAAGCTGGTGAGGCTGCACCTGCAATATTGTGTCCAGTTCTAGACCTCCAGGTACAAGAGAGAACTGGACGTACTGGGGAGAGTCTAGCGTGGGGCTAACAAGGTGATGAAAGGACCTGAGCACCCCTCCTCTGAGAGAGCTGGGACTGTTCAGGCTGGAGAAGAGGCGGCTCAGGGGGGATCTCATCAATGCGCGTAAATACCTGAAGGGATTTTGCAAAGAAGATGGAGCCAGGCTCTTTTTGGTGGTGCCCAGTGCCAGGATGAGAGGCAGTGGGCACAAACTGAATGCAGAAGGTTCCCTCTGAACACCAGGCAGCACTTCTGTGCTGTGCGGGTGATGGGGCACAGGCTGCCCAGTCTCCCTCCTTAGATCTCCAAAATCTGCCTGGACGTGCCCTGGGCAACCTGCACTGGGTGGCCTCGCTTGAGCAAGGAGCTGGGCCAGGTGGCCTCCAGAGGTCCCTTCCCACCCCAGCCTTCTGGGATTTTGTGAAAGTAAACTGCAATTTCGTTTATCCTCTTTTGGATCCCCCAAAGGAGGTTCAGCTGTCCCCCTCTTCCAAAACCATCTAACTGGTAGGAAGTACACATTAATAGGGCTCATTTCTTAGTCAGCATTTTTTCTTTTAAAAAAAAAAAAAACAAAAAAAAAAACAGAAGGAGCTGAACAATACTGCAAAATGAGAGCCTCCATCTGGCTGCAAAGCAGTATCAGCAGCTGCAGCAGCAGCCCAATCCATTTCATCACACTGCCTCCCTGGAGAGCCTCAGGTCTGACCGAGGAAGATCGCTGCTTCAGGTGGCAGACCGTTCAGCCTCTGCACCTCATTAGTTCCCAGCTTCCCACTGTAATCCTACAAACTCACGGCCCTCAAAGAATTACCACTAATATCAGTCTGTCTCCCAGAGGGCTGTTAGATAATGAAAATTTCACTCATATTTACCCAGCTGGTATTTAACTTGATCAACTACAAGGCGAAAGGTTCCACAGCCACTATCAATCCGCTAGGCCGTCACGCTCCGTTCAAGCACCATTTCAGCAAAGACACTTGAAGTGTGTTCCCCCTCCTCAAAAGACAGATGAGCACTCTGCAGACACATCGTGCAGTAATGGTAGATTTACTCAAGGGCTATTAATTAAATCTAGTCTCAGTCAGCTCCAAGTGTCAACCAGAAGCTTTTAACTTGGCTATTTTTAGTGCTAACTATCAAGCCCAAGGAGAGCTGGAAAGTAATATTTTTACCTCAGCTAACCGTGAGGCTTTTTGACCCATTTCCATCCTCCTGCTTCAGGATTTACCTGCATTTCCCATCCTGCTTCCTGAAAGTAACAAAATTACATCCCAAAGAGCAGTGGTACAATTATCTGAACCAATGTGTAGCTAGCATTTTCTGCTCCTCCTCCCATTTTTCCTACATTTTTCCTCTTGTTTCCTTTAAAAAAATATATACTCCTTTTTGAAAGGGACTCCAGGGGCTATTTCATAATCCTATGAACCCTGCACGCACTTACCAGAAGCTAAATAAAACGCCAGGTAACAATAAACCAGACTTTGTCTCTACAGGTGCACTCACGTATCTTTTTTAGCTGCAGCGGGCTCGCTGAAGAGACAACTACCACCTACCCTACCGTTTGTCCTTCCCTTGCAAGAGGGTGCCCCTCAGTCCCCTCGCAAAACGACCTGTGTGAGCACTTCTGTGCTGCCTCACAAGCAGTTTTAGGCTCTTCACTCAACCAGCCTAGCTGTGGCCAAAACAGGTCAGGAATATTCACTTGAACAGCTCGGTCTGTACATCTTGAAGAAAAGTAACCTCAACAGGGAGGAGGAACAAGCCCCGGGATTTATCACCTTTTCAGCCTGACTTTTTCCTCGTTAGGGCTCACAAAGCACCAGTAGACAAGCAGATTATTTTTTCAGCTGGTACAAAGGCTCATTACATTTAGAGCTAGCATTGTTTACAATTCTGGACTTCTTCACCAACCATGTCACCGAGGAAAAATTATCTTTTATGCCACAACGGAATGAATCTGGATGCTCTCAACATGCATCCTGGAAAAGACCTGTTACGCCACAGATAACGCAAACTCTAATTATACTTCAGTACCTGTTATGGTTTCACAAAGAAGTGCCAGAAGCAGAAGGACGAGGCCATTTACAAAAAGAAAGTCCGTTTTCATCACGTTACTGCCATATTAAATTTTAATCAACCACAGACTTCAGGACACTACCATTTCCAGGCTCCATAATACCAGGTAAGTACTGGAGGGTTTCACACTGCCATACCAAGGTCCTCCTTGCTCCTAAAGATTTACTTCTTGCAAGTGTTCATCGTTCACTGAGGACTACTTGGTGTCTCAGGAATGAAACATATGGCCCTCCATATCAACTGCAATTTTCCACACAGGCAGGCTTACAGCCCATCTAAACCAGCTCCAGATAGTCCAGGTGGGTCTCACCTGGACTAGAGGAGCAAGGTGGACATTTTTGTCACTCTGAATGTGAAACTGAACCAGCGACAAACACAAGTGATGTACAGGTTGTCTTTTAGTTGGTGTCATCAGCCTACATATCAGTCCGGTCTTGCCTGGCAAACTGTGAGGATGTAAGACTGCTCCAAGCAGAGATCTGGGACACAAAAGGGAGTAAACTTGAGGCACTGTGTCCTCATGCAAGATCCCAGCACACACACTCTGCCACACCACACAAACACATAAAACTGGTTTCAGAATACAGATTTTAGGCAAAACAGAAATTATTCCAAACCAAAGGTATTCATAATTTCATGAAGTGTAGTGAGACATTAGCCTATCACTACGTGAACTAGCCACAAACACAAACGCAGAGGGAAAGGCAGAAAGGCCTTCCAAGAAGGATCTGACGAATTGTACATGCTGGTAGCTATTGTCCAGACTGCAGGGCTTCTTTAGAAGGCCAGTTTCTATAGCTTTGTCCAGTTTTCTCTCACTGAAGAACCTGCAGCACAAGGCAAAGCCTGAACCTACTTCTCAGATTCTTTCCGTTTGTCTCTTTCAGTTTGCTCTGCCCCTCCTCATGAAGCTACTTTGCTTCTGTCAATAGCCAGCAAGTCCCAACGTGTGGTAAATCAGAAAATGCACACTTACAGCCTGAATGCTTTATGATCCTCAGGAGTGGTTTGCAATGATTTCAGCACAACCTTCCTCTCAAGCTGTGCTTGAGAGCAGAATTTCAACTCCAGGATATACTTGAAATAACTTCAAAATTATTTTGAAATTACTTCCAATCTCAGACAAAAAAAAAAGCAGTGGCATTTTTTTGTGTTTGTCCTTTCAGTCTTGGAGAAGACTTTGTGTGATAGGCATCACAGACACTGAACCAAGGAATGCTTTTCCTGCTTTGCAAGTGACTTACTCTGTCATCTTGGCCAATTCTCTTTTTATCTGAGCCTCAGTTTTCCCATGACAAAGATGTGATGAATCATTAATTTGTGGCTGTAAAGTCACTCGCATTACCCCATAAAATGCTATTTAGAAAGGAACATCATTAAATATCAATTCAAAACATTGTTCTCTGTCCTTACCTATTTTAAGGCTTACCTTAAGCCCTGGGGAGAGGATCTTTTGCTGATTTATCTGAATCACTGCAATAGCAATGACAAGAATTATGCTTAGAAGAAGGAACACTTGGGCAACAACACTTGGAGTTCTGGTGAGCATCCTGAAACAATAAAAAGGGAAACACTTAAGGAGTGTGAAAGGATCCAGTGACTGTGTATAAGACCTGAGGCCCTGAATCAATCAAGACTCCTCAAAAAATCTCATTTCATCAAACAGATTGTGCTACATAAAAATTCTTCCCAAGAACTGCTTGGTGCTTTGCTATCACTAACTTGCCATTGTCCAGAAGGGGCGTGTATATACGGTTGTACTCATGATGCCAGATTTCATCCTTAGCTGCCAGTCTGCTTGTCTCCCACCGTGCCAACATGTAGATGCAGGCTCTCCATCTCCCATTGCCTCAGGAGATGAGGGCAATGGGCAGGCTGGGGCTAGAGCACCCTCGTCCATCCCATGTACGCCTGTGACAGAGACACAGCCATGTAGACACAATGCTGGCGGCTGCTGAACGCAGATGACGGTTCCTGCCAGAGATGCAAGGTCATGGTCTATACTAGATACGGGCTGCTTTAGCAAGAAACTAGGAAGGTTTTAAGAACACTGAAGTAGGCAACTGTCTTCTAACTGCCAATGCGATCGTGAAGTAGGTTCGTGTGTATGTCTGTGCACATATTAATGTGGAGCCTATTATTATCTTCCTCTATTACTCAAAAAGTAAAAATACGCAGTTTAACTCAAAGATCTTGCCAGGATAAGTATTAAATCCACATAAATCTAAAGTGTAGTTACACTAGACCAACGTAAAGGTGACATGAAGCATGCACGCTGAAGATAAGGGTATCTATAACCTCTAGAAATGTTTTCCAGAATTCAAGTGCATTAGAGGTTTCCTGTTATTCCTATTCATCCTTTACTTTTGCATGTCCCTAGCCCGACAGCTCTTCACTCCAAAAGGCCTTCAAGTCTGAAAATCCCATATTGAAAATTCTTATGCTCCATGGGGATTGAGGAGGAAGCAAGTGGTAGGTGACAAGCATAGAAGTTTCAGAGGAACACAAAAAGGAGAACTTTGCTGCCTTGCTCATTGTCAGAAACCAGTTACTTTGGCATAGAAATATGAGGTTAGTCTGGCATGATCTATCCTAACTCCCATCTCCTAATTCTTTCATCCTGATGGTATTCTGGTGACTTTTCCGGACACAAAAGTGCCCAGATGTTCCAGCAACTGTCAGTTGCAGAGGACAGGAGGTCAGATGTGGTCTACAGTCCATGGCCAAATCACCCTGTGTCAGCCCATTGTACCTGCAGCACATCGTCTGTCTCCTTAGCTCCAACCAGAGCCAGAGGGATGAGGAAGGGCAGAACAAAATGCTTCTTCACACAGCTTCCATATTCTAAGCCCTGTTAGTTCTTCAGCCTGTGTTATCCATAATTGGAAGGTGACTGAAAGAGAACTTATCTACTTGCAACCTAATTTATACCATTCATTCCTGGATCAAAGCACTGACACTTAGTGATGGAAAAGGTAAGTCATTATCAAGGGGAAAAAAAGAAACTCAGGGCAAAGAAGTCTTTGAAAAACTAAAGAACTACTAAAGAGAGGAGCAATAATCATTATTATACTATTAACACTTGACAACACCCATGATGACTGCTGAAAGGTTTTCTGCTATATCCTTTTTATCAAAGGGACACTGAAATCTTGGCTTGCTGAAGTTCTCATGTGCCTTCCTCGTACTGGGATTCACCTTCATTAGACACATTTTCTCTTTTCAAAAACCTTTTCTGATAGGGAGCATATTGGGTAAAGGAGCTTAAGACATTCCTCGTACAATCTTGTCCCATTAGTAAATAGGACAATTTCATCAGAGAATAACATGTAAATTCCAACTTCAGCAATAGGCTTTGTGTCAGAAGGAGAACACCTTACACTCCATATCCTCCTGAAGTCACCACACAGGTGACACCTTACCATCCGAACTGCACAAGTCGGTGTAAGATTTCACATAACTGGGTCAGAAGTGCAGGGCTGCACCCAATTTTAGCTAGCCTCACCCAGGTCTCACACATCCTAGGCAACACAGTAATATTTATCGCATTCACTGAAATCTACAGAGGTACCAGAGGGGGTAGAAGAGAGGTGTAAGGCAAGTAACGCACTGGAGCTAACATCCCACGCTTGCTAGCAAAAAGCCAAATAAGATTTTCATTAAGTATCAAAACGCAGTTGAATTCCATTATTAAAACATTATCCTGAAGTAAGACAGAAACACAACTGTGTATTTTCCACAGCCAGTTAAGTATTGTGGACCACTCAGGTATACTGGAAGATCATTTTCTACGCTTCAGTTCAAGCAAAAGAAATGCCTGTCTGCAAAGGAAAGCTGACTAAACTTCTTCATGCCACCAACATTTTGAGTTTAACCAGTTAAATATACATCTGTACAAATGCCAGTGCATATTATATGTTGAGATTCCTTTCTCCAAGTTACCCGAAACATCAAACACTTATTTTAGGTACTAACCTGTTTGTTCATAGGGCGGATAGGCAAGCACGGTATCTTTCTTCACACAGTAACTGGAGATACACAGACATTAGCGTTTATTTAGAAGTGGTCTGCAGGTGAATGCTTTTCAAGCGATGCAAAAAAATGAACAAAACCACAGCATTTTGAAACCTGCTGTGAAACCTGCGAGAGAAGGTTTCACAGACCTGCCTTCAGAGGAGGAGGAGGAGAAAAGAAGTAAAACAAGCACACGGAGCCGAAAGGGAGAGGCCGAACCCGCTGAGCTTTCCCTCTGCTCACCGCCCCGGCTGAGAAAGCTTCGAGCACCGCTTGTGGTTTGCGACAAAGCGCCAAATTTCCCTCTTTGCACGGGAAAAGCCGAGGGAAGGACCCGAAGGGGAGAGCCCAAAGGGGGAATCCGCCCGCCATCTCCCTCCCCTCAGCAGGGCGGCCGCTGGGCGGGAAACCACCCCTCCGCCCGGCCCTCGCAGGGAAAGAAAAACAAATAAAATTAAATTTCCCTTTCCCCTCCAGCTACTGCTCTCTTTCCGGAAACCGATTTGGCCCTGCCTACAGAGCTCCGTGTCCCTAAACGTTCTTCGGCTCTGTCCCAGAGCAAAGGCAGGAGGAGTGTGCTGCCTAGAGGTGACGCTGTGGGTATCTCCCTCCCTCCTCTGTAGGAAACAAGTGTTTCCTCAGCAGGGCTTTTCTCAGCCCTCACAAACCAGCACCCCTACAGTTTCAAGGCTTCCTTTCCATTCGGGTTGAAACATATCAGCCCCCCTGGGTTTGTAGTCTTGGTGGATTCCTTACCAAACCTAGACTGGGCAGCAGGGTTAGCACGTACTCAGGTGCATGTGTAAAAGCAGTGTCACAAAGATGAGGCTCCCATCACTTGTCCGACCTGTGTGATCAGCTCCAGACAGGGATTGCACGACAGCCTACAGGATGGGTTTGCCAGAGACACAAGCTCTGGAATCAGAGCGAGATACCTTAACCACTTTGTCATCATTTGCCTATTCTTCTTGGATTCGGATTCACATAATGTAAAAAAAAATAAAAATGCACTTCTTCGATTTCTTTTCTCGTAATGATCTCGATGAATTACAGTATCTCTGATCTATGAATAAAGAAGGAAGAACAAGGAACCAGCTGCAGCCTAGTGACTCACCTATAAGGTTCCTTACATAGCCTACCCATTTCAGGACCTCTGCTCTACTGTGCTCTGCGATTAGGAGCAGAGGTCATTTCTTTTGATGACAACACGTTATTAAAGTTGGATTAATGATGATCTTCATGGATCAGTTTGGCTATTTCTGGTTAAAGACAAAGCCTCCCATCCATCCTGATTCCCTGGCTGCTGCATGTACTTCCTTTCTTCTGTATCGTTTCCCTTTCTGAGGCATCTTTTTCTTCTTCCATCCAAGTATATTTGTTTTAATGCATTTAGTCCAACGGACTGCATTAGTCTGCTCTGCTGGGGCAGAATCTGTCTCAAATGTCCATTTTAAATGTCAGAGGAGCTGGATTGCTTACAACCCCATGGTAAAGCATACTCTTTTTGCTAACATCAAACGTAAACACTTTGAAGTAAAAAATAAAGCACTGGCATCCACCATCACTTCAGCTATTTCTACAGCCTACTTCCACCAGTGACCACAGTGTAATGCTCACAAAGAAAGTAAAACCTGACCTTCCAAAGCATTCACCAACTTCTGTAAAAATAGGTATGAGAGATTCTTTTTCTTTCTTCACTGTTTGCAAGAGCTGGGCTGTTGCACAAGCTGCTTGTGACATTTATTGCTGTGCTAAAGCCATGATAGCAGTGTAAGTGATATGGGCTGTAAAATCCCCCAGCTGCTTTAAAGTCCAGAACAGTGGTCCTAAATCAAATGGTCTAAAAGCAAGATTCCCCTCCAGGCCAGCCCAGCATCTGTGGCATGGTAGGTAAGTGGTTTCTTCATCAGTTCCTCTTATTCAACTCAGGGCCCATCTTAGATCCCCTACTTTGTCTTGTTTTTCTTTCCTAAGCCTACCTCTTTGGCTTTTCTTCAGTTCCTTCCTCAGCCCTATCCTTCTTTTTATAGCTCCCTTCATCTGATTCTCCATCTCTTCTTCACTACCAAGGCACACATTAAACTCGCTGCCATTTTCCCAGCCTTCACCATGCCTGTAGTGTGCACATCTCTCCATCATTTCCTTTGCTGCAACAACTTTTTTTTTTCCCCTTCAAGTATCCTTGTTTTAATGCATTTAGTGTAACTGACTGTATTGATTTGCTTTGCTTGGACAGAATCCATCTCAGGTGTCCATTTAAAAATGGCAAATGAGCTGGATTGCTGACAGCCCCAAGGAAAAGTTTATTGCTTTTGGTACCATTGAGCACAAATATGTGGATTTAAAATACAGTGACTGATATTGTCAGAGTCACAGATGAATACTAGTTGCTATGATCAATAGCAAATCTCTAGAAACTAAAATATTGTGGACATGAATAAAGTGTTCATTACAGACACGTTTTTGCAATACATTTATCATATCACATCTACACAGGATACACAGCAGACACTGCTTCATTTCCCTGTACGGTCACAGCAGCAGAGGGAATGGATGACTACACATCTCAAGAGACCACAGAATTGCATCTGTTCCAACACTCATACAGCATTCAATGGTGCAATATTAAGAGGCCTCAAAATATCCTCTGATGAAAGAGAGATAGGGTGAAATGGAGAGAAATGTTAATGTAATAATGGACGTTATGAAGATACTGGTGGTTGCAATAAGATGAGTTTGTTTTCTTGCCTGGTACCTCATTGGTTCATAGGAACAACGTCCACCCCCAGTTTCTGTGCGTACTTTGCAAGGTCCAATAAACAGAGGGGTTCTCCCATTCATCCTAAGTTTTCACTACCTTTTTCATGCTTTGTGTTGATATCAGTGGAAGTGTGTGATGTCCTTTAGCTCAAGTTCATCACTTCTGTCAGTCTTCCCGGAGACTTTTCACCAGTGTTGTAAAGACCCTTCATTGACTAGGCCACTGCGCCCAAAGACCTGCTTTGTTCACATTCACCTCTCTGTCTCAAGATCAACTGTGAGAACTGCAGAGCCAAATTATGGATCTGGGACCATGATGGGCAGCAGGGGTCTGGTCAGTGACTCAGCTACAGAAAATTAAAGGAAGTTTCTGAGGCAATTACATGCTTAACCTTTTTTTCCAAGTCAAAAAGCACTTTCTCCGATTGCCTGATATGAACATTCTACATATAGCAGTATGCCTTGTTAGCTTGCTAATTTGTGGGGTGAGGATTGTAGGGTTTCAAGCAAGGAAGTCACAAACCACATCTGGAATCTACATGTTGAAGAATGTCAGATGTGATTCTCCTCAGAGTTCAAGGATGCAGCTTTTTTGCTTTTAGTATACAGTTACAAAACTCATTTTTCATCAGCTTTAAAAGCATCTACGGTTTTCTATCAATATGGACAAAAACCAACCGACTGACCAAACAACAACAACAACAACAAAAAAAAAGCGCAAATTCACAGCTACAGCATGAAAAATTCTGTTTGTCCCTCTTTGTTTTGAAGAATGTCTGGAAATGTACATTGCATTTTCTGTTTCAGAGTTCCACTGATAGCTCCTTCAGGATTCCTTAGACAACTACTTGTTGGTTTATGTTTCTATTCCTTTATCACAGCTCTAAAGCTAACAGTGCGTCTCAGATGCAGTTTCTGAACGTTGTCTCATACACATGACTGTGCTAAAAGTTTTCTGGTCCACATCATCTTCTTGTGAGATCTTAAAACAGATAAGAATTTAAACCAAATACTTTTTAATCTATTTATTTCCCTTCCTGAGACTTAAAGCTTTATACCTTGCATTTCTTGTCCAAAGAATCAAGAGCTGCTTTAATCACTTAAAAACCCTCAGGGACAGCCTTGATCACATGCTTATGAGCCAGGACAAGTTGGAGGCAGCAGCAAAATAATCACATAATTAGGGCAGCGGATTGCTGGAACAGCAGAAATACACAGCCTTTTGTCTATTTTGCCTATGCCCTAGTTTTAAAAAGCCAAACTAGCTGCTGCTGCTGCAGGAGAGGGTGCTGGACAGTCTCACTACACTGCTGGAAGGAGAGGAGCTCTCCAGGAGTAACAGTGCTCCCATCCTTCTTGCTCTGTTCTCTCAAGCTGCAAGCCAAGATCACAGAGCTTTGCAGGAAACTTGTACATTGTTTTTTTTTTAGCCATGCCTGCAAGCACGTTATGACTTGACATATATATTACATTGCCATCGTCATACAATTGGCCACAGAAATCTGATAAAGAAATACAATACTCTTACAAGAAATTCACTGTTGTACTCAGATCCACCATCTCCAGTGAATACATTCCAGAAACTACTCAGTGGGACTTAATCCTTTAAAAATTGTTTTGTAAAAAAAAAAAAAAAAGATTGACATGGAATATTTCTGTGACACTGACAACTCTAAATCAGTAATATTGCATTTTTCTTGGTTCAGAAGTAATTGCAGACAAAATGCTAGTTCAGGAGAGTAGATTCACCCCCCCCCCATGTTTTCAAAAAAGTACGAAGAAGTCATTGTAGCAGCATTTCTATCACCTTTTTGTGTTCTTCCAGGAATGGATCAAATCGTCTGAGTCATTCTAAAATTCCTAGATAAAAACTTTTCCAATGCAATTCCACAGTCAGGTTATCTCCTTGAATACAAGATCTGTGGATGAAAAAAATTCTATTATAATTCTTTCCAAGTCCACTTGCCAGTATTGTTATTCACTGTTGCATTGCTTCACTAACTCTGAGTCAATAGAACAAGTTCTTTTTGCTGCTTTCTGTACACTAACATTAAACTGCAAGTGTTCGGGATCGCCCATAGGCTCAGAAATGCAATTACAGTCATTAAAGTTAGTTGTACAGAACAAAAAGCCTGTGGGAGAAAACAACCAGCATACGGAAGAGTGGAATGATCCCTGCAATAGTGATTAATTATAACAACCATTTGTAATTTGCAGATTCACCATGATGTAGTTCCTGCTTGAAAACAGCCTGCACTAATAGCTTGTTTGTTCACCAACTGAATAAATACAGGGACTTACTAAAACCGCAGTTTTGATTCTGTCAGATTGAAAAACCTTTTCTTATCCAGTAGTGGGGAGAGAACATTTTACTCACTGGATTACAAAGCTGGCATGGGTAGAGGGCATGAGATTCATGTTGATCAGGATGTGCCTCCAATCTTCAGTATGTTTCATTATCTTCATTAACCTTTGCAGTCACAAGCATGCTATCATCTCTCCAGTTTATGACAGTGGAGCTTATTAATATACCTGATGTGAAAAATGCATTCAGTTTTGGTATATCTGTGGATTTTCTTTGTTCAGCTTTTTTTTTTTTTGCTTTTTTTTTTCCTTTTCTTGCTCTTCCAGTTGCATGCATGTTTCATCATATGCAGGGCATGGACAGATGCTAAATGAAGCAGCAGCAAGCTACCAGCTTTCAAACACTGGCTGTACGTATATGCCCTTTTGAAAACAAGCAGTGACAGGGCTGGGGTGAGATCATGGTGTATCTCCTACACCATTAAAGGGACTATGTCATGGATAGGTTGCTTTTTTTTAACACACAGCAGCTGCTGTGATAACAGCGTCTGAGTCAACATGGGTTTGTTTGGCATTTTGTGAAATCGTATGTTTATTTTTTCATATATCCACAGGCTCATACTTTGGGCCTGTCTCTGTTTTGGTGCCCTGAATGTTGATGACCTGCATAAACCCGTATCACACACACCATTTGAGCACTGGCTGATGGATTTATGACCCCACTCAAGGCAGTGCCTCTGGTTTATGTCGGGTAGACTTGTGCCTTAAGTCAGCCCTGGGTGTAAGTACGAGTGACAAAGACAATATAAGATCTAAATGACAGAGATACTGCCTGCAGCTTGGATCTATTATGTCAGTCAGCAATAGGCCTATGTCAGCCACAGAATTCATTGTACGTGCACAGTAAAGCCAGGCACATTAAAGGCAGATAATACATGCACCAGCCATGCCCAAGAGTGCCATCTCTTTCAGACAGAAATACTGCAGTTACTTGCTTGGCCATATCACCAGTATGAGCACGAAATATGAAGGGTGCAGATTTCATATGAATATTTCAAAAATTGGTGTCAGTCTGGCTAGGTATTCATTTCTTCCTGTCTCCCCAAGTCAGGCCTAATGGTATCCTGTCCTTCCTTTCCTCCTCCAGAGCCAAATCCAGCGTGACAGCCATTCTGCTCCTCCTGAACTCTCCTGCTTCACTCCTCGCTCAGTCCTCTTCAGCACTGGTCCTGCTGTTCTGGGGAAACGGTATTGCTCCTCTAACAACTCATGCATAGAAGGCCTCTATCCACAGTGTTTCCAGTTGTGGCAGATTCCTTTAAATCAGTTCAGGACAAAAAACCTCCGTAAAAAAGCATGTGTGGCAGTCTTTGGATGACTGTTCAGTACCTAGTGACCAAAAGCTAAAGGTCCTAAGAGTCACTGGTTCATGGGGGTCATGGTTAGCAGTCTACAAACTTTGGTAGCACTGGATAATGGAAGGGGATTCGATGCACTGGATCTCTACTCCAGTCAGCCAGTCTGCGACAATGGACAAGGCATTTCTTCCTCTTTCCCTCCAGCCACGGTCTGTCCTGTGAGTTCCTGAGGGAGGGATTATCTCTGAAGTGGAGGAGGCATGGTGCCAACAACAGCGGAGCCCCCGTTTGCCCAGGGTACAGGACAGGACTGTGACAAAGGACGTTAACCACCAAAAACCTGAAACGGGGCTCCATGAAGCTGCATATGCATTTGGCCCAACTGACTCGTCCATGAGCACAAAGGTTGACCTCCTTGGGGTCACTTCACATCAGTACAGTCATCACCCACATAAAAACACATCACCAGTCTACGGTTTGCAAGCTATTTTATTTGCCAAGAACAAATTAGCTTCATATTGTTCTGTATATATAAAGCTTTTTACCTAAACCTGTATCTGCAAAATTTTAAGTTGTAGAGGCTGCCAGACAGGCATTTTCATTTTGACTTCTATCTGCTGAGCAACATTAATAAACTGTATTTCAGGAACCTGCATACTTTAATGCTGTCTTTTCCAGTTTGCTTCTCTTTCTTCACTTCAGTAATTCAACCCCGCTTCCCCAATACTAATGCAGAAGAACTAACAGATGTACTGGATGAGGCAGAAGGTCAATGCATCTTGTCCCTAAGCATCAATAGGAGCAGATGTTTATGAGAAGGCTATCGGGACTGAGCTACCACACTCTGCTAATTCCTCAGAAATACCTTCTCAGTTGCTGCCATCTCAGGCCTTAGAGACTTTTTGAGCCAGATGTCATATCTGATCTAATAGTGCCCGATGGATCTCTCTGTCCCTGCATGTATTTGATCACTTTTTGAGCATGTGCATGTGCAGCAGGCAAATCCACAAGGTGTCTGCCTGTTTCTTTAAAGTTCAACAGCAGCCTGGATGCTAGAAGTGGTCTGGTTTAATCGGCTTGGCTCTCTCAGTAAGGTCCAGACTCGCATAGAGAAATCTTGTCCAAACAATATGTCCTTTTTAATTTCATGAGACAGTGCTTAATTCTTTTATAAAATGAGGTGTATTTCTCCAGTGTTACAACTGTAGTTGCTTTAGAGTGTACTTATGCTCACCTACTGCTTAGGATTAGATTGTTTTAGAATAATGATGAGAAATGAGATCATGAAATGCTCTGATGTTAGTGTTTCAAATTCCAAAGTCTACATATGTAAGCCCAAATAGGAGTGAAAAAGCCTAAGGCAGTAATAATGGTAATGATAGCAATTATAATGTGCAGGCATCTAGCCTTTCATCCTAGAGGATGATTATTTTGCACCCTGAGGTGTGGGTCCATTACGATAACAGTAAAAAAGGTACTTAGACTCTAAGAGGCATCATTTACAATGTGATTGATTAGAGCTAACACTAAAGGAGAGAATGGTATAGATAATCTTGCATCCCTTTAGCTGCTGGGAGCCGCAGCTGGCGTAGCATTGAACAAGCCTCTGATCCATGTGCAGCATGCTCGGCAGACACTTTCCATAGAGGAGAGATTCCCCCACTTTGGTCATTTGAGCTTCTGTAGGATTTTCTTATATGAAAACATCATTCATCGTTTCCGCTGCCAAACAGAAAGGATATTCATGGGAGAGCTTCCTGCTGCCCACCTCGATGAAAGCACAGCCATGCAGGTAGCCTAATGGCCAGGAGGGAGCTGCCTGCAGGTTCCTCCCCTGAAAGGAGCTGGGAACACTTCTCCTGCGGTCAAGGGATTTGTGCAGCAATAACATGGCCCCGAAGTCCAGGCTATATGTGCAGCACAGCACAGCACAGGCTGGGCAACTGGGGACTCCAAACATCGTGACAGTGGAGCCTACAGAGCTCTGGGAATCATGTTTGTACTGTGATTCCCCTGTATATTACAACTGCTATACCATGCTTGTTGTGTGCTTTCTGTACGTTGCTAAATCAAAGTCCCGTGTAAGGCCACTTGGATCAAATAAGTAAACTTGATATTAAACATTAAACCCTCATCGTGTGGAATATCTGAAGGAAACTGTCTTGGACTCTGATGGCATCACAGACAAAATCTCAGTGCATATAATACGGTCTTTGCTGCGGCTGAAATGTCTTTCCATGGTGTGTATGTGGCAGTCAAAAGAAATGCTTAGTGGGAGAGTGATGGAGTACAGAGGGGTTTTGCTGGCTCCCTGCACAACTTGAATTTCATCACTACTAAGCTGTCTGTCTCATTATCAGCTTATTTACGTGTATGATGTGCCGACCTTGCAGAGCTTTCTGACCCAGGCTTGAATTTGAAACCTAACATCTTTTTAGGAGTCTGGCTGTCCACATTTGCCTGTGACCTGATCTGTGACCCAGATCTGTGACCACCTCATGCAGGTCCCTCTGTCTGCTCCCACATATTTCTAGCAGACCTTTAATATGCACAAAAAAGATATAGCTTTGCAAGGTGTTTGGAGAATCAAACATGTAAGAAAAACATATGAATTAGGGGCTTTCAGAGCCATAATTTAAGGCCTAATGAGAGTTAAAGATCTGCCTATATACTCTGAGAGCCATAATGTTCACTTTTGTGTTAGTTTATATAAATTTGTAGGACTGCATAAACTCTTTGAACAACCTGACCCTATGGGGAAATTGCATCCATTTATGCATACAGGAAAAATCCAGCAGGAGAAGTAACTGTTAGTGCTGCCTCATCCTAAATACAAGAAAATAATGTAAGGAAAGTCCAAAATTGAAACAAAACCAGAACGATTCCATTCTGGGGTCTTTCGAACAGGGGCTTGCTGCTGTAACCTGGAAAGGGTCAAAAATTAACATACATTATACATTCTGCTTCTGTGTCTGCCCTCAAGGGCTGTCCACTCTCTTGCCACTAATTGCCAAAGGTATAGAGGGAAATTAAGGGAGCACTCAGATATGTCTCCTGAACTGCCAGGCTGCTCGGTGAGATATATTGAGCCAGAGAGGCAGTGTGCAGAAGTGAGGCCAGTGGCAGTTTTCTATAGCTGACACAATAAGTAGGTTTATTGAAGAAACAAGTGGGAATACAAGTACAGCATGCCCAGGGCAAAGAACACTGTGTTTGTGCTCAGCACATCAGAGAGGTCACCAAAGAATAGCTGTGTGTGAATGCCTGACCTCTGTGCTGCTGCCAAGGGCAAGGAAACGTGGTAATAGGAGAAGTGGCTTTCATTAGGAACCTGCTATTTCTAATGTAAACACTACAGAAAATACACAGCAAAATGTTTGCACTCAGTTATTTTGCCTATTTTCCCTCTTCCTCTAAGTAATACACATCTCATCCCTTTGCCTTGGAGACATCCCAAACTGCAATAAGTCAGAAGGGAAATTTTGCCTAATTCATAGATTTATAGAGTCATAGAATATCCGAGTTGGCAGGGAGCCACCAGGATCATCAAGTCCAACTCCTGGGTCCCCAAAGGACCACCCCAAAATCAGACCCCGTGTCTGAGAGCGTTGTCCAAACACTTCTTGAACTGCATCAGGCTCGGTGCCTTGACCACTACCCTGGGGAGCCTGTCCCAGTGCCCGACCACCTTCTGGGTGCAGAACCTTTTCCTGATATTTCAGATACTCTTTCCTGATAGTTCAGATACTCTATACATTTACCCCACAAAGAAATAGAAAAGCCAGGCACGAAAGAAAAGTATATTTAAAAGAACTTTGGGTACAGGCATTTGCAATTATTCCTTCACTCTTTTCCAAATGCAATTGACTTCTAGGAACTGACAGCCCCACTAACAGACTGATCTATTGAAACTCTGCTAGAAGAACAGGAGAGAGATTTATTCTTTTGAGGTCAAATTCTCTATTAGCTCAACTCCACTGGCTTTAATTGAATTGCACAGTCATACATTTTACAAAATTAAACTTCTCAGACAAAATTAGAATACTCATTCTTTGCAGAATTTTTCCATACATTGAAGCTAACGATTTCAACTGACGCAACAGTTCATGCAATGAATTCCTATTATTTTTATTTAGTGATAGTTAAAATTCCTTCAAGAATCATTCTCTCCTTCTAAGGCTGAAAATGAGACATAAAATAAAAGCCTCATGTATTCTTCACACCACTCGTGACATAAATAACACACTGGGACTCTCCATAATGTGAAATTTTAGTTATTGACCAGAAATCTGCTCACTGCAGAGACTTTTAAAAACCTCACCACCTAGAAGTGTTTTTAAAAATCAATCTGCTGCTAGAAGATGAAAATTTGGCACAGGAATGGATTTTTTTGATCAAAATTTTCATTCCAAAACATTCAATTTCATCTTATTTCAGCACTGGATGACATTAAATCACTCCACAAAGACAACAGTGAGCTTGCAGAAATTGGAGCGGTTCAACAGGAGGGACTGAAAATACCCCCTGGCCCACCCCTCACAGTAGTTTATAGCCTGTTGGTCCCAACACTTTTGTGTGAAATGGAAAGTGTGCATGTGAACCCCTAGAGAAGAAGGAACGAAATTTTTTTGAAATCTTTTAAAAGAGCTTATTATTGGCAAAAAAGGATAAAATGTCTGCGCCATCGGCTGAGCTTTAAAGGCTGATTTTCCTCTGCCAGTTTCCAAAGAAGACCCTGACACCCACTTCCAGGGAAGAAGGACAAGGCACTCATCCCGAGAGGAACAGGATGCTCCTCTGGGACCCCACATAAGGCACTTCTGTCCCCAAGACAAACAGGGGCTAAGAGTCACTGCTTGGTATTTTGCCCTCCGTTATCTGTGGCTGACTTTTCTGTGAGGCTGCCAGGAGCCCTGCCTGGAGGACTTCCAGAGGGCACTTCCCTGCCTAGACCCACCTATTTTTAAATAAATGAGTAAGATTTTGTCTCTTAACAAATACTTGCCTTGCAAGCATGTATTCCCAGAGGCCTTTTGTAAGTGCATTAGTCCTTATGTCTAGATCTTCAGCAGAAGACTACGTGCAGCCAGGACAGAGCTGTGCCTGTGAGCACCCTTTTCCCTGTAGAGCAGTTATTTCATAGTCTTTGGAAAGCAGCGGAAGCAACTTAAAATGATAACCCCATCTCTTCCTGTGCTTAAAACACAGCCAAGCTATCCACAACACGGCCTACATTGTGACAATCCGGGCTAAGGATTGAAATGGGGGTGGAAAAAAGTGTAAGGTACTCAAGGCAAACACAGATGGCAGGGCAAGCCAAGCTAAGAAACATGGAGATTTTGCCTCTTTCCAAGGACTTTCTGTGGGCACTTTGGAACACTGTTTAGGCCAAGGCGTCAGGGTCAATTTGAAAAATACATGTCCTTGATACGCTCCCAATATGAAGGATTTCCAACCTTAACGATTCTGTGATTTTACGATTTTATGACTTTTCATGTCTTGCACTGAACCACTGGTGGCCTCTGATTCTCCTGGCAAAACATGCTCTCAGATGCACTGAGAAATGCAGGGAAAACAACATTCACTTTTAGGGCAGAATTTTAAGGGAGGGTATGACCCGTCCTGCTCCATGTGCACCTCTCTGCATTTCCCATTTACTTTCAGAAGATGGGAAAGGAGAAGAATCCCATGTTTTATTCCCCAGTCTAGTTCTCCTTACATGTGTTTTTTGTTGTTGTTGTTGTTTTAATCTGCTGGAAGAGCAGCACAAAGGCAGCCACAGAAGGCAAAGAGGAAAAGTTAGCAAACGAAATTGGAAGACAGAAAGAAGGAACAAAAATAAGTAAATCCCTGTGCAATGAGAGGGCTCAATAGAGAATTGCAGCCATTAGCTACTGCAGATCTAACAATTCCCCCTGGAAACAAAATCTGTATCAGACTTGTAGGCAAAACTCCCGACTGGTATTAAGTAACAGAGCCCTCAGCCACTGTAGACCAGCACAGGATCTGCCCCAAAGTGGATTATCACAAATTAAATTTGCAAAATCCCATGTTTGACCAAGAAAAAGGCAATTTTCCCTTGCATCGTCAATGTTCCACCTGGCACCATGCTCCCTGGATCTCAGGGGAGCTCCCTGCTCCACACAGCAGCAACATTTAGCTCCAGCAAAGAACAAGGTTTGGTGGCTCATCCTTCTTTGTGTGTGTTTATTTTTGCAGCATCCCAACTGTGCAGAATTGTGCTTGTGCACTCGTATCAGTGCTGTGACCTCCTCCTAGCACCTGACCATATGTAGATACAAAAAGCTTCACAAAGCATTTTCCCACAAGCTCTTGGGAGCCTCCTCTGCTTCCCTCATGCCAATGGCACTTACAAATATAAAAGAAACCTACCCCTTCCAGGAAGAAAAAAGAGATATAAATCAGAACTGGGGCTGCGATGGGACACAATACTGCATTAGTGCAGAAACAACTCCTTGAGCTTTGGCAGCTTCTGATTGTTACCAAGCTTAGTCCAGCTCCCAGGAAAGACATTTTCCAATTGATTTCTACCGGGTTTGGCTAAAGCCCACACTGCACATGCTGTAGATTACTTCTTTCATCCTAGGCTCTTAAATGCACAAAACAGATAGGGATGAACTTAAAAGAGAGAAGAAAGCCCAGTTTTGCCCTCTTTTACAATGACAGTTTCAATGGGACTTTCAGGGGGTAAGTCAACAGTCTGAGGTCTTTTAATTTGATGTCTTTTTTTTTTTTTTTTTTACAATATTGAGAGGATTATCATGCTGTACTTGCAACACCAATTTTCTCCCACCTGACCACCTTTGTAATCATGAGTAATAACATCGTTCCACCAAGAAGCAGTAAAAATGTACAAAAGCTACAATTTCTCTGACCACATACACTTACTGTTAAAATCCTGAGAAGACCAAAGTCTTCTGTAAGAAAAAATAAAATAAAATAAAATAAATAAAGCACCCTAGTTTCCTATATTGCTGATGCTCTCTGAAATTTCCTTCTTCTGGCACCAGTTCAATGATAAGAGAATTGAGAGCAATGTGGCTCCACAGGAAAAGATAACAAAGAATCAATGTTTAAGCAATTTCAGGATCATCTCTGAATTTGATGTCCAGCTGATTAGTTTATATCGTAATGGTTCCCCGGTCCTATTTTAAGCATCTTAGGGAAGAACACTTTGTAACTCAGTTAAAATGCTTCTTCATCGGGCAGAAATCAATATCAAACAAGGCAGAAATGACCTCTGCTGAATTTTGTTGTGCTCACCGCAGGAGCACTTAAAATATTAATTCCAGGGAATTTTCTGCAAAATTGAACAGGTTTTAAATAATCCAGCATAGTCAAAGGAGCTCCTGATAGTTCATCCAGAGAAGATTACCTGTTCCAAGGACTTAAGGAGAATGGATTGGCCTTATGTTTAAAATTCTGGTTTTATCATCATAATCTGATTAGGAGGTGCTCCATCCTCTCTCCTTTGCCCAGATTGACAGGGTCTCTTTGGTGGGGCCTCTTTGACTTGGTCTTGATACAAGACAACTCTCAACACTTCTGTGTGTGTGTGCCAGTGCTGCACAGTTTGGGGTGGAAGATCTGATGGAGTTCACTGCTTTGTTGCCTTTAATTCTCCACATTCCCTTTGACCTTCAGGCAACCTCTGATCTTGGAACAATCGTGAGAGAATAGCTCATGTACATCTCATACGTATATAGGCATACATACATATAAATATATTTATATATATATTCTTCATGTAGCTAGATATATTGCTATGATACGTGTCTACTTGATTTGGTGGGGGCTGGGGAGGGCCATCTGTTCCTGTTCAGTTTTGTGTCCACTAATAATTATTTTTCTGTGCTCTCAAACACTTTGGGTTTTTGTGGTCGTTCATTCTTTCCTTACTGGCTCACAAGTTAGTTACAATGACTACTCAGTGTGTTAAACTTTCACTTGGTTTCATTAGGCTCTTATCACAAATGGCCAAGCCACACCATTGCAGAACCAGCGCTGAGCCACAGCAGAGTTTAGGCAAAAGCCTCCTGATGTTTTCCTGATTCTTGAGCAATGTCTTGCAGTTACAGCAAAACACATTCATATCTACCCACAAAATCCCTTGGCCTGCTGCTAGCAATCCCATATTTACTGGGATTTGGAGGAAAGTCTCTTATCATCCCCTGCCGGGGAGTCCTCCCAAGGCAAATGCTTGACCCTATAATATAGGGTGTAAGAGTAAATGACATGTACAGTCCATGCATTGTGGTGGTGTTATCTGAGGGCCTCCTTCCTCCTTTATGTCTATTCCCTCGAAAAGGACAAATGATAAGAAGCATATGTCAAGACACCTCGAATAATGGCCAGTACCCAAACCAGCCAGCATCATATCACACCCAGCTCTCTTGGATTAAATCATCCTCAACTTGATTTCTTTTTTCACTGTGCTCATTTTTCTTAACATTTTGCTAAGGTCTACTCTGCTTCTACATATAGTTTTCTGATCTTTACATAAACATCCCCCACCAGTTGATTATTTTGTTTTGTTTTGTTTTGTTCTGTTTTGCTTGTTTGTTTAATTCACAGCTGCTACCCCCATTATACTTTGCATATTTGCATCCTAACTTAATTATGTCCCTTGACTTCATTCAGCCTATGCCTCTCACAAAGCAATATATAGGGGTAGCTGGACCTAGGAAACCGTAGTGCAGTTGTACTCCTATCTTCTAGGACCTTGTTCCTAATATTGCAAAACACACAGCGTTCACCCATTCCGAAAATTCCTCATTCTCCAAACATACCTGAGGACTAGTGGGGCACCAGCTGGCTATCAGATAATTTTCCAGTCCTAGCAAAAGCTAGGACAGGACAGAAAAATGAAGGCAAACTAGAAGAGAGGGATCTGCTCTGCTTAAGGCACGAAGAAGCTCATGGTGGCTTCAGGAAGAATGGAAGAAATTATCAGTTTTGTTGATTTAATTGTCAAAATATTATTAATCTTGAAGAGTGTTTGCACAGCGAAGTGTTCACAAGGGGAACATTTCTTGTCCTCTGGGGCACTGTCCTGCAAACACCACAGGAACAAAAGTAAGGTTCTCCTGTCCTGATCAGTCACGAGCATTTAATCTGTGGCAGCAGAAGAACTGAGTGCTGGGGAAAGTATTGCACAAACTATGACTTAGGGGCTTCACAAACCCTCTTGTTCAATACTGCTTGTTTTAAACGATGCATTGGATCACCACATTCCCTGGTGGAATGGGAAACTGAAAGGCTGGTAGGGCCACTTGTTTGAGAGAGGAAAGGTACATAGACTCACCTACGCGGTGTGCCAGGACAAGCACTGAAAATTTTGTACTGCTTAATTTAGGAACAGACTCCAGTCCTTTTCCTTGACTGCGAGAGTGATTAAATTCCAAGCTAATTAAACTGGAAAGTAGTTTGCTTATGTAGATGTGCCCTCTAAAAATTATGTTTCCTCATAGTCATCAGGCTGGTGAGTGCTTTTCAGACACTTCTCTTTTTGCTCGTGGTGGTCAGAGAGATCTCCTAGGGGCTCCGATGTTCGCAGCCACTGCTGCTCAGACCCCCTTCTGCTGGGAGCCAGATGTCCCTCCAGCCTTTCCTTGGATAACACCACTTCGTGTGTCATGGGAGTTTGAGTGGAAGTGGAGAAACAGCCAGATTTGGGCTCTAACTTCATCCTCAGGAGAGTTTGGTTATAACCACATTTTCACATTAGCAAGCTATTTAAAGCATAAGAGAAAAAACAGCTCTCCTGCTCGGCTCCGGTATCTTAGTCTGTATTCCAGCCAGGGAGTGCCTGATAGAGGCTCAGTATTTTTCCACGAATTAGGATACCTTAATTAGTAGGGACAGCTCATTTAAATTAGCTCTAGGAACAGGTGCAACCCTCAAGAGAGCAAAGGATAATGATTGTAGTTCATTCAGAACAGAGTGAGGAGAAGCTCTGCTTTAGGAAAGACATTCAAGCAGGCAGACCAAGGCAACGTTGGACGTGCAGCTAGTCACCTACATGCATTGGGGTTTGTTGTCATTGTTGTTTTGTGTGAGTGTGTGTGTTTGGTTGGGTTTTTTGTTTTGTTTTGTTTTTTGGTTTGGGTCTTTGTTGTTGCTGTTGTTTTTCAGAAAGCGCCCATTGGTTCCTTCTGGAGTTACAGTCACAATTTTTTCTCTAGGATGTGATCCAAGCTGGATTTTTGCCTGGACAGAAAAGGTACTTCTGAAAACTCAGCTTGCTTAATGCAATCAGAGCTATAAAGTGCACCCCGCCTATGTCTTTCCAGTGAAGGCATACTGCATTTTCCCTAGCTCTGAGACAGGGGCATGAGCGGTTATTTCCATTACTGCCCTTCTTGCACCACACGGATGGCACCTGCCAAGCTTGGCTCACCCAACTTGCTCGCGCATGGAGCACAGGTAGAAGATGAGGCCAGAAGCAGGAGATCCAAGGCAGGTGCTGTGGAAAACCATCTGGTTCCAGATTCACAAATGGGCAAGGAGCCTTCTGAAGGAGGCAAGCTGGACATATTTTCTTTCTCATTTGCACTAGCACACTTTTGTCAACAAAGGAGGGAAATGGGGAAAGTAAGATGCAAATTTTGATCAGCCATTGCAATTATTCTAACAACAGCTTTACCTTTTAAACTCCCCGATGTGCTTATCGCTGCAGGAAGAACTTGTTCTGCAAACCAGGTAGGGCCATCTGCAGGAACAGACAAATCTGCAGGTACTGAAACATGCCAGCAGACTGGCCTGTGGAAGGATTTTGACACTCTAGGTACAAATCAAAAGTGGTCGCTGAGGAATGAAACACTCCAGCTAAGCAAAATTGCCGGAGCCAGGATAGAGTCCTTATCATTGGCACAGATGTGCAAATAACAGCTGCTTCCAAACCCTCCACAGACAGCTATTGTAGCAATGGCAGCAACTTTTCATCCTCCTACAAAGAGCTGCAGTTGGACATTGTTTGCAAGGCCACAACTTACTTGCTTCTCCCTTGCACTGGCATGCATCCCTCACGTCAGTTGTGAAGCAGAGCCCAACGCCAGTGACTTGGACTTGTTGAAACTGCTTCTTTTTTTCCTAAGAAATACCCTTTTGAGCTTAAAATACATATCACTCTGTCCTAATAGGAGCACAGGCTCAGCAGGAGGTGCATGTAAGAGAGACAGCAGATTCAGCTTGGTTCTGGAGACCACTGATCTGCTTTTCTTCAGGAGCACATCAGAAGAGGGACACGAAAACATCCTTGCAAAAGTCTCTGTGGGGGAAACCACCCTGCATGCAAGTAAGGATGTTGCATTCCTCACCCCCCAAAAAACAGGGCAAGCCTGTCTGAGTGAGGTACCTCACTGACCACTTGAAGATCCCCAAAGAGCAAGACAGCATCAATGTGAGGCTGACATTTTTCAACACATTTTTCAGTCCATCATTTTTCGAAGATACCTGGATTCACAGGTGGTTTTTTTTTTTTTTTTAAGCTCTTGTGTTTTAAAATGGTAATCTGTTGAAAAACCTGATTGGTACTAAAGACATCAGGAAGACCTCTTCAAGCAAACAATTAAACAATTACAACGGAAGACATTAAAATAAGGCTTCTGCGATACCATGGGATTGATTTAAGAGGGTTGCAGGAAGCTGAGCCCTGCTGTTCCATGGTGATTGGTGTCCCTGAGAAAACCCAGTAAGGGACCATAACATAATCACATAATAGAATTGTTTGTGAAATATCAGTGGCTCTGGGGTTTGGAATACAACATTTAACAACTTTATTCATGATCTGAGAAAAGAAAAAGTAAATAGCATGGAGGATGAAACAAAAGGGCCCCCAGCTGAAGTAGACGCTGGCAATATCAGGCTTGTTAAGTCTATGGGGAACTCAAATGGAAAGAGGTCTGATCAGACACCTCAAGCAAGATGTTGCAGTCTGTCTTAAAAACCAAGTCTACTGAGTCATCTACGGTTAAAGGAAGGGCAGCAAGGGCCAGCAGAATCAGAGGAAAAATGGACTTTATTGATGTGATGTAGGGTCACATCGGAAGTCCACACGGTGCCTCAAAAACCTCTGAACCTACCAGGTCCAGAAGTCCTTTGCTTCTCAAACACCACTGCACCCAAGCATCAGCCAAGACTGGAAAAACAAGGGCAGAGGTGCAAATTGTGCCTTTCTACCCCTTTCCCCCTGAAAAATGAGGGTGTTTATGGCACCCTGTCATGAGTCTTCCTCTGAGGCCACCAGTAAGGGCAGCCAGCCTTCAGCGCAGCTCTTGTGGTGACAAGTGGGGAGGAAATCATGCTTTTCTCTGTGAAAACCAAAGCGTACTCAGGGCCCCAGAGAGCCTGGTGGTGGCTATGGCTCCAGAAGGTGCTGGTTTCACTCACAAATGAGCTGAGGACCCCATTCCCCGGGACAATCACTTTCATATACACAAAACTGTGTGCAGATGAGCCAAACCAGATGGGTTACGGAGCAGAAACCTTAGGCTTGAATACCATGGCCAAAACTGAAGGGTAACTACTGTGCTTGCAGCAGCTGCAAAATCTCTGTTCAGTTCAATCCAGATATGGACAAAACGAGCGATGTCTGGCTGTTCTGTCTTTTTCCTACAAACTACGCTTAGCCTCACAGCTGCCCTGTATTCCCTGTGGAGCACGAGTGGCATCTGGTGGTCAGATCCCCCTAGCACTCATCACAAACGGATGAGTTATACACTCATATATATGTATTTGTGATATATACACTATATGTATATAGTAACTACATTGTTATGCTTCTGCAAGTGGGAAGGGAGGAATGAGGACCTGTTCTATCTTGCTGAAGGCATATATTATTTTTTTTTCCAACTGCTTAGAAAAAATAATCATCATTATCAGGTCTTCCTATGAGGGTAGAGATAAAATAAGCTTGTTTCCAATCAGCTACCAAATGTGTATCCCCAGAGATGCTTAGGGCCACATGTTTCTTGGAAGAAAATGTTATTCTCCTTCTGCCTGTTTATCAGACTGCCTCGGCAGGACATGACTTCTGTAAGTCCCTGCACTCTGCAAACCCTGTGAATAATGGGTGTGCTTGGAGGCTGAATTTCTGCCAAGGGTGCTCCTCACGTCACTGACGTGTCTGGCAAGCAAAATTTTTGGTGCAGAAGGGCTCTGTCTAATAGACGAATAGGAAAACAAGCCCACGCAAAGCACTGAACATAAGACAGCCTGGTTTTGGATTCACATCTTGCAGGTGAGTGATTTTTTTATGGCTCATTAGAGAACACAGACTGAGGGGTTGTCCCCTTAGCTCTGATAAACATAAACTCCTACTGGAAGTTTTTCTGCAGCTGGGCCATGGTCTCTCTCCTTTGCTGTCTAAGAGTGTCCTCAAACTGGTGCCTTTCCCTGTTTGAAACCTATTTTTTGCCTAGCTGTCCCCTTTCCTAAAACTCATTGAAACATGGTGTTGAAGAGATTGATCGGTACCTCTCTGTAGGTTTGGTAGGAATTGCCCAAAAGTCACTGGGATGGACATTGGCACATGATGGAATAGCACGAGCTGCACTTCCACAGGAAAACAGGCTACAAACTCGGGCTGTATGAAACACTGGCTTTCCATAGCTGCTGTTCTGGAATAAAATGATGAGAGCACAGACAAAGCGATTCTACAGTGACTGCCAGAGCAAAACTCTTGCCGGTTGGCTTTCCTGTGGGCCATGCTCAGATTCCTGGGCACCAAACTGCACTCAGAGAGGGAAATCCACCTGTTGGGCATGTGCCAGCACAGGCAGAAAGTGAAGAAAAGGTGACATTATGTGAACACCACAATCAATTTTAATGAAGAGTGAGATTTGTGGGTGCAGCTTGTGGATGGCTTCTGTGCCTTTTTTACCCAAGAGGCCCTTGAGGGATCAGAAATGTGATACTTCATGATGCATCTCTGATGTATCCTGGAAAGCTCATCTGGTGAAGGAAGCAGAGCGTTAGCACCCTTCCCTCCAGGAGGCTTGCTTGCTCTCCTGCCCTGCTCAAAGGCTTGCATCTCTGATGCAGTGGAAGAAAGAGGTAAGTGAGGGTAGAGTAAAGAGGTAAAGAAAGAGGTAAAGAGGGTAAATGCAACTGAACTGGACCAGGTCTAGCTGCTGGTTCAGAGATCTGCTTACACATTTGTGGAAAGCGATGGCAAGCCACAGCCTGAACTCAGACTGCTATCGCCATGCCACTGCAATGCTGGAGCTCAACCTCTTTCTCTGACACAGGGATTTTTCTGGTTTAGTTTATGTCGTGCTGAATCAAGTTTAAAAACAGTGGGGAAAAAAAAGCACAAGAGTGCTTCTAACCTACAGAAGGTAAAAGGATGAGAAAAAAGCAAACATACACTGCACTGTAAATAATAATAAATAGTAACTATAATAAAAATGAAATGGACATTAAATAGCAGGGCTGCCTAAAGACAGCAGAACAGAGCCCTTTCATTCACCACTCTGCATTCAACAGTCATCTCACTCATGGAAAAGAAAAATTTAGTACTCAACAGGCTGCAGAGACAACCTTCTGGGTGTTTGGTGAGACAGAAGTCTCAGCTGGAGAAGGACACCAATGCAAACTGGTCCTCTGAAGGGATAGCCACATCTGTGGTGGGAGATGCCCAGCACCACAGAAATGTCATGCTAACAAAATCCTCCTTGATGCAGCAAAACCACAGGACTTCAGTAAGAAGGGAAAATATCTTGACAAAATCTCCTGTAACCATTTGCTTTGTCTCACAAGAGAACTGTTTTCATTCAAAGCAGCTTTACAATGAGAGAAGTAAAACAATCGGTAACAGGAGAAAAGCCAGATTTTGAATTTATTTGCCCAAAGATGAGCAGAAATTCAACTTCAGGCAGTTTCCAGTGTACACTTGTATACAAGGGATAAAAATTAGGCTCCAGGTACAACCTGCACAGTAAAACCCAGCATTTTTCCTTTGAAATCTGATGTAATGTTTGGCAAGATTTTCAAACTGGTTGCTGAAGTCACACCTGCAAGTGCCTGCAGTACTGTGAGCGGAGCAGATGCACTCACGAGCCAAACAGACTACAGCCAGCTGCATGCCATGACTGTGCCCACTGGGATCTGTTTGCAAAAGCTCCCTCCCCCTTTTCACATCTCCAGATTTCATGCATGTCAAATTGTTAGCATTTTTATTTTTAAATAGATCCCATATGTTTTGCCCCTACAAGAGTTAGAAGGGACTCGAGAAGCTCATCACGGTCCGTCTGCACAAACCTGGGTCCCAGGAGGTCCACGCTAAAGCCAGGGCAGAGATTCACATCCTCCTCTTCCCAATGTATGATCAGGAGGGGGGAGTCGCACAGCTCTCCTTTCCCCGTACACCTTCCTCCACCCCAAATGGCACAGACCACACAGAGACATCGCAGGACTACGTTGAAGGTAAAGCAGCCAGGGAGAGCTCTGGGCTGCCTCAGGAAGGGCCCCAAACTCACTTTGGCACTGGCCCGAGCTAAAAAACAAGGCAGGTGGATACATGCACAGACACAGGCACTTTAACAGCTCATCTCTCCTAAATGACTGCACGTGCTATTTGCAGAAACATGTGAAAACAGAACTGCAAAATGAATGACGGGTATTCCCCTGGTCAGAACGCTGTGGGCCAGTGGCTGTTCTGTCGGAGAGGGCAGGGTGGGAGGCCAGGTTTGCACAGGATTTCATGGCCCCTGCTTTGTAGGGAAAGAAGTGCAGCAACACCACAGCACATTGTAAAATTGTTTGCATTCATTTGCATGAACACGAAATCTCTGCGGACCCCCCCAGACCTTGCACACTGCATCAAGAAGCTACCATCAGCTGCAACTGTCTCGGTACCACTTCCACAAAATACTAATTGCAGAGCACATCCTGCCAGGGCTCCATGGGGAGAAGGAGAGAAAAGCCGTGGGGAGGACTGCACAAGTGGCTCATTTGCATCAGTTGCCCTTATTATTTCTCCAAGTTCTTTCTTTTTCTTGGGTATTAATTACAGCTCATGCAGTGACAACCATGAGGCGGGGAGGGAGGCACACTGAATGACTGCCACATGCTTCGGCAGGTTTAACTCATCCCACTACAAAACCTTGTTTCCAGATCCCTAAATCCTATGTAGGATATGAGAATGCTGAGGAATAAACTGTGTCTAGGGATAAAAACATGATGGGAGAAAAAACACATTTTCGTTGTACAAATAACCCTGCTGATCTCCCCCTGGGACAATGCACAAACCGCAGCGTGCATCCAGAGCTTTCCCCTGCACCCAGCCCTTGGGAGCCTCCCAAATACGAGGCATGCTGCTGACTGCTTACTGTGCGCAGGTTTTGTCTGCAGCAAAGGGAAACAATGGCTCCCAATTGTTTGGGGCTTCTGACAGGTTAACACGGGGCTCGCATCAGCTGCTCTGACAGCCCTGGCACTGGTTTACCTTCAAAAAGCAGGGTTTATTTTAACACCCTGCTCTCTGTGAGATCTTGAACCAGCAGAAGTGTAAAATGTAGCACAACCATCAGAGCCCTGAAGGCTTCTCTCAAATTCTGACAGGAAAAGTCCTTCCACCCACCTCCATTTTTTGTGTTTGTTATTTTTTGTCAGTTGGGAACATGGTTTCAAGCCAAGGTCTGCCCGCAGTGCCCAAGCATTCTATGTATGCACTGCCTTGTATGTACCTCATGGATGTACCTCAGTGGGAAAGGTGCAGTTATGAGGCCGCACCTCGAGTACTGTGTTCAGCTTTGGGCCCCTCACTACAAGAAGGACATCGAGGCTCTGGAGCGTGTCCAGAGAAGGGCTACAAAGCTGGTGAAGGGCCTGGAGCACAAGTCCTGTGAGGAGCGGCTGAGGGAACTGGGGTTGTTTAGTCTGGAGAAGAGAAGGCCCAGGGGAGACCTTATTGCTCTCTACAACTACCTGAAAGAAAGTTGTGGGGAGCTGGGGGTCGGCCTCTTCTCACAGGTAACTAGTGGTAGGACTAGAGGGAATGGCCTCAAGTTGCGTAAGAGGAGGTTCAAGTTGGAAGTTAGGCGACATTTCTTCTCAGAAAGAGCAGTCAGGCATTGGAACGGGTTGCCCAGGGAGGTGGTGAAGTCACTATCTCTAGGGGTTTTGTTGGAAAGGTTGGACCTGGTGCTTAGGGACATGGTTTAGTGGGTGACATTGGTAGAACGATGGTTGGACCAGATGATCTTGGAGGTCTTTTCCAACCTTCATGATTCTATGATAGGCTTGCAAAGCTTTCCCTCCAGGCCTAGCTCCCTTTTCTCCTGTGCTGCCTCGCCATCAGCGCAGCCACACTGCTGATGAGTTGCACCCAGTCACAACCTACACTGCACCACCTCCTGGTGCTGTGGTGAGAAGATACAGAAAATTCAGAGGCTAATTCCTAGTGAGCATGAGCACTGTATTTATATGCTTGGATCAGCCAGGAAAACTTAGTCGTTGTGATGGTAGGCTTCAGAGTTAACATTCCCTCTTTAAAGTGTTTTGCATGCTAGGGAGGCCTAATTTCTATGAGCTGCTCAGTGCTCTGCATTAGATGTTGATGATCTCAGAGCAGACAATGCACACTTGGGTGCTCTATCAATATTAATTTTAAGAAAGCTTTTAAGAAAAAGAAAGTTTTAATAAAAATTATTAAAAGCTTAAATTTGTTTCAACGTTTGGGGTGTCTTCAACACTCTGTTGGGAGATGAGGTTTATATTTTCCAGCTAGTTTAAAACTAAAGCTTACTGTTACTCACATGGGGAAAAAGCATTGTCCCACACCCTCAGTGTTGGCCCTTCCAGTTCAGCTCTGCCATCCGTCACCCTTATGAATAGCTGACAGGCTAAACGTGATGTTTCCAAGCTGCCGTGGGCTGTGCTGGGGAAGAAATGGGTTTCAGAAGTGCAAATTGATTGACTCATTCAATTAATTAAAAATTAAACACTATAAATCTGGGGTTTACTTCAATAGCATTAGAATTAGCAGTATGTTTTATCTGGAATAGGCAAGATCAACTTATACCATGCACAACAAAAATCTACTCCTGCCACTGATCCTTCACTCTACAGAAGGCTCAATATTCATTACATACTATAAAAAATGGAAACCTCAATAGGCCTCATTTGAAAATGCATTCTTGAGCGATTAAATACTTTGAATTGCAAGTGGCAGTGTTTTAAATTGATTTTCCCTCTGTATGTTTGACTGTAATTTTGCTAACTGTGCATAAATCCAGCCATAAGCTCAGGGATAACCTCCTCATTTGTCAGTCATCTGACTTTGTTTGTAACACTCGCACCTAGATTTGAATAGCATTAAAAAGCATGCAAGATTTAGGAAAAAACAGTTTCTCCTCATTCAAAATATATATGCTACTTGAATAAAAAATCATAGAAATTGTTGTTGAAACTAGGTGTTGGGAAAATAGCATTTTTGTACAGAATTTCAAAAGTTTCAATAACTTTAAAAGTGTTATGAAAGGCTGGTGGTTTGTTGTGTTGTTTTTTTTTTTAATTTTTTTTTTGGAAGATCATTTTGAGATTAAAAAGTGTAAATTGCTACATGGATCACTACAATTCCTACGCCAGATTTTCAGTTTAGAAAATGATGCCAATGCTGGCTCACAAGCAACAGCTCAGAGCAAAACCGAAGGGGTTGTTCAGCGAGCACTGGCGTGTGGGGAACCTGCCATCCTCCAGGGGCATTCCCCGAGGCAGAAGGACCATGGGGTGGATGAAGCCAGGAGGCTCACAGCAAGCTCCTCCAGCGGGACACATGCTGTCCCACCACTGCACTCACATGGCAGCCTTTTCTGAAGAATGGGCATCACAGCCATCTCTGCCTATTTTCTTGAATCTAGTAGAAAATTAGTAACTTTGAAACCCCTTTGCATTCTGTCATCTCTGGTTGAAATCAGCATTCCTGATGCTACTGGCAGAAGACAAGAGGCAGGCTTCTCCACGCAGAGTTCAGAGTTGTGTAAGCATATCCCTGGGGATAGTGGACTAAAAGCAGATTCCAAAACATATTTCCAAAAGACACGTTCAGCTACTAGCTGTCCTAAGGAGCGAGACTGAAGAAGTCTTGCTTTGCCATCCTACAACCTAGGTCACAAATGAACACTATGGCTCTCTCTGGCCCTAAAATACTTCATAGAATCATAATCACAGTATGGTTTCGGTTAGAAGGGACCTTAAAGATCACCCAGTTCCAACCCCCTGCCATGGACAGGGACACCTCCCACCAGACCAGGTTGCCCAAAGCCCCATCCAGCCTGGCCTTGAACACCTCCAGGGATGGGGCATCCACAGCTTCTCTGGGCAGCCTGTGCCAGTGCCTCACCACCCTCTCAGTGAAGGTATTTTTTTTCTTTCTGATATCTAATCTAAATCTCTTTTAGTTCAAGACCATTATTCCTTGTCTCATCACTACACTCCCTGGGATAAGTCCCTCCTCAGCTGTCCTGTAGCCCCCTTTAGGTACTGGAAGACCACTATAAGATCTCCCTTCTCTCGCCTTCTCTTCTCCAGGCTGAACAACCCCAACCCCCTCAGCCTGTCCATATAGGAGAGAAGCTCCAGCTCCGATCATCCCTGTGCCCTCCTCTGGACTCGTTCTATTAAGTCCATGTCCTCCTCGTGCTGGGGCCCCAGAGCTGAACGCAGGGCTCCAAGTGTACTTATCCCTATTTAATCCTACTTAGGGGAAGAAAATAAATGGAAAACAGACGGACAGGAAGGATCAGAACCTCACTTTTAATTCAACGCATTTAAAGACGAATTACAATTTCCAGACACCTCCCACAGGCTACTCCTGCAGCCCACCCCCCCCAAGCACCGCCCCAAGATGGCGGCGCCCCCTCCCCTGCCAGCCCACCGCGACGTCACCCCCGCACCACCCCTCCCCGCCGGCCGACGGCCGCCGCGACAGCGCGCGGGCGGGCAGCCAATAGCGGGGCCGGGCTGGGCTAAAGTGGGCGTGGCTAAGGCGAAAAGTAGGCGTGGTTCAGGCGAAAAACGGGCGTGGCTAGGGCGAAAAGGGGCGCGGTCGAGGCGCGGGGGGCGTGTCCCGCGGCGCGATGGAGGCGCTGTACTTCGCGTACGGCAGCAACCTGCTGCGGGAGCGCCTGCTGCTCGGCACCGCCGCCGCGCCCTGCGGCACCGCGCGGCTGCAGGTGCGGGGGGGGACCCGGACCCGGACCCAGACCCGGACCCGGACCCGGACCTCGGAACGGCGGGGGGAGGAGGAGAAGGGCCCGTCCGGGTGCCGGGGGGGGGGGTGGGTGGGGTTGTCATGGGGTGTTGGGGTTGTTTCGGGAGGGGGGTTTTGGGGTAGTTTGGGGGGTTTTAGTTGGAGCCGGAGCCTTCGTGCGCGCTGGCTGTGCCACTTCCCTCCTCCCAGCTACCTAACGTCAGTGCGTCAGCCTGGCTTTGACAGGCAGCAGTACCTGCCCGTGGTCTGGGTTTGATGTGGGCTCGGAACCCCGAGCGTGTGGCCGTCAGGGTGCTGGTGAACGGCTGGACCGGCCCCTGGGGGAGCATCGTCCTCAGGATGCCCCTCGAGGACTTCTTGAGGGTTCTGGGAGGGAGCTGGGGTTGTTCAGCCTGGAGAAGAGGAGGCTCAGGGGTGACCTCATCGCACTCTACAGGTACCTTAAAGGAGGCTGTAGCGAGGTGGGGGTTGGTCTGTTCTCCCACGTGCCTGGTGACAGGACGAGGGGGAATGGGCTAAAGGTGCGCCAGGGGAGGTTTAGGTTGGATATTAGGAAGAACTTCTTTACTGAAAGGGTTGTTAGGCATTGGAATGGGCTGCCCAGGGAAGTGGTTGAGTCGCCATCCCTGGAGGTCTTGAAAAGAAGTTTAGATGTAGAGCTTAGCGACATGGTTTAGTGGAGGACTTGTTAGTGTTAGGTCAGAGGTTGGACTCGGTGATCTTGGAGGTCTCTTCCAACCTAGACGATTCTGTTATTCTCCTGGCAAGAAATGATCTGTGTTAGAGAGCATATGAACAAGTTCCAAAAATGTGTAATGAATAAGCTCCTTACCATCTCCCAGACAGATCAGTAAGCTCCCTAGAGCCAGCTATCCTCTGTCCTGGCTGGCAGCTGAGGCCTGGTCCTGTCAAGGGCAAGGCACTTTCAGACACTGCTGGCACATCAAATGCACCGCGTGCCCAGCAGGATCGGACACAAAAGATGTGGAAAACGCTTGGCCTCAAATGGAGGAAAAAACCCAACCCAGTGCTTCAGCTTTCCTGCTGGGTTTCACGTGACTTTTGGGGTTCCCACAAGGAAGCTGTTGGAGAGCTCTCGGTCAGCCGCTGGCTTTTCTGGCAGACGGCTGGCGGTTTGCGATGTGCCTGCTGATGCCAGGGGGCTCCGGTCCGCTGCTTCAAGCTGGAAAATTGCTGGTACTTGGCACTGAGGATGTGTGCAAAGGGTCAGATTGATTTCTAAGCTGCTCTAGGAGCATGTTGGCTTAATAACATGAAAATAGGCTACAAAGCCTCCGTTTTTTGTAAGCCTCCAGTTGCTCAATTTCTGCAGCCTTTTCCCATATGTGTTAGGGCACGTTACAAGAAAGTAACATCTCAGCAAGCAAATATATTAATATATACAGGCATGTATTTCAAATCAAAGTTGTCTTACAGCTTAAAAAGGGGGTGAACAGAACTAAGCAAAGCTGTGAGCTTGTCTAGTTGTTTTTGTTGTTTTTTTTGTTTGTTTGTTTTTGTTTTTTATAATAACTTTTGTCTTTGCCAGTTTTTTGTTTTGTTGTTGTTATCGATCGGGTAGTCTTCCATAAGGCTTTTTTCTTCCCCTTCTCTATGGCTAGTGAAAGGTGTACAAATTGGAAGGGAAACTGGGCCTCTATGAAGTCGGATATGAAATTATACTGGAAAAAATGCAAGAACGAGTTATTGTATTTTGCCTATATGATAATATTTGGTATTGCTTGTATGAAAAAGAAATACTTGATTTTCAAAGCAATGTTTTGACTTGCAGCACTTGAATAAGCTTACTCAAAGAGGCATATACCCTGACTTAAAAATACCCAAAAGTGTTTCAGTTGAGTGATGAGATGCCATGTAACACTGGAAAGTACACAGGATGGTATCATATGCCTGGGCACTTCTATTAGCACATGAGGAAAAGACTTACTGTTTTGGAGGCTTATCATTACTATTTTCCTGGACCCAGCATGGTAGCATTTACGTCTTATAACAGCACCAAAAGTTGTGAAGGAATGGGCACCAGGTAGGCATGTCTTTTGAGGAACGAGAAGAAGGCAGTAGTCAGTTCCCTCCTTCATGGCACACCTCAGATGGTGTTAGCTAACGCTTAGGTGGATGCAGGCCTCTGCAGACCAAGACTTCTACCAACACAGCTCTGCCAGACCTCTCTTCCCTTTGTCCCAAGGCTACAGTTTCTCTTGGGGGGTGGAAGAGGCTGACATCAGCCCCGCATGAGCTGAAGCTGGATCAGATCCAGCCTATGTGACTGTGCGTTCTTCCTTCCACGGCTCCAGCTGACTTCTTGTAGGCTCTGCTTTAGGTGCCCCCTTCCTGTCAAGAATAGCCAACAGCCCTTATCGTAAGTGGAAATTGATTTTTCTGCATTGGTTTCATTTGCAGGATTTTAAGCTCGATTTTGGCCATCATCAAGGCAGGACAAGTCCCGTCTGGCATGGAGGTACAGCTACCATTGTTCAGAGCCCTGGAGACGAAGTATGGGGAGTAGTGTGGAAAATGAACACTAGCAATTTAAGTTCACTGGATAAGTAGGTGACTTAACTTTGCTGTCTTCTGTTACTTTAGAGAGCAATTCAAAAGTCTTCAAAAGCAATTCAAAAGTGTTGTTTGTTTGTTTGCCTTTTTGTAAAAGGCAGTGTGGAAGCTTTTGCTGGGATCAAGAAGACACTTTGGATTTTAATGTGAATTCCCCTCTATAGTACATTTATTGGCTTCTAAAATATTTGAGTTTAAAATTGCCTTGTTTTCAAGCAAAAGCTAATTTAGTGTTTGTTTTTGCCTTTTATAATGATAGCAGAATCATAGGCTATCCCAAGTTGGAAGGAATCCACAAGGATCATCGAGTCCAACTCCTGGCTCCACACAGGACTACTTATTAATTCTGATAATCTTGGTTGGGTTTCTCCTCTAGATTACAAGACTTGCACAGTACCTAATTCACAAGCAATACTTTCTAGTCTTGCAAGCTAGCTGCCCTTTCTTAGTCATCTTTCTTACATTGTTGAATCGATGAATAAGGAGTAGCACTTGCTTTTAGAAACTTATTTTTGGATATGAAAGCAGTTAGCACAAAAAGTACTGGAAGATGTTTTGCTTTAATTATTTTTCTGTAAGTCATTTACCCATGAAGATCAGTGTTCTGTCCTGAATTCTGTTATGTTAAATGTATAGGTTTAATTGCACAGTTTGCTTGAAAGATGTAAGATGCCTGTTACCCATGCATCAGTTACTGGCCGTGAAAGGAATATATGTCCTTTGTAGGCAAGAGGGAGTTGAAGATGGCATTTATGTCCCAATAGAAGTTAACGTCCACACTCAAGCAGGAAAGGTTCTGACCTGTCGAAGCTACCAGATGAAGGACTATGTCCGTGGTCCCCCTTCTCCCCAGTATAAAAAGGTAGGTAGGTGTTGCATCTGGAGAGAAGGAACAGAAATACATAATGCAGTACTTCTGTCCTGTTTAATAAGGACCTTATTTTCGTTAGATAAAAGGCATGAGTAATTCTAATGTAAAGGTGTAACTTAATCCTTGTGCAATCTACTAGTGTAATGATGCTTACTGAGGGCTGCTAGCTCTTAAAGATCGACTAAATCAGTTTTATTTTCTGCTTTAGTTCTGCTTTACATGAAGCCTCTATTTAACTCATGAATTAGTTATGACTGACACCAGGATTTCTGAAGGATGCCAGCTCCTTTCCATATACGCAGCAATTCTCTGTTTGGGAATGAAAAATTAATGCACTCCACACAAAGTACAGAGGGAAGCTTCTGTGGGGAGAATACAGCACCTGGCTTGTAGTCCCAAGGACATGGGTTATTCCTATTGCCTTATAAATTATCTTACTGTCTTCTAATGCACGAGTCCACCTGCCTCTTTTTACCAGATGCATCATCAGTAGATCACAGGATTTCTAGCACCACTGTAGGGCACTGCAGGGTCCTCACTTCATGGCTGGTGAGGCAGAAGTGTTTCAACACTGCAACTCACTGACTCTACAGAGACACACTACCCAGTCACAGAGCAGGCCTGACCTGCTTAGCCTGTGAGATCTGATGCGGGACTAGCCTCAGGTGGCATGACTGCATGTCTGGAATTGTGAATTGTCTGCAGTTGCTAGCAACTGCAGACAGACATCGCTGTAACATGTAGACTTTTCCTACCAAAAGCAAAGAAACAGGGCTTGAGCCTATGAAATCCATGTTCCTCTCTCAACTCCCACAGATCAGCTTCCAGGAGCACAGCGAAGGCCTGCTGCTGCAGGATTTCTTAAGAGAAAGCTTGATTAGAAAGCAGGTGTTGCTGCTTTACAAGCCTCCCCCTTCCTTTCCTGCTTCCTGTCAAAACAGATCTTTAGGGCTTTTCAAGGAATTAATATGTGGAATCTGCTGCTGCATGTGAGCTCTCACTAGTATGCTGTGAGAGCAGACTTCCAATATTGGCAACTTTATCTAGTTAAACATTCTCTCCTGCTGTTGTCAGGGTTGGTTTGTAGTTCTCTTTTTCTCCCCCCCCACCCCACCCTGGCTTATTTGTTTAACCGAAGTTAACCAGACAAGAGGTCTAAAAATTTAGTACAGGTGACTGCATCTGCACACAGCAAGCTACATCCATTTACTGCAAGGTACTTTTTGTGGCAAAGTTTATCCCTTCCAGACACCATATCCTTGGATTTCCTGGTTGTTGAATGTGTGAAAGAATACTTACACTGGTGTCAGCTTTTAAAGTCTCTGTATTTATCTTTCTTCATTTTTATTTGGCAACTTGCTAGTGCCTCTTTCAAGCCTTGGCTCCTACAGCCTCCTCTTTTCCTCTCCCTGTCACTTAGGTTCTCTTGCACTAAAACTTGAGGGTTTTTGGTATGTAGAAGGAAAGCTGCAGTAACAAACTCTAAGGAATCTGTTTTCACTAAGCTAAGTATCTGTTTCTATTACTCCTATAACCTCTTTAGGTATTCACTGTTGTGCTTTGGATTTGATCTGAATGACTGAATTAACAAGTTAATCGTGTCTTGGGCACTTTGGTAGCATTTCAAAATCTTAGGGGTCTCCCTTGGTGGTACCTGTTTTTCTCTTGGTCCTTTCTGTATGACTAAATGTTTGGAGGGATCTCTCCCTCCTAACATTATTGACTTTTTTTTTCCCCCTTTTGACTATAGGTTATCTGCATGGGTGCAAAACAGAACGGCTTGCCGACTGAGTATCAAAAGAAATTAGAAGCTATTGAAACCAATAACTATGCAGGACCAGTGCCAATCTTTGAAGAAATTGAAGCTGCTGTTAAAGCAAGTAAAACAAATTTTGCATAGAATAACTCTGCACTTGCTTGGCCATTCACCTTGATTTAGATCCTTCTCCTCACTGTGCTGATCAGCGGTTTCTTTATTTATCAAGAAAAGATGAGTTTGCTGTGCATCTACAGTAAGCTGTTAGACATAATTTGCCATCTGAAGACAAACTGACATTGATAACATCTTCACTTTGTACGTATAGCTTAAGTACATGCTGAAGCTTTTGCATATTTGTAAATTATCTTTCTGTAACTCTCATGGAGCTCCACACACAAACTTATGCTACATGTCCTGTTTACAGACTTTTTTAAAAGAAAAAGGCCATCTTCATAGGTTTTGGCATCTGTTACCTTCTAAGGAATAAGGGCTGCAGGATCAGGCCCTTTGTTCTTAAGTTACCAAGAATTTCAAAGACTTACTAGAGTGTAAGGTAGACTCAACTCTAAAGCAATACTAAACTTTTTTCTTTGCTGCTGCTTGTAATGGTCTTAAAGCCCAACCTGTCTGAAGCTGTGGAGTTCCCATTTACATAGTTAAAAATATTCCTCTTCTATTAACTATCTCCATGTTTTGAAGTGTTAGCCTGAAAGGCAGCTCACGCCTGAAGATTGCGTTCAGTAAAGAATTTTATTCAAAGTAGAACAGCCTCCCTCTTTCTATGTCTAATAATCAACATAGGTGAACTAGTTAAATACAACCAACAGATTTTAAAGAAATCATTTTAGATATTTGAGGTTTTAAAAATTACTTTAACTGTCTTGTTACTTATCTAGGACTTGGTCTAAAGTCCAGAGGAATCAGCAAGACTTATGTGAATTCATCTTAGCACGTGTCATGGTTTTGTCTGTTAAATCACAGATTAACAGACTTTGCCTTTTTTTCCACAGCTGTGACAATTTTCTACAAAACTGGAAGCACTTGTAAGGTTTACAGTACTTAACCAATCTTTATGGGACTTGGCAACCCCTATAGTTAGTCTTAGGGGACAGGGAAAAACAGGCAACCTGGAAGATGTGAAACAACTGAACCTTGTCTTACCTTCTGTACTGTAAGATATACTCAGTGTCACTGTGTGACTGCTTAGATGGAGAAATGAAAAAATAATAAACTTACCATGTCTTCTCT
The DNA here is from genome assembly GCF_013377495.2 of Cygnus atratus. Taxonomy (NCBI): domain Eukaryota; kingdom Metazoa; phylum Chordata; class Aves; order Anseriformes; family Anatidae; genus Cygnus; species Cygnus atratus. The sequence continues at coordinate 44,715,936 of NC_066363.1, forward strand.
GCTTATTCTGTTTTCTGTAAACTTCTGCCAGGGGTGTATAGTTGCTGTCCTGATGTCATATGACTGTTCCTGGAGTTGGGCACCACAACTCCAGAGAAAAACATGATACTTTCGGTATTAACACTGTCTGGTCTGAGATTGGAGTAAATAAAATTGCAATTACCAAACCTCTCATGTGCCTATTCAATGCATGATTCAGTAATACGTGTCACTTATATAAGCTGGAGCTGACGATGTGGAACTGTAACTGACAATTTCATTCTCTTTGCACTTTTAATGAGTGAAGTTGCAGTATATGAGGTAAAAGTGCGTGAACACAAGCGGCTCAGCTCCTCGATGCCACAACTGCTTATTTTGCTTTGTCCTTACCAGGCTCCTTGGGCACTTTTGAGGGGGTATTTTACTGTTGCATTGCAAGAAGCAAAGGGAAAGTAAACACCTGGAGGGAGTTGATGAGGGATACTTTATGCCTGATGCTGAGGAAAAGAGGGGAAGCCCGGGAGGCGGTGAAGGCCTCCTCCCTCTCTGAGGTACCGGCGGGAGGCACGGCGGTGGCTGTGAGGGAGAAGCAGCCTTCGGCCATGGCTGTGCGGGGAGGAGCCGCTTCTGGCCGGGGAGGGGGCACCGTGTGCGGGGCGGGAGCGGGCCGGGGGCGGGGGAAGCACCGCTCCTCCCTGCCTGCCCTCCGTCCCGTCTCGCCGCGGTGAGTGCAGGGGACGGGGCGGCCGGGACGGATCGCGAAGGGGGCGCCGCGCCGCCGGCGACATCGCTCCCTCCCCGTGCCCCCTATGGGGCGGCCGCCATGTCGCGGCGGGAGGGGTGGGCGGCGGGGCAGGGGTCGCCGCCGGGGGTGGGGTTTAAGGGCAGAAATCGGAGTTACTGCTGCAAGACTGTGAGGTGTCCCAGGGCCTTGTTGTGGCTCCCCTGGGGGGAACGGGCTGCGAGCCCGCGTCCTGAGGGCAGCGCGGCGGGAGGATGCCTTCTCGGCGTCGCTCGCCTTGGTGGGGCACGGTCCTTGAGCGAGGGGGGAAATAAGTAGAAAAACGTTTACTTGTCGCAAAGCTGCCCGAAGAGCCGTTTGTATGCGCTGACTCACACAGGAGTCATTTAGGCCTCGGTGCCTAATTTTGCCAGTTGACGCGAAAATTAGCCAAAAACGAGCGGGAGAGGTGGGAGCTGTTCACCGCAGCACGTGGGGCTGGCGCTTCGTGGCTGTGGCGAGGGCATGGCAGGAGGGTGGTGGTGGTCTTCCACGCCTGCACCTTGCTGTCGGAGCACTGAACAGTTTCTGACCACGATCTCTGAGCAGCCCACACACAAGATCGCATCCTGCCGGAGTGATGGATGTACAGGCATGATGGAGCAGAGATCTTCAGTGGGTGCAGTGCCTGTAACCAGCCCGGCTTGCTGCTGACAACTGCAACAAGTCTTGGGGAGTAGAAGTAGGAGAGTTGTGAGGTTCAGCCAGTTACACCTTCTGTTACAGACCTCACTGCAAGTTGAACGCGAAAACAGCAAATAATAGTAGAAAAGCAGTTCAAGTTTTTAAATATATTAGTAAATTGTTCCCCTTCTCCTCCACTGAAAAAAAAAAATATATATATCTCCAAGATTTCTCTGACTGAAGGCTATTCCTTTGCTTTTTAATTGTGGCTCCTTCTTATTTATTAAATGTTTTCCTGAAACATACCATAAAGGAGTTACCAGGGAGCCCCATAAAATCTTTTTGACAAGGACTTGGTAACAGGGACTCCAAGCCTGGTAGGTAAAGCTCCATTTGTTTAAAAGTGTGCTATTGGGAAATACAGCAGCAAAACCTGTGAAGGATATGAATATTTCTTTAAAAGCTTCTGCCTTTTAAGCAAAAGCTTGTCAGGTTACCAGATGGAGGTAGAAATTATTTCTTATGTGTTCTTTATTACCTGTTGCTCTTCAAACAGCTAGAGATGGCAACAAAAGCTTACACTAATAGTCAGAAGGTAAAGAGGGGGGAAAAATCACTGAAAGGTGCTGATCTCAGTGACCCAGAGCAGAGCAAAACCACAAGAATTACGATGGCTTTACACCAGTGTGATGTTGATGTATGGCTCCCAGGACATTTATTGATATTCTGTAGCATTGATTATGATAGTTACACAGAGATTATAAATGGGAGTATGATTAATGTGTTTTAACTCATAGATACAGAATATCATTTTAAGATCAGTACAGGGACTCTGCAACCTCTAGGAACGCACCATTTGTGCTATAAAAATAAAGGGTATTTTTTCTTACCTCTGGGAAATAAATAAATTGCATCGCTTCTAGTCAAAACATGCAGACTTTTCATGTAGTATACGTGCCCATTTGCTTCTAACATCTGCACGTTTTTACTGTTCTTGTACTGCGTAAAATTGTTAAAGTTCTTTTAAAGGTGAGGTGACAATCAGAAACAACTCTGAAATTAATGCTGTGTGGAAATAAGTTCTTGGTTATTTGCTATGTTCAAAAATGTTGTGGCACACATGAAATAAAATGTGGATAAGCAGTCTGTTTTCTGTTTCTCCCAGTGGTAGCAAATACTTGAGTTTGGACTGGCCTGACTGAGCCAAGATTACTGTTATTAATGAAAAAGCATGTCAGGATCTCCAGTTCTCCCTCTGCTGTGATGACCCTGCAGTGGGATGGTTGGCACTGTAAGATAGCTTTTCTCAGGAGACAAATCTGACCTGAAGACACAAAGGGCTCAGATTTTCTTGTGAAAGGGGGCACTATTTTCATAGAGCCACCTCCTAAGAGTAATTGAATTACTAATTACTAATTCAATTACTAGTAATTGAATTGAATACTACAAAATAGTCATTTTGATAACTACAGAAGAAATTTACTATTGACTGAGTTTTCAGCTCTTCAGAAATATACTTGTCTGGTCTTAAATTTGCTGCCTCGAAGGACAGCTTTTAATTAATTTGTTTCTTGTGTTGGCTTTGCTGCTTCTTCCTACACAATCTCCTTGGGAGCAATGAGCTCAATGAGGAGTTAATTCTTTAGTTTACCCAAATGTGGAATTCTTTTTCGCTATTCTTTAAGACCCTTCAGCCCCTTTATCTACAGCATTTACATTTAGTAAGACCTTTTTGTGATAAATGTTGGTGCTACCAGTAAAACAGAATACTCTTCGCTGCCAGAGGACTTGCGGCACTGGAAATTGAACAGGCACAGCAGTTTCGTTAGAAGAAAAGCAGGCAATCTTAGTGAAAAGAGGATATGAGAAGGGCAGGGCCAGGAAATATAACCATATATACTTGTGCAATGCCGAGAGTTTAGATAGAGGGAAGTCAGAAGAGCCACTAAATAGAAGTGCCAATACCTTCTCTCGGAAGCTATCAGCACTGCTGCAGGTTATTGACATAGATAACATAAAACTTTGCTGTAAGCACTGATACTTTTGCTGTACCTCTTACTATGACGAATTTCATTTCCCTTTTTCATTTCCTTCTTGATTCCTGGCCTGATCCCCATCTTGCTTCCTCTTTGTTACTCTCAGTTTTGCAGGCTTGTGATAAGGATCCCTTGCTAGTGTTGCTATTGCTTCTCACATCCCTTCAATCCCCACTGATGTTTCATTTGGCCAAGACTGTCTTCTGTCTCATTTGCCTTTGCAGTTGATGGGTGAGCACTCTGCTCTCTGGCTCCTTTTAATTCCTGATAGTCTGTTTTCTGTCCTCTTCGCTTGGCTGAAGCTGTTCTCCTCAAAGAGACTAACTTAATTTCCACTACAGCATCACTGGCAGCCTCTTGAGTAAACCTTTATTTTTACTTTTTCCCATCAGGAACAAGAAGTCCATTCTGTTGGCAGATGCAAAGCTTTGCCCCATAAGTGTCTGTCTCCTTGTCTCCCCATACCAGGCTCCTGCTTTTCCCTGGTATCACTGTTCTTGCCTCTCTCCCTTCCTCCTTAGGTGGTCTGCTGATTCAGGTACTTGATAGAGCTGGCAAATCTTTCCATTTCTCCCCACGTATATGCCCTTTGTACAAACCTCAGTGCTCATGTTCAGCTGTTGCTGTTAGAATCTGTGTTAGGTCTCTCTTTATTGTAACATAGTGATACCCTAAAAAGGATTGTAAGAAGCTCAGGGTGGCTTTTAGAAATGATTTTATTCATTAGGCCTTTCAGAAATGGAATGGCTGTTAAATGAGGCAGTGGTTCTCAACAGAGGATGTTTTCAGACGTTGGTCGGTGCACGGATGTGTCCCCATATTAATGTATGCCTCAGCCTTTTCTTCCAGCATCCCTATGACTAATGCACAGGAATTGGATCCAGCAGTAGGAGTGCCTGAGATAAGAAAGAAAACACTATACACACGCCGTGGACTAGCAAGTGATTGCTTTCAACATACATTTCTAAGCCACATAAGCGTTTACCTTTAAACATGCTAGCTGTGTAAGCTAGCATTATAAAACTAACAGAACCTTGTAAGAGGAGACTCAGTATGTTGTAACCCTGTGATCCATCACTCAAAGAGGCCATTGTAAAGCACCGTGGAAGCTGGGACTCTTTCCAGAAAGAGATGATAGACTTGCAGATAAGTCTGATACCTCATGATGTCAACACGTTGGTCTCCTGCTTCAAAAAACCTGAAGCTAGCAAAGCAGAATTGTGTATGTCCGAATCCTATGGACAGTTTTTCTGAAAGAATAAGCACATTCCCACACTGGCAAGGACTTGTAGGTGCTGCTGCACCTAAAACTGCTACTGTAAAACATTTTTGTGTTTGCTTTAGTCTGGGTAGGACCTGAAGTTTCCTCATGTAGCACTTTGTTACAAACATGCAGGTACCTGCCTTGCTATTAACTGCATGTGCCAGGAGATAGGTCTGTTCCAATACCACTTCAGGCGCTCAGCTCTTCATCTGACGTGACATTTTATTTGTCTGGGGATGGTGGAAATTTTCCATTTTCTTTATGAAAAGATACTGGTGAAAGTTACTGTTTTCTCCAATACTGTCTTTTTTTTTTTCAATCTTGAATTTAATATTACTACAGAAAATATCACTGAGTACGTCGTCATGTGCAGATTTAATATTGCCAGCTCTAGCTTCCCTGTTCTGCCTTTGTGCTTTTTCTCCCTTTTTCCCCTGATGCTTGCCTTCACCGTAAATGCTTTTCTGATTCCTCTCCACTGTCTTGCAATTCACTCTGTGTGAAAGAGTGGCATACCTATGCCAACCCCTTCTAATAGCAACCATGTTCTTTACTGACGTAGACTCACTGAAATGGGGGGCAGGCATATTTGAGACCGTCTGATCTTTCCATATTTTCCATGTTCTTGTCTTTTTGCTGTTTTTTCTTTTTCCTTACCTTCTTCATAGATGGATCTGAAAGAGTAAAGAAAATATTTCTATTTATTTTGTACCCGTGGCAGCACTTGGTTCAGTGTTACGGGTTCCTGGATGTTTGCCTCAGTCCTCACAAACTAGGAAGAAAACGTGCATTAGGATAATGTGGTCCTAGAGCAACCAAAGCTCGCAGGAAATGTTGGGTAGGTGCAGTGTCCTGAGAGAAAAGTGTTAGTGTTTCTGTTGCCTGTGTTTTAAAGGTGACTCTATCTCTTTAACTGAAAGCTTGCAAAAGCTTTAGAGGAAATGATGTTTTCAACATTGTTTGGTCTTCATGATAGAGTTCATTTCTGAAATGTGTTTTCTTAAACAAAGGGATGTGCCAGCATGGCTTCTAGGAAGCTGAGTGACTCAGAAGTCAGCCACTCGATCTGGTGGGTCATGTGCATGGTGCAATGAAAGGTTGATTTGTCTGAATAGATGCAGTCACTCACTCGTGGTAGGAAAGCCAGCTCACTTGGTCACATCGCGTTTGGTTGAAAGAGTTCTGCAGTTTTGGAGTTGGCTGCGATCCCGAACAGTTGTGCCGGGGATTTGCCTGCTCTCAGCCTCTGGGGGGCTCGTCTGTGCAGGTCAGCAACCACACATTACAACCTCTTGAAATCGGAGGAGCTAGGCTGTTTGGTGCTGAAATGTGGTATTTTACACCGCATCTTTCCCCAGCACCAAGGAGGAGAAGCTACGCTAATGCAGACTGCAGCTTCTAGTATGGAACCCCACAGAAGTGAGGTCGTGCCAGTAGCAGCTCACCTAGACGGATCTGGGGCCTGGAAGAAGGCCTTGGCTGTTCCTTGTCAGGGGAGTGCTGGGGACCATTCGGAAAGTTTGCCAGCACTGTCCTGGGAAATCATGGGAATTTTGAAACCGTGAAGCTGGCACTTTTACCGAGTTGTCGAGGAAGGACTTTGTGCTTTGTTTTTATCAATATGTCTATAATCAGCATCTAAGAACGTTCTTCCAAATATCCCTTGACCTGCTGAAGCAGCAGTACTTTTTCCTCTGTTACTGGAGGGTGCCAGAAATTCCTGTCAATCGTGCAAATTCTCATTGTCTGTGTGGAGATCATTTGGTCGTGATCTTGCAAAGTGTCTCCTTTTTGCAAGGGAAATTGCATGTACAAGGTCCATGGCTAAAGAGTATCTAAATGGACTGCCTCTCAAACCTGCCCTGAAGCTGAACGCTTTTCCTTCCTTTAGCTAGGACTGTCAGAGAGTTCACAAGGCCTCACTTAGGAGGACAGTTCCCCTACTGGCAAAATTTTACACAGAGACTTTTGTTGTAACCGAAAACAAAGGGAATTGCTACTATAAATTAATTCCTCCTACAGAATTAATTGCTATGAAATATAATTTTATTCCCTGTATTTCCTTGTCGAGCTATGTTTGGACAGATGCCCTGCTTTGTCTATTGAAACACGAAAAGCTAATAAAAATATTCAATTATGCACGAAGAACAGGCAGTTAACAAAGCAGATGCAAGTGTTGTCGTTTGAGGCAAGCTGCAGTGAAGTATTTATATTACAGGGGAGATTGCCTGCAGTAGTTAATTTTTTTTTTTCCAAAAACCGAACAAATGATTGGAAGTACATGAGGAAGATATTAGGTTGGTTTTTTTGGATAAAGTTGTCAGTGGTGTTTTGCAGAGGCTGGAGGTATTCTTTGATGGCTACTTGAGGGATGTATCTGCACGGGATAACGTTTAAATTGAGGCTCTTTGCAATTACTTTTACAGGCTCAGTAACGTGAAGGAGAGATCGCCTGTTTCCTTGAAGCTAACCCCAAGCTGACACTTCACTACAGACAAACAGTTTGTCAAAGATGAGGCTAGACGGAGCAGCTTCTTGCTATCTCAACTATGGAAGGCCAACTTTGTGCTAACTTGGAGATTTCTGTGGAAAAACCTCCAGGAACAAGCCCTCTGTCCTTCATTGCTTTGCTGAAGATATACCGAGAGCTTCTGGTCAGTAAAATCCAAAACACGCAGTGTTTGATTGACAACTTGATTAACAATGAGTACTTCTCCACCGAGGACGCCGAGATTGTTGTTCAATTTCCAACTCAAGCAGATAAGGTATTATTTTTATTTCACTAGCCAACTTGAACTTTTTGTTACTTTCAACTTTACTGTTGGGTTTTATGGGCTGGATGTCTTTCCCAGTCTTTGTTATTTTGGAGACTCCCCACCCCATTCCTTCTGGACAAGCATCTCTACCACATCTCTTTCCAGCACTGCTGGCAGTGCTTGTAAGCCTGATGGCAGCTGCAAAAACGAGCAGGTTGATAATTGCTGCTCTGTGTCCCCAGCTGCAGCTTTGTCCTCAGATAAGGAGGTGACCACAGTGGCTGTCAGAGTAGCTTGCTGCACACAAGCCTTCATTATAATGTAGAGTATTGCAAGAAAAATCTACTTCAGGACGCCATGGGACAGATCAGCCTGCTCTACAGGAGGAGATGGAAATTAAATATTATTTTAGAAGCTCATCATTGCATGTTGTCCATGTGCACACCCTCCCTTCTCTTTAAAGACTTACAGACATTGTAAATGTCTGTCTGTAAAACTGATATATCCTGGCACGTTGGGGTTTGGAATTCATCTGTGGGCATCAGTAGCAAAAATTAATTCCTGTTCTTTTGATAGGAGAAAATTATCAGATGTGCACAGTTGCTCTTTGCATCGTGACCCAAAACAAGCTCTTCGTTCCCTGACCACTCATGCTGCTTCAGAATAGTATCACAACTAGGGGCAGGCAAGCCATAAAGAATTCAGAGACCTTGGACTTAACTAACGGTGCAGATTTTCATAAAATAATCGTTCTTGCTGGCGAGCTGAAGCGCTAACACAGTGCTCACTGTGTGTAAGGTCAAAGCTGAATAAATGCACACTGTACGATCATCTCCATTTCTTTTTGTTCAGCATAATATACATGATTGTTGTAACAAAGCTGAGGGGGAGGCCGTGCATCAGGACTCTAAGCAGAGACAGGGAGCAGGCCACAATAGTAAGTGAACTGGACTCTGTGGGAGCCTGTCTGGAAGGGTTAAAATTGTTTTTCAGAGCATTCAAATTGTCAAAAAAATGCCATGCTTTTGCTGTGTCCCTGTAACTCACCCTGCTTTATGCTCACAGGAGGCCATAGTATCTAGAAAGCCTTTGCTTTAGAACTGAATTCTTGATTCATTCTCAGCAAGAAGAGGATCCAAACATTCAAATTGGGCCCCAAAATGATTGCTCTGTCCTGAGGAGGATTCGGTACTGGGGTTGCCTTGTACTGGTTGCACAGAGATCAGGCTCTGGTTTGCCTTTGGAAGGATTCACCTTGAGCTGCTCCAGACACTGTTTGGTAGCCATTAGTTTCAATAATAGTTGCAGGCAACAAGTAAATTGTACAGAGATAGCTTGCTGTATTGACTTGCTGTGTTAGAAGAAAGAATTGTAGTTTTTTTGGATCTGCATTAAGATCCAGAGAGAGTTTCTGCCTGCCCCACTGTGGATCTAGCAGGATCCAGAGGTAAATCTAAATGTGACTGGAATATCTACAAATCAGAGGAATGAATTTAGGGCACTGAGAAAACCCCTCCATCTTTTTTGTTTTAACCAGCCTGGGATTTAAAATATACTCAGCCAGGCTGAGCTAATCCTTTGGATTCCCTGTTGAGGAGAAGTATTTATCCACGTTGTTTTTTTTAGCATATGATTTAGCTACAAGTCAGGACCTTAATCTGCAGAGCTGACTTTCTTGCAACATCCAAATACAAGCAGTAAGTGAGGTTTTTGATGGTTGAAATTCAGAGCTAGATTTTGAATTCAAGTTCTTTAAGCACCAGTTTTGATTTTAGTATCTTGTCCCAGTCCAAAAGGGATCCTAAAACAGTCCAGCAGTGTAACAGTTATCACTATGCATCAATGATATTTCACATGTTGTTTCTTCAGGTTCGCAAAATCCTAGACTTGGTTCAAAGCAAGGGAGAAGAAGTTTCAGAATATTTCATCCGTGTCCTACAGAAAGTCACTGATGCTTACTATGAACTTCAGCCTTGGCTGGATGAAATAGGTTACGAGCCTTCAGAGATTATTTGTAGCAGACCTGTGGTAAATACAGATCCAGGTAAGGCCATGCATCTATATCCCTTTCGTTAGATCTGCCCCACTATGTAGGAAGCTCTAACCAGGTGATGGGAGAATAAGAGAGTCTAGGAAGTCATAGCCTGAGAAAATATATGTGAACGTGCTGTGTTTGCTACTAGTGGTAGCCAAAGAATTAAAAGGCACACCGTACAATGCAACAGTCATGTTGATTTAATGGCATGTTTTGCTAAAGTCAAGCTCTTTCTGTATTTGTTTGCGGATATATAGCATGATGGCATATCCACCTTGTGCCACCTACGGTTTATTAGCACCACTGTCTTGTTTTGGCAATGGAATAGCCAGTATGCCATGGTGAGGGCAGTCAAGCAATGAGGCAGGCTGCCCAGAGAGGCTGTGGAGTGTCTGTCCTTGGGGTTTTCAAGATCTCATTAGATAAAGCCGTGAATAACCTTATCTCATCTCATAGAAGGTCCTCTTCTGAGCAGGAGGTTGGACTTCCCAGAGTCCCTTCCAACCTGAATTATTCTATGATCCTAAATGATGCCTTAGACTTAAAGTCAGACTTAAAGTATAGCAGGAATACATGTTTTGCTCTTGAGAGGTTTTTTTGTACTATATAAATACAAGAATTACTTTGCCTCCATCAGAAGTGAAGCTTCTGTTGCAATAAAAGCCCAATGCTACATTGCACAATAACTAGGACTTTCATTTTCTGTGTCAGCCTAAAAAAGATCTTTTGAGATGCCTGCTTTCTAAAGGACATGCTTTCTATTTGCAATAATAAAAATTACCAAACAAGTTAGGAAAGAATGACCACCTGCCTGATAGAAGTAAGAGGTAGAATATAAATAGAGTAAAAAGGCAGATGCCAAAACTAATCTGTGACCAAAACCCCCTGCCTTTGCAGAGACAAATCTTTAACAAAGGTTCAAGGGCTTGACTTAGAGTCTCAGCTAAAGTTGGAAGCCTCTTAATGCAGTGCAGTGTCTTGGAGTCAGTACTGGTTTTCAGGAGACGGTGACTTACACGTTACCTCTTTCATCAGTAATTTCATTAGCAAATCTCTGATTTTTCCAAGAGACTAATGATGGCGGCCCAAAGCCATAGAAGTAATCTGCCAAAGAACTGATTTTACAGAAGAATTATTTTAACTTATTGCCCCTCGCAGTTCCCACAGAGGTGAGCCATCATATGCAACAGGCTTTTTAATAACACTTCACTGTCTTTTTAGTTAGCAGGTATTGCCAGAAACTCAGACATGAGCTGGGACGAGACTCCAAGTTTGTTATGTCATATGCTCAGAGGGAAGAGATGCTGCTTGAAGAAACTTACTCTAACAGTATTATGGAGATGGTCAATTTCACCAATGAGAGCCTAGGTGAAGTGTGTCAATTAGAAGCCCTTTTTGATGATGCAGTTGGGCTAATTAATGAGGATGGAGAGACTATTTATGTCTTTGGCGATGCAGGAATTGGAAAATCTATCTTGCTGCAGAAGATACAAAGCCTGTGGGCCAGAAAACAGTTGGATATAGGGGCCAAATTTTTCTTCCGTTTCCGATGTAGAATGTTTAGTTGCTTTAAGGAAGATGAAGCCATATGTTTGAAAGACTTGCTCTTCAAATATAATTGCTACCCAGACCAGGACCCCGCAGAGGTGTTCCATCACATCTTACAATTCCCTCATACGGTTCTTTTCACGTTTGATGGCTTTGATGAGATCTATTCCAACTTCGATCTGAGTAGTGTTCCTGAGATGTGTTCACCCGATGAACCCATCCACCCCCTGGTGCTGCTGGTAAGCCTACTCAGAGGAAAGCTTCTTAAGGGATCCAAGAAAATTCTTACAGCACGGACGGGAACTGAGATCCAAAGAAACATCATTAGAAAGAAGGTGTTGCTCCGTGGTTTCTCCAGCAGTAACCTGAAGGAATACACTGCCATGTTTTTCAAAGATGAGGGGCAACGAACACTGGTATTGAACCAGCTGGAAGCTAACCCCAATCTCTGCAGTTTGTGCTCAGTGCCTTTATTTTGTTGGATTATCTTTAAATGCTACGAACACTTCCATTCCATGTATGACAGCCACGAACTTCCAGACTGTTCTGTTACATTGACAGATGTGTTTCTGCTAATGGTTGAAGTCCATCTGAACCGGTCTCTGAAAACAAGTTTGCTGAAGAACAACACCAGGAGTCAAGCAGAGATGTTCAAAGCAAGAAAGGAAACTCTTCTAGCCTTGGGTAAAATTGCATACAGAGGGATGGGGAACTCCTTCTTTATCTTCGAGCAGGAGGAGGTCACAGCAGCAAACATCTCTGAAGAAGATTTGCAATTGGGTTTTCTCAGGACAGTTAAAGGTTATACTGGCTTTGACAGTCAGTCCACTTATGAGTTCTTGCACTTAACCCTTCAGTCTTTTTTCACAGCTTTGTTCGTGGTTATTGAAGAGAGAGTGGGCACCAAGGAGTTACTTCAGTTTTTCAATGAATGCTCTTCCACTGAGACTGCCCAGCCTACTTGCCTTCACATCCCTTGGTTGAAGAAACACCTGGCAGGGGAGGATCCATTCCGAAACAACGAACACTTCCATTTTACCAACCTTTTCCTTTGTGGCCTGCTTTCCAGATCCAAGCAGAAGCTCTTCAGGCACTTAGTTTTGCCTGCAGTCATTAAGAGGAAGAGAAAGACACTCATCACATACCTTGGGGAGAGCATGAAATCCCACCTGAAGGGCCTCACTCGGTCCAGGCTCCTCAACTACAATCAGATTCAGGTCCAGCCAAATTTTGTTTGGATGCTGAGGTGCCTTTATGAGACTCAAAGCGAGAAAGTGGGCAAGCTGGCTGCCAAACGCATGCACGCCAATTACATCAAGCTGACATACTGCAATGCCTACTCCGCTGACTGCAGTGCCATTTCCTTTGTCGTGCACCACTTCCAGAAGCGCCTGGCTCTGGATTTGGACAACAACAACATCAATGACTATGGAATAAAACAGCTGCTGCCATGTTTCAGCAAGCTTGCCGTGATCAGGTAGGAGTCTTTATGAGCTGGTTCCTCCTTAGCCTTGGTTCGTTCCACTAACAGCGGGGCTGGAGGAGGTGATCTTGAAAGTGGAGAAACAGGAGAATTCTCGCTGCTGCTGGAAATTAAAGTGCAGTTGGCCTTGAAAGCAGAAATCAAACCCTGGAAATAGACCCACGCAGCATGATTTGGATTAGAGGTTTGACTACCCCCAGCTCTGCCACTTTCAGGTCTTATGAAATATTTGTTCAGTCAGCCACAGGAGCAGGGGCAAGTGAATTTGGAAACTTGAATAGAAAAGGTGGTAAGAAGTCCTTAGAAGCCAGGACTGTTTAAGCCTGTAAGTTTAGTTAGCTCTATCACAAACTTTTTTTCTCAAAAGAGGATTTTTATGGGAGAAAGTGCTTAGGGGAGAAGAAGGGAAACAGAAATTCTTCCTCCTTTATCTGAAGATTGTCTGAGCCTGTCTCTGCCCTTGGACATATAGGGTGAGAGAGAATCTGCCATTCACAGTAACCCATGATCAAACGCTGTGAATGTCTTGCTTTTACATCCTGCCAAGACGTCTGGCTTTCACAGAATAAAAGCTGACATGTAGTACTTTATGAAAGGATGTAGCTGAAGTGTTAGTTGTGGTATTTCCCTGAGGTGATGTGGAGGGAGGACATGAGCTGGTGTGATCGGGGCAAACTAATTCCACCTCTAACATCACAGGCCACATTGTTCCACCTGCTGAGGTTGTGTAATGTAGCCATGCCTTATTTGTCCAAATATTCAGGTGCAGAAAAACAGGAACTTCAAGTTATTTATTTTTTGAAGTTCCTTCAGCCTCATGAGATTTTTATATTTTTTTAATGAATGGATTTATTACTCTTGATTGGCTTTACTCTGCCTTTTTTTTTCCCTCTATAAGTCTTCTAGAACTAGATCAAAGCAAGTGATGCTCGGTGTCTCCAGTAGGCTGCGAATCAGCTGACCTCCCAAAAGAAAGCAATAGGGAAACTTAGGGAAAAAAGCGTAAGTCTGCAAAACAAAACAAAGAAGAAAAGGACAGTCTTTTGTTCTTTGTCTGTATCACACAATCATGCCCTGCACAGTGGGAGCTTAACGCTGTCTGCAGCACCACACCAGACTGTTAGGCACCCACCTTGTTGTCGTTGTGGCTTTTCCCATGTTAGGACTTCTCCTGTCCTACAGAACTTGGTCATTAGAAATGAAAGGTTTCCAAGAGCTTAATGATCCCTTTCAAAGAATCAGTCTGCTCTGATGTGGGGAAATGCCATCCTGATTTCTCCTTTGTGCGAGCGTGTTTCAAAGTGACCACGTTACCAACCAGCAAGAGTCCAGGAGGCTGCTGGTGATAGGAGCTCTCAGCTTCAGAGTTTGTGTAGAAACTAAAGCTGGTCAAAATGTTTTCACTGGGACAGTTCTCCTTAGAAAATGTGATTCGTCAGAATTGGAATGTTTCACAGGAACCTGTCCATTTAGCCACAGTGAAAAAGCTTCAGGAGTTGTTTTTGTTTTGTTTTGTTTTGTTTTAAAAAAAAAAAAAAAGTATTTTCATTCTGTGCGTGACTGACATTGATTTGTTTTGAGTGTAATTGGGACAATAAATTGGAAACATCTAGCATACCTATGGGACTGCAGTTCCATTTCCTGGCCAGAGCTTTTCACAACCTTTATTCAGTGGAGCCTAGAAGTGTTGTGCCTTTCAAGATGTCTGGCTTTAACTAGGTACCCAGAGAGAAGGTTGCAAGAGTGCTCTGGAAAGCTTGTTTTTGCTGGCATCAAGTGGAATTTCTGCAATCACTAAGCACGGGAAGAAGATGAGGTGTTTGTCTCTGGTTTCTGACTTACTGCATTTTATGGTTTTCAGGCCTGTGGACAGCTTCCAGACACCGCCTTGGTGTTTGGGGGCTTTTTGTTTTCTTTTGTTTTTGAAGTGAACCATATAAAAATGAGCTGACATTTCCCTTAATTGCTTTTAATACGTGGTATAAGAACCTATTGAAATGGCAGAGGGAACTGCACAGACCTCCAGTCATTCCTTAACTCATGGGGGATGAACACTTGTAATCTCTTTTCTTTCCTCTCATCCCAGGCTCAGTGTAAATCAAATCACAGATCATGGAGTAAGGATATTATATGAAGAACTCTCCAAGTACAAAATTGTGACTTTCTTGGGGTACGTACCAACTGGGAGCAAAGCACTAGGTATTGATACTAGAAAATAAAACTGCAGTGCTGATAGTGCTGACACAGCATAGGTGGGGTGGGAACCAAAGACACCTCCTTTTTTAACATATAAAGTAACATTTTTTTAAAAACTTTAATTCTTAATCAAGTTAAAGCTGGTAGGCATGTTAGCTCTGGCTTCCCACTCTTGGTTAAGAGGCTACATAAAAATGACTTTTAGAGAAGTGAGCGTGAATACCAAGAATTACCTCCTTCTTCCAGTGCCTTACTGTAAGTACATCTGCTCAGGTATCTGATCTTCACTAATATTTGCAAGGGGATTTTATGACATTTTAAAAAATGAAAATACATTCTTCTGGTGTTTTCTTTTTCTTCAGACTTATGTGGTGTTATTTCTGTACTGACACAGGAATAAAGGGAAGATTTGTTTGCTTGAGGAGATCATGCATTAAAAAAATTGTATAATTTTTTTCCCATGATTTACAGCCTGGTCTCTTGTATTTTATATCTAGCCCTTCACAATATTAACTGCATATCAAAATAGAAATACAAGCAATTGTGCATGTGTACAGAGCCGTACAAAAAAGATAGATGCTCTGTGTGCTTTATAAAACATCCAGGTTGTAAATATTAAAGTAACAGCAGGAATAACCTATTTTTGCCAATGTGATTTTTCTTTAAGCTTATACAACAATCAAATCACTGATGTTGGAGCCAAATATGTTGCGAAACTCATTGAAGAATGCTCAAGCCTTGAATATGTTAAGTAAGTTGGGCTTTTTTTTTCCTTTATACTTATACAGTATAACTTTGATTGCATTTATGTATTTTTTTTACAGTAGTCTAGCAGTGAGTGGCAGCAGGTGAAACTCTTGAATCCACAGTCTTTAGTAAAGATTGCATTGCATTATCAGTGGAATATAGTAGTAGGCAAAAGGGGAGAGCACGAGACCTACTCTTTACTTAAATCCAGTTTGAACACTTGAGTGAGGCTTAAGTGGTGCACAAACCTTGCTGGCCCTTGCAATGGGTGAATTCACTTGCATTTAGCACCAGGCTTCTTTATACCCAGCCTTTTATGGGCCATTGGGGTCATGCTGTGCTAGTGTCATACCTCGACACTGGAATTACCCAAATTCACTTGGTAAGTTGTTTCCTTTAATTCCGGGAACTTCTCCACATAACTGTCTGGCCATGCACAACACTGATTTGACATAAAGGTAAATCATTAACCGATGGTTTAATTATGACCACAGCAGAAAATGAAGGTAACTACAGCAATGCCAGCTGCTGGTATGAAGGTAGCGACCCACAGCCAGGGATTGTTGGGTTCTTGGCATTGTTCTGCCACTAACTTGCTATGAAACCCCACACAGGCCACATACTTCCCACTTGAAATATTTGCAGAATTCTGAAGCCCAAGAACTCTCCAGTTCTCTCACTGCTTTAACAGAATGATTTGTTTACTTAATCTTCTAACTTCCACCAAAAAAGCCTATGGGAAGACAGTTTCTGTCAGGCTACCTAGTAAGCCCAGAGATTGTTTTGGGATAGAATGCATATTCGTGTGCCTGAAGTCAGTCAAACAAACCAGTTTTAATTTATGTAAATTCAGTGGCTTGAGGGGTTTGGAGGGTTGGTTTGTTCTTTACAGTAATGTATATGCAATCGAGACTTGTCTCTTTCTTGAACTGCAGCCATGTGATACTCCCACACAGGCCAAAAAAAGGAAAGGTGTTCCAATAGCACCAGCCACTGACCAGTGCTGCCTTGAGCTCTGCCACCACCTGTAGCCTGTGCTCAGAACAGAAAGACCTGAAGTTATTAGTCTGTGCTTATCTGCTACAGTCTCCTCTCGAGCTACACTACCAAGAAATGCTCTGCTCCCTGTGGCATCATGCTGCATGTAATTCATGTACTCTGCAGCAACAACTGATATTATGAGTTAGATTAAAAACCAGCAGGGAGCCTTGTCTTGGGGATCAGTTCCTAAGCCTCATTTCTGACACACGGAGCACCAAAATCAAGACTCTACCCAGTAATATATCTTACTAGGAGGGCCAACACACAAAATATGTCTTCGTTTAATCGAAGGTCAAATGCCTGCAGTATTTTTTACTCCAGGTTAATCTTTGATAACTGTAACTAGCTTCGAGAGTTAATTAGCCTTAAATGCTTGTATTGCTTCATGAGCTGGTGTTCTAATAGCTGTACTGTTGTAAGCGATGTACCTCATCAGTTCATGTGTTTTGTGCAGAATAGGAGCAAACAAAATAACTAGCGAAGGAGGGAAGTGCCTCGCCCAGGCCATCCAGAAGAGCAAGACAATGTTTGAAATTGGGTAAGTTCAGTGCTTAGGAGGAATGCTCAGGGCTTGGTCTTGGCAAGGAATTTGTAAATCCCTTAGGATTTCTTCTTTCATTCTTACCTTCCCTCCTTCTCCCATTTCCTCTCCCCCTCCAGCTGTAGACCAAACTGGTGAAGAAGCACAGCCACGTTTTCTACTCAGGGCAAACAGGGGCTGCTTTATTGTTCTCCAGTTCACACAATGATTTTCTTCCTGTTCTGTTGAAACCTTAAAGGAGAGACAAACTAAGAAGAAGACAGAATGTAATGATAGCTATTTCCTTTACAGCACTGTAGCTGTTGTAGAAATATTTAGTCATTAAAAAAAAAAAAAAAAAGAAAGAATGGTTTTATGACGATTGGTGATGTACCTAGTTATTGAGTGTCAAGGTTAAGATTGTCAAACATTCTGTGTCAAGTCCTGATAAATTTGTGAGCTCTGAGAATAAAAAGAAACTCCTCATCATCCTTCTGTCCTGGACTTGAAAGCCTCCTGTTAGTGGAGAGAAATCTTAATGTACTCTAAACCTTTGATCCTTGTCCTCTTAGGAGAGATGCTAGACTTGAGGGGTTGATTTTTTCCCTCTGGCAAATCCCGGTTTTTCTTTTCACTCTGCAGGAAAATGTTCTTCTTAGAGTCTAATACTCAAATACATGGGATTAAAACTTTTGTTTGGCCATCAAGAATACCACAGTAACAAAAATGAAAATCAGGTTTGAACAATAAGATTTTGGCCTTTATTTTTGTTGTTCTACAACATTTCACAAGTATAGTTAACAGCAAGCACACTGCTGTTGTCATGCAGATGGGTCTGCTGTGCCTTTGTGCTTGCTGTAATTTCAATGAAAGACTTCTGTTTTCTCCTTTGGAGGAAATAGTCACTCCACAAGGATTTATGATGGCTTGGATAGCCATGTTTAAGCAGGTGTATTCAGCATTTATATGACAAACTGCATTGGGTCTGAAGGACAAGGAAATTCTAGGGAACTTTCTGGAAGTGGCTGTGTTTAGATACCACAAAACTCAATTGATTTTAAGAGCTGCCAACTAATTACCCATCAAGCTGAGTGTAGCTCTGAGTCATCAAGACATGAGCTCTGTAAAAAAAATTGTAACTCAGCAGAGACTCTTTCAAGCCTTAGAATACATGGTGAATTGTCAAAGCCCTTGGTCTGCGTGGAAAGGATTTGACCAGGTATTGCTGCTTAATGTCGATCAGATCTGTGCAGCTTTTACCATATTACCTTCTCTTAGCACTTCCATGTCATCAAGGGTTGCTTTTCCATCAGAAATACCGTTCCTCAGAAGTATGTGGGAGAGTCCCAGGGTCATACAGTGCCTGTGAGATTTTGATCCCTCTCTTGGCAGCTGATGAGAGAGGAGATACCACTTGGGTATAACACTGAAGGAACTGTAACCATTTTACCATATTGTTCTGAAGGAAGGGGGGAGCTTATCGAGCAGTTCACTTCAGAAAGTCACCCCTTTGGGTACAGGTCACTGTGCAGCTGTGCGTGCAGGGAATCCTTCCCAAGGCCTGTACTTTGAGCTGTGTAACAACCAGTCTGTGCCCAACAGGTAACAGGAAAACTGCAGCAGGGGCACCTACAGCAAATGCTGAGCAGGAACATGAAAGGATTTAGGACTTCGTGTATTTGTCACAGCAGCTCACTGTACAGATCACAAGACTCCTTCACCCCACAAGGGTACAGGGCTGCAGAGGGTTTGCCCAGCACAGCAAGATGATCCCAAAAGCATTCGCACTGCAGCAGGCTGTCTCCTAGAGCTGCTTCTGTGCTGTGGCCTTAGGGTAGTGGTGAGTCAGAGAGGCTGATGGCGTGGTGTGCAGGGAGTGGAACATGCCTGGCTCGGTGGGGATGGTTCGTGCCAGGTTTCTTGCAAACCTCAAAGCCTGGGAAGTATTGGTGGGGGGAGGGAAAGGGAGAGAAAAAGAGAGAATGCGATGCTGAGGGGCAGCAGGGCAACACACCTGATATCTCCTGCTTTCCTGTCTTCACTAGGATGTGGGGTAATCAAGTTGGAGACGAAGGTGCAAAGGCGTTCGCAGAGGCCCTGAGGAACCACCCCACGTTAACGAACGTGAGGTAAAACCCCAGCCGAGCCTGGCAGCTCGACATAGCGCTGACTTTCCCACCGCGCTTCGAAGCAGTGACTCTTTCCACCACATGTTAGCTTGGGACGCCATCTGGTATCGTGGTCTTCACTTCGTAACTAACAGGTGCAGGGTGCAAGCAAGAGGCCAGGTTGTTTGAATCAAAAAGCCCTGTGCAGCCATAAAGCAAGTTAAAAATGTTGCAGGGCTGGCATCCTTTCCTCTCTCTGCACCTCCTCTCCTCATGCCGCAGAGTTACTGGCATTTGTGAAGGCACATGGTCAGTGGGTGCCATTTTGATCTGAAAGCGTTAGCAGAAGGATGCACAAGCTGTTGCAGAACCAGGCTCCAAGGGAGCTCGGTGTTAACAGTTGCTGTGGTGAAGATACAGCAGTTCTTACCAAAGTAAGTCTTAGACAATCCACTGTTTGGGTAGAGACTGTGGTGTTTTTAATTCAGGTTCAGCCTGTAATCCAGTGGAGCTGCAACACCACAAAGTCAGTGGCAATGAGATGTGGATCTCACTGGAGTTCAGTAATTAATCTCAAACTAGCCTTCTGGAAGCCCTAGCATGGGTGAAGTTGGCAGCACAGCAGGGAGAAGCCAGCAGTGTACAGACAGCCCCTCCCCTGCCCGACTTTCAGATCCCAGCTGGGGATTTCGAGGTGCATATTGTGGCTGCTGCTGCTGCTGTTTTGGAGTCCCTCCACACAGCTGGAGCACTGGGATCGTGGTGATCCCTTCAATTTGTCTCCCAGTTCCACTGGCCTCTCTGGTGATGGAACAGATGAGGTTTCTTGGTTTCCCCACAAGGTGGCACATGGCACCAGTTTCTTCGCAAATACAGCGCTCGGGGAGTTTGGGGATCTCTTGAGAGCTTATTTCTGCCACTTCAGATCCAGGGATTTCAGAGCTGGTGGCTTGTCCTCCTTTCTGTCAGCTTATAGCTGGGCTTAAAAAATTAAAAGCTGAGCAGGTGCAGTGACCTAGATATATTTAAACTTAAAAGCTATCTGAAATTGCCATCTCCCCCTAATTGCAGAATCCATCCAGATGCATCAGACTTGAAAGCAAACAGTTTGAACCTGAATCAGAGCTGGGTTACACCTGGGATTCTCAGACGGGAACTAATATGCTGATGAACGTGCTTGCAAAAATAAGGAGGGGTAACTGCAAGCTACAGCCACGTTTTGCTGGCACCTGCGCAGGGTGAATCTTCAGCTCTGCAGTGTACTTGCACTGGGGCTCACTTCTTATATTCCACCGGTTAATCTTGGTTCATGATTTAAATGCACAGCTAGCACCAGCTCAATATGGTAGCTTTATGCAAAGGTTAAGAGAAGATAGTTCCTGCTACATCAGCTTACTTCAGCATATTTGCCATTTTTAGGCTCAGTCATGAGGGACTGAGAGTATACAGTCTCAGCGGAAGTTAGCAGGGGCTCATGCTAGCACATATTTGTGCCATTGCCCCACTTCATCCCCTTTCTGCCTTTTTTTTTTCAAGGCCTTG
Source organism: Cygnus atratus (assembly GCF_013377495.2). Lineage (NCBI taxonomy): Eukaryota > Metazoa > Chordata > Aves > Anseriformes > Anatidae > Cygnus > Cygnus atratus. The sequence goes on from NC_066363.1 coordinate 44,736,596, forward strand.
CACTGTTTTCAAGCTCTGGCCTAGCTTCTGAGGATGGAAATGCTTTTTGAACTCTCAAAGCCTGAAGCATAAGTTTTAACTGGATGATTTTGCCAATGTCTATTCAAAGAACGAAGGGCAGACTAAGAAATGTTTGTGGTTTGTAATGGAAAGCATGCATTTACAAGCTCATCTCTCCCTGCACAACAGAAGGTATTGTGTTTAAGAGTCAAAACACACCACTTAAAGGAAAAAGTGCCCAGTTTGTACACGACAAATGCATGTACAAACCTGTGTGCTGCTAAGCACAACTCTCTCCTTGCTAAAAGCCACAGCTCTCAAAATCATCGGCTGCATCTCTGCTGTCAGTCCCTAGAGTGAGTTTGCAGTCACCGACAGCAAACCTTGTGGCCTGTATGACAGACCTGCGATCAGGCAGCAGCCTGTGTTCTGTTCTCACGTGTAAAATTGACAAGACCTGCTGGTTTGCAAAGTGGGTGAGCTTTGGAGCAGCCAAATACTGAACTGGACCACTGAGACACAGATCGTCCAGGATACTCATTAGTGTTTGGCAGTGGCAGGGTCAAGTAATGCTGGCTGTCTCTTAAGCCTTTGTGTCTGTTTACTTCACAGTCTCGCATTCAATGGCATCACGTCAGAGGGAGGCAAAAGTATTGCTGAAGCCATGCAGCACAACAACTCCGTGAAAATATTCTGGTAATCAGTAGTGTGCTCTGCTTCTCCTCTTCCTTCTCCAGAGAAAGCTGCAGCCTAATTTTACTTCCTCTGATCCCATCTGCTCCTCCTCCTCTCCCTTCTCCCATCCCCTGTATCTCACTACCCTTTGGAAGAACGTGGATATGAGTAGCAGATCAGCTTTCCTGCTTGGAGGAGCATTGCTACACTTAGAGTGTTTCTGTGGGAAGCTCGGTGTGTGATGTGGACTCCTTACGTTCCCGTAGGTCTTGGTGTAGTGGTTTAGGATACCCCACTATTTGCACCAAATGTGCTCAGGTGAAGCCAGTCGTAGCTTCACTGCAGTCCTGTGTTGACAGGGGAGCAGACCATACGTTTCACACCGTGGCTTAGGAACTTTTTACAGCTGCAGACCTCAAGCCCATGTCCAGTGAGAGTGCAGAGGCCTATGGGGAAGTTTGAGTTTCCTGATAATCGCCTGAATTACTCAGTGCCGTTCACAGACCCTTTGACAGAGTCTTGTCCAGCCAACTTCCTCTGGCAACTGAAACTGTGCATGCTGGGTTCTGTATGTCACCGGGTAACTGTAGAAAGATTGGTTGGGTTTTGAGTTATGGGAGCAGAAGCCTCTTGTTAGTGTCTCTGCAGACTGCTGCCTGAAAGCAGTGATTTAACCCGTCTGCCTCTGGTTTTGTCATGTCCAGTATTGAGTTCGGGCTTCTCAGTTCCCCTTGTGGCTACCTGCAGTTCTGGTCTGTGCTTATTTCTACTCTCTCCACCTTCCTTTCCCCATCTTCTCTCAATTCTTCATCCTCACAGGTTTTGTACCTCTTCAGTGCTGTCGCTGCCTCTCCACCTTTTTCCACCACAGCTCACGTACTTTTTATTCACCTTAACATCATGAGAAAATATCATTAGATAGATCGTTGCTCCAAGAAGTGATGTGATATTCTTGTCCCTTTTACCCCAGGGCTTCTCTTTAGCATGTCTGTGTGTCCAGACTTCAGAAATTGCTCAGGGCAGGAACAGCACACACCCCTTTGGCTGTCTAAAGCTAAGTCTCAGACGAGCTGGAAAAGCAGGGGGATGAAAAATAACGATAACATCTTAAGTGAACGTTTTCTCTCCTACTTAGGTTGACAAAAAATGAGCTGGATGATGAGGCAGCAATGAGTTTTGCAGAGATGCTGAAGGTCAACAAGAAACTGGTGCACTTATGGTGAGTTACATTCCACAGAGGCACAGGCTCTTTGGCAGTCACTGCATTAAAGCTTCACCTTCCAAGTCTATGTAGGTCACAGTAGGCTTTCTGTGCATGGTCTGGATGCAGCTGACTGGTTGTAGACAGTTTTAATAGAAAGTTAATAAAGCTGTGTCTAGCATCTAGAAACTGCTTTCCTACAGGGAAAAGTTTAAGGTATTTGTGTGTCCTGATAACTTTCGAACTACCAGCTGATTTCATTTATCTTTAGCAGAACATTACTGGCCTCCAACATAAGTTTCAGAAATCTACAAGCAGATAACTAGAATAAAATAACATTATTATAACTCTTGCTATTTTGTCATCACTGTCAAAGTAGCCAGCTCAACTCTTACTCCTCCACCAAGAAGCTACGTGACAGACACATCTCCCATTTGCCTGATGTTTTCTTGTAGGCGCTTTCACTGAGGGAAGACACTCAACCACGAGACACAAACTTCCAGGAAAGCAGAGGTTATGGTTTCTAGCAATCGCAAAGAGACTTGTTAAACTTCTAAGAAAACACAGCATTGGCTGTCCTAATCCAGAGGTTCACAGGAATTTGTCCATGAATGGGGTTGGGCAGATGTGGGCTGTGAAACAAACAGCCATCTATTCATCCCAAGTGGCCAAGAAAATGTAATAGAGTCCCTTTACAGGTTATATAAAATCTTTGCTAACCACCCTTTAGCATTCCTTATATTAATCATAGTTCATGCCCCTTAGGAAGCGTGCTGATTGTCAGAGGGGCTGAGTGCTTGAGGTCTGTTGGGAAAGCAGTAGAAGTCCTGCTGCCCATCACCCTGAAAATAAAAGGGGGGGCGGGAAGGGCTGGATTTCTTTGCGCACAGCTGCAGATACGCTTCACTGGACGGTTCGGTTTGAGTCATGATAAAACTTTCCAAAGCAGACATAGTACTGTAGTACAGTGGCTCAGTGTTGTCAAAGGGTTTCTGCTTGTAGGCAAATTTACCTCCTACCTTATTGGTTATATCAATGAATACCTCCAAAAGGTGGTGACCTATATAGATGGTTGTACTTGAGGCAGGATTAGGTGTTTTTCCAGCAGCTGAAAGAATCTAGTGGATCCCTTTGCATTTTGATTCATTTACAAAGTGCAGGAAGCCCTTTAACGGGAACATCTCCCTGCTTCCGTCCTTCCCTCCATCCCTAAGAGATCATTCAGTTCCTTCTGATTTTCAGCCTCATGAATCTGGGGGATTCATTCAGGTAGCCACATGAAGTAGTACAGCTATGGGGCACACCACGATAGACTGAAAGGTGAGTAGTGAATTAGGACAGGATGATGAGTAGTTTTATACTGGTGTAGGTGAGGGGGCTTTGTTCATTTTTAGTTAGGGTTATGACCAACAGTAGTTAGTAAGGATTACCTACTGCTTCTTCATCTGTGCTGCTCGAAGATCTTTTCTACTTTTTCCCTTAATTTCAGATTTAGCATACTTTATATCTGCTAAGATGACTTCACCTGTTCATACCAGAGCAAAATGCAATGCGTAAGGATCTTGCTGGTCTGATAAACAAGACAGGAAGATTTGGCAAGCTCTGGATCATAGCTGCTAAAACACTGGGCCTACACAGATTCTGTACTCAGAATTTTCTGTACATAACTTAAAAATGCTGCTCACAGTGTTCTTAATAAGAACACAGGGCTAAGTAAGAAGTTAGAGTCCAAATCTCACAATCCTTTACCAGTACCAGAATTCTCAGCAGCAGTCTGTCAGCTATGTCAGCTCAGTACCTACAGAGTGCAGCCACATGCAGGCTTAAAAGGAAGTGATTGATGCTCCGGGCTCTGGTTCTGAAAGTGCATCTGTGGGGCATTTGACCAATGCTGGGTACCATCCTCCTGGATGGAAATCACAACTGCCTTTCTGTGGCAAAACTGACAGCTTTGCTCCGTGATGTCAAGCTGAGCTTAGGTTGTGCATGTGGTGTGAAATAGTTTGCATGCAAGTTTGATATGAAGTGCTTTCTTTTTAGGCTTATCCAGAATCAAATTACAGCCAAAGGGGTGAAGTACCTCAGCGAAGCTCTCAAGGAGAACACGGCTATTAAAGAAGTCTGGTAAAGATCCTCTCCTCAAAGGCTCACTTTGTAAACTTTCTTTCCCTTCAAAAACACATCTGGCATTAACTTTCCAGCCTTAAAAAAATTAAAAAATCAAGCAAGTTTATGTGAGGCAGGGGCTGTAGATCCAGCTGCAGGTTTCAAAGAGGTAAAAAGCCTCTGTCATTGAAACACTTCCCTGCATGTTATGAATGTCAAAAAGTTTTGTGAGTTCCTATCTGTCTGTATCACCGACTCACTGAATGCATGTGTTTGCAGAATTAGGGGCTAAATTTCTAGACAAGTTTGCTTTTCATGATTTTTTTTTCAAACTTCTTAATGTGTTCATGCTTCTTAGGAGTTAAATCCCAAGAAGCAGGAGATGGTTACATTTAATTAGCATTACTAATTTGGTTCATATAATTTGTGCTAGAATTTTTCTTCAGGCAGTGCTCCAGACACCTGAAAAGTGCTAAACTACAAGGAGATTAACTTTTTTGTAAGATTTGCTTGTTTTAGATTAGGTAGGCATCACCCAGTCACGCGTGTGCGTTATAAGGCATAAAGCCAAATACCACATTCCTTCCCTCACCTCAGGGAGCTCGGGAGTCAATAGAGTGGTGCTGGTTTTAGCACTGCTGCTCCTATATTATTGAACCTGAAATTTATTTTTAAAAATACATATTTGTTTTAGTGAAAGGACACTGGATTCTTGATTGGAAAGACAATGACTCACTATCTGACTAGTGGCTTCCCTGGAGATGTGGAAAAGATGCTTTTTTTCAAAGGCCAGCATCAGCTGTCATCTACAAAGGAGGCCTCAATTCCCACTTGAGTCATTCTGAATTTTCAAACCGAAGTCTGTCTTTTGATTCTTGCCTGGATTTTGAGAGGTGTTTGTTAACTCTAATATTTTCATAAATCTTGGTGGTTTAATGGTATTCATCATTTATGAAAACTGCACTTAGCAGGCTGCTTATTTTCAGGGGCATAAACATCAGCGTAGCCAGATTTGAAAATTTTGCCCTAAGTCATTTCAGATTAATAATGTCTGAGTACTTATGGGTTTTCTTCCTTTGCTGTCATGGAAGACACAAAAGGCTGTGAAGACAATACAAATTTCTTTAGCCCACTGCATGGTAAGAACCTTTGTCAGCTCTGTGCTGCTTTTCATAACAGTCCTGTCAACCTGACATTCTGCTCCTAGCAGCGTAGGGTTCTTGTACCCTGATGCTTATGGCCAAGACTTCTCAAAATGAACACACAGAAATCGACCCCCAGTTCTGTCAGCCTTCAGAAGCAATGCAGAAATGCAAGCAGATGGGTAGCCAGCATGCGGGAACAATCAATTTAATGAAATTTAGGTGTTCTGTTTTTCTTTCTGAAGAAGTAGCCTTGCTCCTTGTGTGTGCAGTGGGAGCAGCAGTGCTGCAGCCTGCCCGTTTTAGGCTGTTCCCAAGCACACACCCTTGGGAAGCTCACAGCTCCCACAGCATCGCCGAGTTTTGATTTCTGCTCCAAAACCTTGGAAAAACAGAAGATGGGCACAATCACTGCCTCTCTTTCACATCCCTTTTATTATCCCTCTCCAACAGTTTGAACGGGAACCTGATAAGCCAAGAAGAAGCCAAAGCTTTTGAAAATGAAGAGCGGATCATTTGCTTCTGAGTGAGGACTTTGCCATTTTGACAAGCTTCGTGTTACAAAGACTGCTCCTACACTTGGACTACAGAGTTTATAAAGGCATAAACCAGCAGTACTCGTGGCAGGAGAGAGAGACGTGATTAGCTGCGTTTTTATGAGCAAGCTGCCCTCCCTCGGCTCCATCCCTTACCCTGCTCGCTATTCTTAATCCTTTCGGTGAGTGGGAAGTTGCCTTGGTAAATAATTCATGTCTGTATCCTGCTTTGAAGATGAAACGCAAAGTGCTAACAGACCAAATCGAGGAGCAGGTATATGGATTTGGGTAACTGAGTTTAGATTTATTCTGTACACTGATGTAAATAATCTCTAATTTATTTATACACACGCGTACACGAGAAGGGGTGCAAGATGCCCAGACTCCACAAGCTCACAGTATTATCTGCTTCATAACTGAAAACGATGGTCTTACTGCAAACATAAACTGGCTGTAATAGTTGCATGGAACCGATGCTATCAGCATGAATCCTCTTCTACTGCCTAGAAATGAGGCCTTCATGTTCCCACTGGAAAACAGTAGTTGTAGGCACCATATTTTCTTTTTTTTTTTGATAAATGGATACGTGAGATTCAGGTTACCTTTAATAATCTTTTTTTTTTCCCTATTGAAACCAATAGATGTTCTTTTACACAAGCAGAAAACCTTACTACCATCGCTGCAGAATCATAATACTGGCAGTAAAACACTTTTGCTTAAAATTTCCTGAGGGCTGCATAGAAACTGCCACCTCCTGCTTTCACAGTATTTGTTCTGGGGAGAGGGTCTGGAGATAAATGTGAAAAATTAATTAGCAGGCTGTTCATTGCCTTGGCTCTTGGCCTAGACACTGTGCTGGTGGCAATACACCAATATGAAGTTGCCTAGCTTCAGAGGGGGAGAAAGGACAATTGAAAATCAATTGCGTCAAGTGGAAATCCCTTCTCCCAGCAACATGTAAGCACAAAAAAGCACTGAGATTTGCTTGGAAACTTTTTATCCTATGCGTCAACTAGTGCTAAGCACAAGGCAAGGTGCACGTAGCAATGATAAGGACCAGCAAGACAACACTATCCCCTTCCAAAGTAATTAGCGTTTAGAGAATGTTACTTGAGAAAGCCTTAAAAGAAACCAGTTTACAGAGAAGCAGGGTGCTTGATATTTATTTCTTGGTGCATATTAGGCATTCTTCATAAGGGGAATCTCAAATTCTACCTTATACTGCTTACAAAGAGCCGAAAATGGAAAAGCACGATCCAGCTTCCTTCCTTCTGCCATGCTGTTGTCCCCCTAAAACTTTGAGAAATGATTCTGCAGTTGCTGACTAACCCACAAAATTTCTTGACTAACCAAAAAAAGGCTTTCTCTATAGGTTTTCTCCTTTTCCTGCTTGGTAGCAGACCTTTACCAGTTCTCAGTTATGTCTGCTCTTTCCAGCTCCTTAACATATTTTACAATACTCATAAAGCTTTTCACAAAATAAGCAGTTTAAAGAAAAAAAAAAGATTAAAAACAACCTAGTAATTATTTTTCAGTGACTTTTCGTCCCTGCCCATGCTATCAGCACTGATTTTTTAGATGGAGGCAGGCAGATGAAGCTTTCAGACTGTGCCAGAGGAAAGTCAGTGAATGATTTCTGCACCTGAGCCATTTGTTTACTGAAGCAAAAGGGCACAGTTACATATGAGCTGGATTTCAGTTGCAAAAACATCTGCCAAAACCAGGCCTTTAAAGCTTTCTCAGTCACTTCAACAAATCAGACACCCGTGCACCTCGTCAAAATCTTGTTCCTGGTTTATCTTACGAAGGGAGGAGACACCAGGGCGAGAAGGGCCTTCCCCAGAGCTGTCACTTGCCTGTGTTGGCAGAGTGCTCCCAGTTTGCTCTAATCATTGAATTATTTGCTTGTTTTCTGTGCCAGTCACACCCCCTTGGTTTCAGGGAAGATTTCAGGTTGCAAGAGCTCTTCTGGGCTGGCCCAAAGGTCTGGGTCCAGCTGAGTCTGGCTCTGACAACCGAGAGGTTTCCCAGCACCCTGCTCCCAAGTCGCGTCACAGCTCTGGGATGCTGGGGCTGGCGAAACTGCTCGGGGGCTGCTTGAGTGTCCTACTTTGTTGGCACAGCACTTGGGGCTGCATTTCTTTCTTTGTAGTCTTACCAGACTACTTGCAGGGAGCTCCTGATCAACACTTTTGCGGTTTGCAGCGAGAGCCATGTTTACTGGAACACAGACACAACTGTAACTTTTTAAGACTTGCTTGTAATTTGTGAAGACGTTCTCTGTATGCAGCATTATGTTTTTTTCTGCTTGTCTGCTGTGATAATAAACGGCTTTTTAAAGAACTCCAACAGGCTGCCTGCAAGTTCTTTGGCTTTGCTGAAGCAGCATCAAGCAGACACTTGGCTAGCTCAAGACAGAAACGTGACAGCCTAATTCTGGCTGCCGAAGCCAGCAAAGAGCTGTCACAGCTGGAGAAAGGTGCTCACAAGGGACCGCTGAGGCAGCGAGTGCAGCCTGGTCACAGCACTGAAGGAAACCTCGAGTGACTCAGGGGTACGTACAGCAACTCTGCTGCCAGGCCTGCTGCAGGAGCTCGCTGTGTTTCCACGCACTGCTGGGGTGAACTCCTGCTGGTGGGAGCGTGCACCACGCGCATTTGGCTGGTGTGAGCGGTATGCAAGCACTGGCAGTGATGGGATAATACAGCAGCCCTTGAGAGGTCTGTTGCAACGCCGTGGTTTCACACTCTGGTCACACACCACCAGTGCTTTGGGAAAGGATGAGTCGCTGAGAGTTTCGTGTGCTAGCTGGGTGCTAGAACTGTGTCTCCAGCCATCAGAAGCCATGCTGAGATGGCTCCCATCGCCCTGGCACGGTGCTTACACACCAGGTGTTGTGCTGGCAGGTCCCTGAGCACATGCAAGGGTTTGCAGTGTGCTGGCAGCATGGGGCTGCAGAGTGTGCAGGGGGGGCCCCGGCAGCCCAGCAGAGCTGCTCGCTTGCTCGGCCATGCGTGGAGCCACGGACTTCTCAACTGATAAAACAGTTCTTAGAAGCAAAAAGCGGCAGCTGCACATGAAAGAGTTGAATCTTGCTTCAGAAGGTAGAAACAGAATACCAGGACTGAGCTGGAAGAAAACGGAGGCCAGGCTGGGAGCTGCCTTCTGCACTCCAGGACTCAGATGTGCCATGCAGCAGGGCCCCCACGCACAGCCCTTCCTGCCAGCCCCTAGGGGCCCGAAGGATAACAGAGGGATGGTTTTTGCGCAAGCTGAGCACCACCGGCCAACTGTGTGCAGTGCAGATGAGCCTGGAGTCAGGCATCTTCATGAAGAACGGTGCCCACAACATGGCCACTTCCATCAGCGCAGAGGAGTGACCGCAGACAGGACCAAACCAGCCCTTGCACAGATCCTGTCCCTCTCTGCGGGCTGGCTCTTGTGGAGAAGAGCACCAGAGCTCAAGCCCTAGCAAACCCTTTGCAAACAACTAAATTACACCCCGCCGCTTGTGTCCTGGGCTTCAGCCTGCACACAGGAGGCAGCAACTTAATCAGCTGCGAAAGCCTCATGAGCCGCAGACTTGGAGCTCGTGGACTGGCGCAAATGAAGCCGTCAAGTGTTCATGCCCCTGCTACCTGCCAGCCTCTTTAATCCTGAATTTAGCAGATGTGAATCCTGGCACGGGTGACTTGAAGAGCTTTCCTCCTAACAAGCCACCGGTCCGCTGGGGCAGAGGAGGAGACCCCACTGCAGCATGGCCCAATGGTGGGACTTTCTGGTCGGCGACGGAGCCAGTCTGGGGCAGACAGAGACTTTGTTCCTTTCCTTTTCCTAGCATTTGAAGCCTGCTTAAAGAATCAGCGAGGAAGGGAGGGGAGGAGACAAATGTCTTGGTTAAAATTTAAACGCGTGTTCAAACAAAGAAATCTGTAACCAGGGTGAAAAGGAAAAGCAGGGCAGGAGCCTGACACAGAGTGTGACTCAAAATGCAGGGGGCTGAGCCCGGAGAGGCACCAAGCACCTGCAGCTCCCACCGCACTCAGCTGAGGGCCCTTCCCCAGGCTTTTAACGTCTGCCTCCCCTATTCTCTCGCCTTTATGAGGAGTGAGTCATCTTGCGTCAACCAACCATGGGCTTCATACAATTATTTATTTATGTCAAACCCTCCTCCCTGCCCCCACGCGTCCCTGATCTCATCCCCCTCAGAAAACAGATGCTTTATTAAGCGAGGCCTGGAAAACCCTGTCCCGCTCAGCTTCTGCGAGGGCTGCCCATTGTCCGGGCGTGAGCAGGGTCCTGCTGCGGCCTCACCTTTCTGGATGTGGGCACCTCTCCCCTCAGGGGGCACAGGGCCAGGTCCGTGACCAAGCTGCTGGAGGTGCACGCGGGGCTCTAGCCCACACCCGCTAGGGTACGGACATGGCTCCTCACGGGTAGCCCCGGAAGGAGCACGAGGCCCTTCAGCTCAGGGCATTGAGAATCCCAGGGGAGAGAAAACATCCCTGTTTAGCTCCAGCTGCTGAAGGGGACCCTCCCTGCTCTCTCCCTGCTCCTTGACCTCACGTCTTGCTCCCCTTGCTGCTCCAAGGATGCGGTGTCCAGCAGCGAATGCTGGCCATGCCCGTGTCAGGCCCCGCACACACACAGTGGCTCACAGCAGAGCCATGAGGTGAACGCGATACCAACTGGCTCCACAGATCTATGTTTCAAACCCCAAATCCCGCACCTACCGAAACGGACTCATTTCCAGCGGATTTTCCTGACGTGAGGCCAAGCCCGGCGCTAACTAATTAGCCACTGCTCCCATAATACAGCTCCCGTTTCACATGCCGAAGACAGAGGAGGAAAACATATGAATTACTGGCAGTGAAGGAGAATTCAGGCTTCCCAGAAGGCAATCAGGAGAAAAAAAAGAAAGCTACACTAGGAAGAGATAGGAACATGTTCCTTAGTAACTACATCCAACTGTCTTGCTGCGGACTAGAACAATTCACGCATTAAACCCCTCATCTCCCAAGGAGAGAGCTGCAAGGGTTGTAAACTCTTGCCAGGCTTTAACAAGGGGCTGAGCGACCCCAGCCGCTCCAGAAGGCTGCTCTCACAGGCAGAGCAAAGCGAGGAAGGACAGCCAGCCTCGGAGACATCTTGCCACCATGCTGATGGCCCAGCTGGGAGCAGCACCCGCTGGGTTGAGCTGATGCGCGGCCATATGAAGGTGCTTCCTGCCTGTGGAGTGAACTCCTTTCGTTTTCACCACCCACACATGTAACGCGCTCCAGTTCCGCTCAGAGCGCCCACAGCTTGTCCCCTGACTGGGACTAGGGGGGAATCCAACGCCTCCCCCAGCAGCTCCTCTGCCTTGGGCTCGCTGCTTTCCAGCGGGGGCCACAGGTCCCCGGAGACGTGGAGTAATGATGGGGTCGGGCCTTCAGTGCCCGCAGCTGCCCACCCACCGCACGCAGCGCCGGAGGCAACGCCGACGAGTTGGGTAGCTGCGGTCCCCTTTGGAGGCAATGAGAAAAAAGAGGGGGAGCAGTTTCATGTGTGGTTTGTGTTGGTTTTGAGTTGTGTTGTTTTTTAAGCTGCCCACATGAATTTTCCATCTCCAGACCTGGCTGGTCTTGAAGGCCTCCATGTCTGTGATGAATTGCCGCAGGAGACATCAACCAGCAGGCCGCCAGCTCTGAGCTAGCAGGATGAGGGCCTGCCCTGCAGCAGGCCCCACGAGGGGCAGAGGGGCTCTGACAGCCTTAAGGCTGGCCCCGAGGGTCGAGATCCCCACCTGCAGGGCCTCAGACAGACAGGAGAGCCTGCTGCCCTTCGAGCTGGGTCTACACATTTCTCTTCCTCCATTTTCAGTTTGGCCTGTAGCACAGACACATGGCAGCTCTGCCCCGCCACGGCAGTGCCTCATCCAATACTTTACAACCAAAATCACCTGGAAGTGTGAAGAAAACTGTGCTTCAAAAGATTTATTACATATATTTGTACATATTTTACATGAATGGAATGTTAACATACAACCTAAAAATCAATAAAAAAATATTTTCATTCATGATTATGTACTGGCAGACCATTGAAAAGAGTACCTCAGAACAACTTAAGTCAACTTGCAATCATACTGCTCAACTGAAAAAAAAAAAAAAAAAAAGGAAATACAAACACGTTTACATTAGACATTGCAAATTACATTCCGATTTCTGCTCAGGGTAATGAAGGAAGACATCTTGTCCATTACCACTGCACGTACGTGTGGCATCCCAGGAGCTAGCACCGCGCTCTGTGGGCAGGGTTAGCTCTGTGGGGAGAGGCGTAGGGAAGGGGGAACACAGACTGCACTCTCTAGCAGCAGGTACGCCTGCCAAATGGTAAGGGAGAGCTAGAATGAGACTCTCAGTCAAGTAAGAAGGTGAATGCTGGATCACCGCAGCTTTTAAAATTAAGCAGTTCCTTAAAGCAACCCCCCGGCAGCTGAGCCACCTCCTTTCTTCCTTGAAAGTTCGAGTACTTTGGCAATATCAGCTGGAAGAGAACTTCTGACTGTGCAGCAATGAATACTTCAGCTTCATCTTAATACATACAGGAAGATCACAGAATCGTGCTTTGATGTCTCTTCCTGTTAGCATTTCGCACCTTGGGAGCTCGTGACCAGTTATGTGGAGAAGTGTTTCCTATTACGTGTAACAAATTAGCAAGGAAAAGGGCAGATTTGAGGGAAAAACAAGAGGAACAGGATTCAGCAACAGATTATGTACTTGCAACATTGGGTTACTTACATTTGAAACTCTGCCAGTATCGAGCAAATCCTACTTATCATTGCAAAATCTTTGCCAAAGCACACTCAAGGGCAAAAGTCTCTCAAACAAACATAAATAGATTAAAAGCTGCCAGAAGGATCGGCAGCTAGCTGGCTTGCTGCCTTCCAGTTATTGTACACTGGCAACCTATTAGATCAAAGCCAGAGCCACGTCTAACCTTTTCCAGGTGCAGGATATTCCCGCAACGCTTTATCTGAGCAAGTCTTCAGCAACTGGTAACGCTGTACAACGAAGTCGTTTTACGGTTTGCCCCATCATCAGCTCTGACGCATTTAAGTAAGAAATTACTTTCCAGAACACTATACAGTGGGTTGGGCAGCCAAGCAGACTGGGTAGGGCAGCACTCAGAAGATAACCAAATGCAACTTGAGAGAGTCAAGACTGTTTTTTTGTTTTTTGTTCCCCCCCAGTAGGCTAAAAGATCCTCAGTTTGATTTTAGACACAAGTTAATTTATATTGGAGAAACATCGCATTAGTTTTATATTTAGGAAACAAACACTGAACACAGTTCTGTTTCTCTCACAGATTATTTTGAGTGACACAAGGTTAAGTGGTACAAGCTGATGATGCTGCTAAAGGAAAAAAAAAAACGTTTGGCTGGTTTGTAGCAAAACTCATAACAAGCCCTCCTCTTTCAACCACAGTCTCTTACTTTAATTTTGCTGGTGCCAATTGAAAGGATTTCCAATGGGGATATGGCCCTAAAATGTAGCACGCCTTCAGCTACAAACAAGGGAAGAAATTTATACTAAAATGGCTTTTAAGCTTGGCGGGGTGGAAAGTGAATTAGAAAATACAACACTCATCAAGAACTAAGACAGTCCTCCACTGGCAAAGTGAGCTGGAAAATCCCATGGTGGCATTTCTGCATTCCCCGGTGTATGGGAGTCTCTCAGCAGGAAACTCCCAACCGTACATACAGAATTAGCAGATACAAAACTACAATACCAAACTTGTGCACAAATGTTCTCTTTCAATGTGACAAAGCAGCTAAAATTCACAAACTTGGAGATGTCATGGCCTGCATCAAAACCAACATACGCTTTGTTGCTGTCTCCTTAGAGATGTTAGTAACATTTGAGTGCCATGTTCCCTTGTTTTGGTGGAACACAGAAGACACGCAGTAAGTTTCTGAAGCCCTCGAATGGAAAAGGTGGTGCACCAAAAGCAGCCATAAACACATCTCATGTATTAGGCATTACACGTCTATAAGCACCAGCACAAAGATCCACATTTCTGAATAAAAATGATCTTTCTCACTTTTGCTGGGAGTCAGTTTTACCAGCTCTCCAGTCTTTCAGCAAAGACTTAATTAAAAAGCCAGTGCTCCTAGCGTTAGGAACTAGGACAGATAAATAAACCTGGAGATTGTTTAAGTCATAAAAACCCCTTTACACCATAAAGGGGGGGAGCAGGCAGAGAAAATAAAGGTCACAAGTACCCACCCACATCTTTGTACATTACTTACACATTTTCCATTTCAATATACTGCAGTACACTTACCCTGGAATATGAAAATTAAATTGATTACAAATAAGACCATCTGTTTTACGCTTTATTCTTCCCAAAAATAAAATACCACAAATTTGCAGTGTGCTTCATAGCTTTTCCTTTTCCCACTGAACTCACCACCTAACAAACATGTCGAAAGAAAACTAGCTACTTCCAAAGGAAAACGATATTAGAGAGAGCGATTTATAAGAGACAGGGCAATCAGTGCCCTGCGCTGACAGTAGCACGGCTCTCTTGGCATTGTATGGAGGGCAGTTATGTACAAACCAAATCACAGCCACCTCCACTACGAACTTCTGAACACAAGTTGCCACTCAAGATACACAGGTATGTGACGAGCTCAGAAAAACCTCACATTTCAAGACAGTGTTGAGTCTACTCTTCCCCTTCTGGCAAGCAGCATGTTTATGGCAGACCTGAGTATGGGAATCATTTCACACCCTTATGTACTTGGGGAAGATATAGGCCAGATGACAGAAAATACTCCAAAACAGCACAGAATTGGCGATCTCAATATATTTACAGGCAAAGAAGCATATCGCAGTGTAATTTTAGTTATTGCTTCTCGTGGACAAGTGTGGGATTCCTTGACTGAGACACAGGACTTGTCTGGTGTTTATTTCCCCCTTCTGAAGCACAATGACTCAGGACCACTGCAAGGACGTTTCTAAAACGAAAGTGTTGCCTGTTATTTCAGCTACGTCTACAGCATGGTTGTCTCCAGCTGGCCAACGTAGCTGGTGACAAAGCTTACGAAGGCGAATATCCACAGGCATTTTCAAACCCAAGCATCAGTCTCATGCTTCCAGGGTCATTCCTGGCTTGGTCTATATTACAAGTTTTGATAGAAGAAAACCTACCTTAGCCTTTCAGAAGAAATTTATAAGTACCAAGAATGCAAAACCATCATCTAGGGCCGGCCTCGTATCAGTTCCTCAAACAAACCAAAGTACTGCAACTCTGATGGAAGCAGGAGCAGACTCCTGCCTGCAAAACCACGCATCGACGCGACAGCTAGTGGCATGCTGTTCAAACACCGGCCCTACGTGTAGGACAGCAGTGAGAGCTGCTGGATCTTTACACCACCTACTTGCATCTGAACACAGGAAATCCAGGTGCCCAAAACAGCAGTAAATGAACTAGAAATATGAACTACCAAAACCAAGCTTAAGTAGTAAACAGATTTATAATATTTATCTACTTAATCCCCCAGCCAAAGACTATCTAGGACCTTGGAGCACAGGACACCAACATGCTAACCTACCCGCTTTACATATTTCAGGTGAGTTTCTGTAGGCGTGAAGCCAACAGCAAACATCGAATCAACATGAATGCGAAAGCTT
Source organism: Cygnus atratus (assembly GCF_013377495.2). NCBI lineage: Eukaryota > Metazoa > Chordata > Aves > Anseriformes > Anatidae > Cygnus > Cygnus atratus. Next base: position 44,751,933 of record NC_066363.1, read on the forward strand.
TCCTTTCAGAAGACAGCGGGAATTTAAAACATTGGAAAAGCGGGCCTGCAGGCAACACCACTGCTTGAGTACTACAGGTGCTGTAATCCCTCCTACCCCCCAGCCCCTATGACAATACAAGGCAACACAAATGGTTCTCGGCTAAAAAGGAATCTGTACAGGGAACTACTGTACACATGATGTGACTACAGAATTGAAAGTGTGACAAAATGGTTCTGCTCCCACTGAAAAAGAGAATACAGCAGGGCCCCACAGCTACAGGTTCAGCTGAAACCAGTGATGCAAGCCCAAAAATGTAGAAACTGCACCATCAATTACGAAAATTATCTAGTTTGGACTCCTTTAGATTTGCAGCATAACAATGGCATTTTACAGTGCAACATTTGGGGAAAATTGTTATCCAGGAAAGAACTGCTCTGCAAGCAAGACACGAGAGTCTAGTAACATGCACTGCACTTGTTCTCCTGGATAGCAGCAGTTGCTCCTGCTCTTTGCCCTTTTTGATATGAATCACAATAGCAACAGAGAGAAATATGTATTTAAACAAAAGAAGAACAGCAGAATTATGTATGTACAAGAAAGACGTTTGAAGTGTGCAATTTATTTTCGCTACTGAAACCCACTAAAACTGCTGTCAGGAATAAATATTCATAAACTCTTCCCTGTACTGTGAAATTCAGATACTACTAGGATTAATTCTTGATATAAAAAGTACTCTTCTAAGCCCTGATATCTGTTCCAGTTTTTTGTCTTATTTTTTTTTCTTTTTTTGAACTGTAATACCTTATGGGAACTAATACTTAACCACAGTTTTACTTGGTGTACCCCCCAGAGACAACCGGTGTTTCATGGAGCCCTGGTTATACTAATATAATACAGTAAAATAATAATAAATTAAACAAATGCAGGTGCCTCTAAAAAAAGAACGAAAAACCACACTGTCAAATGCTAGCCTCCACATGAAGAGACCAATGATTTAGATGCAAAGTACTACAAATCCTGCCATCAGATAAAACATTCAAACAAGGAAACAAAGAAAAACTTGCACATACGTGTTTTAAAAATTAAACACAATTCCCACCTTGATGTTATCTCACCCATGCCTATTAAAAAAAAAAAAAAAACACTCTTGCTGTGCCCACATTTGTAGTTATTCATTTCCACCTCAGGAGGCAGCCTGGAGATGAGAGTAGTACAATAAAATAATTACCTGAAACATTTTTAAAAAAATACCCGTTAAACAAATTACCTTAACTGGCAGCACTTAAAATTGGTAATTCTTCTTTTTTCCTATTTAAAAAAAAAGTTGCATAGCTGTAAGATTTTGCTTTGCTGCATTTTTTTTTTGTTTTGTTTTTACTCACAAGCAGTAAAAGAGAAGTTTTAGTTTCTTAAATAGCAATACAATGTGCAGATTTCAACAATCCCTATAGCTTGATCAATATAAATTAGTTACCTGTCCCAGTTTTACTCTTTGGACTGCATTGTGACAAAGGTTTAGTTACAAAATTTTGAAATATAGTATTCCTATGCAGAGAAGTTTGTTTTCTGTTCTTGTAAAAGTGAAGAACATAAAACAGGGTGTGAATTCAGTAAATAAGGTCACACTGTTAGATTACATCTAATTTGCCATTTACTCTTCTTCAGCCAACGAGAAGGTGAAAACGTCCCCATTTAAAAATGGGGCCACCCTCCTGCAAGGGTCTCAGATAGCACGTATCGAACGTCTCTCGGCTTCCACTTGAGGCAGCAGGAAACGTGTCCAATAACCCGCTTCTTCACAGAACCAGAAGTTAGGCTGAGATTAGGAACTTTGGCCTTCAATACAAAAGAGTGTCAATAATGTCTGTGGGGAGTAGATTGTTACAGAATGTGCAGCATTTTCAAAATCCCTGTGTGTCCTTTGCATGAGTGTTTGGTATACTGAGCACTACTGGTGTCTGCAATGCTTTTTTCATGTCACTGTCCATCTTTGCCTTTTTCAGCCACAAAGAACAGTTAAGTCTCAAGCCAGGCACGCTGTGTTCAGCAAGGGAACCGCAGATCTCCTATGTTTTCTGATCAGTGGAAGCAGCTGTTGAAAAAGCAGAAGACAAAGTATCAGCATTTCAGCTACTTCAATATATAACACACAGAAACAGCATGAACACAAACACTGTGTTTCCCTTCCCCTTTTTCCTAAAACCCCCAATTATCACCATCTCTGCTGTGAAAAAACAAGGGTTTAACATGAGACTACACATCCATGAACATTTGAAGAGACAAACGTGCTCATAAGCGGCATGTGGGCTTCTTTCACCATTCATTTGTTGGGTGCAGCGCAGGAAATGTGTTTATCAATTTCAGCTAACATAGGCCCTGAGGTTAAAGTAATCATCCCTGTAGCAGGATATCTTCCCTCATGTTTTCTCTGCCACCCCTTCAACAATCATACCACTGCAATGTGACCTGCAACACAGACTCGTGAAGCAAGGTGAAACAAGTGAACAGACAAATGCCAGCAATGAGGTCTTCAGATTTTTTTTCCCCTAAATCTCTAGCAGAACAACAAAAACAAACCTTAACTTGCCGACCAGAATTTCAGACATCCATTCCTTTAAGAATTATGATGAGTGTCGGTGTTTTGCAATGCTTGGGGGCAACAGTTTAATGCAAGATAAAGATTTAGAACTAGTCAACTGAAAGAATAAACCTATCCTTTAAACCTTTGACACTGATCGCAGATCTGAAATGATTAACACCAAACATAAGCTGGAAAAATGTGAACCTCTGTGGGATGGGATAGATGGGAACATGTTAACTTTAAAAAAAAAAAAAAAACATTCTGGAATGCATTAAAATGAAAGTGGTTTTGAAAATACCTAATTTCAACTTTTTTTTTCTTTTATGATTCCAAAAGCTTTCTGTCAGAAATAAATGCCAGTACTCGTGGAACAACCCAAAATTAAACGATTGTATTATTTTGATCTTGTTTCATTTCCACAGAAAAAATACTCTTTAAAAGTTAATGCTAAAACTTCATTGGCACTGACTTGCCACTTTCCAGTACTAAAAATGAAATACACCATTTCAGACCACACCATATAAGGATGCAGAAACCTTTTACATATTGTAATATACGTCATTACTTACTGATTAACATTGCTGTTCTGAGACACAGTAGCAAATTCACAAATTAAGAAAATAGCATCGAGAGTTATTTCAGATAATCAAAATATTTGTTGTTGAAATGTACACGTCTGAAAAGAAATATTACCTAAAAACATGAATCTTCTCTTAATCTGATGGATGCTCAGGGCAAGATCTATTTACTTCAAACCATTCATCTATGCAGCTGTTGGATGCAAGACAAAAATGAAAACAATTGACATGAAAATCCCAGTAACATTTAGCAGTAAGAAATGCATATAAATAGGTATTTCATAATTTCCACAAATGGTTGGATTTTATATTAACAAAGAATTATATGTATCTACACACATCCATGTACACACTCAACATCTTTATATATTCACAGAGAATATATTTCAACATTCCTTGAAAACTTAATAACCCTAAACCACAGTTGTATTTGGATATTAAACACTGTTGAACAGCTAAATATCTTACGTGTTAAAATCTGCTAGGGAAGTATTTTACCAATTATTTAGCCAGCTGTCCAAAACTTTTTTTTTTTTCAATTCTCCAAATTTCCCAAACATTTTGGATTTGGCAACTCAAATAAGAAACTCTTTAGATTTAACTGGAAACCCAACTTTCTTTTATCTATCTAATTATTTATTTTGGGGGAAATGTACATTTCCTTTTGAAATTATGAATTTGATGTCCAGAATTGCATTGACAAAACATTTGAGCAAGCATTTGTGACTTATCCTGCAGAGGAGGCCTATGGCTAGAAGATCTCTGGTGAGGTGCCCACCTCATGGCAGGACTCCTCTGTGCCCAGAATGGGTCCCACTATTCACGCTTAGCCCAGGCTAACGGTGCCACAGGTGGCTGGTTCTCTTCTCCCCGGAACAGACCGGGCAATGCTGCTGGGCTGTTTGTGTTGGCCCAGCAGCCAAACCACCCTGTGTGCAGTAGGGAGTTCGTGTGTTCCCATGGCAAGTGGGTGAAGGTCAGCAGGGCAGGAGGTGTCATGCCTCCTGCTGCACCTTCCCTGCAGTCGCTGCCAGCTTTTTGTGTCAGGTGGTGCACGTAGAGATGAGGGGAAGCCCAAAGTGAATGTTGCATGCCACAACTGGTAAAGGTGTGACCAGGCTGCTTTCTGAGGCCAACTTCAGGAGCTGGCAGATGGTCAGGGATCCAGCTGGACAGACCACTGCAGGTACTTCCTTGCCTGAAATCCACAGAAAACCATGGGGAGCAGAAGAGTGTCTGGGATCACAGTGAGTCACTGACATGTCCCGTGGGACTATTTGGAAATGGATAGCCAGCCTCAACCTCTTGCTTCTTTCTGAAACGCATACATGGCTCAGATGATGGCTTGTGGGCTTCCATCAGTCAGACATTGGGATGGGTTGCCCAGGGAGGTGGTGGAGTCACTGTCCCTGGGGGTGTTAAAGGAAAGGCTGGACGTGGTGCTTAGGGACATCGTTTAGTAGGTGACATTGGTGGTAGGGGGATGGTTGGACCAGGTGATCTTGGAGGTCTTTTCCAATCTTAATGATTCTAAGGCTATTGTCTTACATCATTCATTGACATCTTACTTGCTGTAGTTACATTTGTGAAAATAAGTACGAAACAGGTTTAAAATGTGCTCCCTCTCATGCCTTCTAGCATTTGACAAAACTGTTATAACATAAATACACACAACCTAAGCTAAACAGCTACGATGTGCACTCCTTCCCCACACAGGTGATTTCACCTTACTTCTTTTTTCCTGTGGACTTTTCATGAAAGTGACAGAAGACTACAGTAGGAGATGACTTCAAATACACTGGTGGAAATTACACTAGGGGAAACGCAGAAAGATGGTATTTAAAATTCATCTTTAGGGTTGTTACTGCTCATTTTTTGTTTGTTTGAGGTGTAAAAGGCAATTAGGTTTTAGTGAAGTTACCCCATAAATGCAACCTTCTGGAATTCTGTCTACATCGTGAGGAATACTTGCCCTTTATGATATATGCAGAGGCAAGGCAGCCGTGCTATAGTATCTCCTTGCTGCAGCTCTTCCAGGCATATTGCACACTCCCCAGTATCTTTACTCAGCACATCCTCTGAAGAAAGAGCACAAGATTGAACAGTTAAAAAGCAGACTACAACAAGGGAAGTGTTCTCTATTCATAACATCAAGGACAGCTACAGAAGATACTTCTTAACCTGCAGAAAGCCCTCTCAAGGTGAGGTTCATTCACACATGCCAGGTGACAGAAGATTCCTAATGGGAGACAACAGCTCAAATTAAAGTATGGTTATGATTCAGTTTCTTGCCTAAACACTACTGTAGCTCAAAATGAAGTCCTGTAGGAAGACAACCACATGGAGAAGAGGGGTAGCTATCATCAACAGCCAGTAATCCTTTGGTGTTTATACTCTCTCAGCAGATGCACATCCCACCACACAGATTGCTCTGATCTGAACTGGGAAACCTGAGCTCTGAACCACACAGCTGCTGCATACACAAGCTGTGCTGCTGACCTCAAGAGCCAAGCCCTGGAAGAAGTTGGTACCATCATCCAGATGGTGCCATCATCCAGATGGCACCTAGTGCCTCCAGGGCTCTCAGGATTCATTCTGGGTGGGTTTTGCTCAGCTGTCCCCTCCTCTCCATGTTCAGTTGTCACTATAGAAGTTAAGTCCAAGCTCAAAAATAACGTTTCTCTGGACGAGACACTGACGTTAATTTACTGGGTACAGATTTTATTAATTTCCTCCCTCTAAACACAGCCTGTCATTTGCTTTCTTCTACTATCCCACTCTTCTCTCTTCTATATATCTGGCTTTCTCTAACTTTTACCAGCCTCTCCAGTACTCTTATTTCACACCTTCTGCCTCCCCTTCTCACATCACATCAGCATGTTCTACTACATCCCATCTACCTTTTCCTCAATGTAATTATCTGACTGTTGGCAATAGGAATGAAAGTTTTCCATCAGGGAAAGATCAGTGCTGAAGACCCTAAATTCCAGGCGATATTCATTTCTTGCAGCATTACCAAGTCCCAAAAGAAATGAGGAAAAACTAAGTTACTAGGAATGCATAAGAGTTGGCTTTCAAACAGAAGTTTCTGGGAAAATATTTTTAATAAAAACCTTCTCTCTTGGACACTGCTCTCAGCCAGAAGGCGGGATGCACAATTCAGCCTTAGCACAAAACAAACCAGGAGGTCACATAAGGCCCAGTTTGCCAGAAGCAGGTTAAGAGCATTGGTTAGAAGCGACCTCACGCAGCGCACTGTTACCAAAAGGGGACCACACAGCAACCAAGCAATCTCTGGCAGATCAGAACTGTGCACACTTGGCAAAGTAAGGACCGTGTGTTTGAATTTCTGCAGCTTCTGGGGAAAAGTTTCCCCTTTGTAACCAAAAGGAGCCTAATGGGACTGTTTGTGGAGACTGTGATTCCCTGGTACGACCAAGAAACCATCATCTTTAAGGTATGCTCTCCAGTGTCTCCAATACTTGTCACTGTGACTTTCCAAGCCGACAGAAAATGACGAACATACAGCTAAAGAGCCATCACTGCCAGAACAAGTGAAATGAAGATGCATGAAATCGTGTCTACCTTGTTTCTCCAGGAACTGTAGCGCACTGTCTTGCAGGTGCTTGGGTTTCTAAAAGGGTACTTGTTTCAGTCCCTGCTATATTCATTGGTTATGCTAAAAATGCAGTATAATGCCACGTGTGTGGCATCTTCATGGGGATATGTGAAGAATATCTAACGCGAGATGAACTGTTATAAAGAAAAAATACCCCCTCAAAAAATAATACACACATACCACAGTGAAGAAAATTAAAAAATGTATTTTACACACGGTAATATTATTTGTAGGCATTCTTTTAAGAAATTGCTTCTTTTTTTCTATCAGAAGTCATAAGCATCCATGAACCAAAGAAGAAAAGCAATTTAAAACAATGCAAAAGCTCTTAAAAACTCATCTGTTGTTACAAAATCCTGACACTAAGAACCTGCCATGAAGAAGGTGCTATGGATAAATACTTTCTTGTCTATTTTTTTTTTTTGTATGAAAAGATATGAAAACATCTGACACCAGGAGACAAAGACTGTACAGACAGTATTGTCCTGGTACAGAGATATTAATCTTTGCCCGAGGCTCTCAGACACTACCCTCTTAGACTGCCTGTTTGTTCAAATACTTTGCCAAAAGTCCTATAAGCACATCTACTCTTCCTACAGCTGGGTTACAGGAAGAAGTGCCATAAATAATTCAAGCACTTACCATATACACAGAGCTCACTTAATAAAAATCATTTTTTCCAGAGTTACTTTATCAGCAATTGGTGCCCAAAACAAAACGGCACTAAGACACCTCCAGTGAATTAATCCTTAGGCTCCTTTCCTCAGCGCTCTCAAGAGGGAAGCATTTAGACAAGCTTTGATGACAAAAATTAAAATGCTGTCCAGTAATAATAAAATTTATAACAGAAAACATTCCCGTGAACTGCTTTTGCATCACTCTCTATTGTATGTGTCTGGCTTATCACATGCTCCCCAGACTTCACAATGTTTGGGTCAGACCTCCTGCTGAGCATTTTGAGAAGATTCTGCACCTTTTGGCTAGCACCAGGACAAGATGCCAATTTAAACATTTTTATCTCCCACTATCCCTGGCCTAAGTGTCTGAGAGTCCTTTTCTTTCCTCCAGTCCTCCCATACTCTCCCCAGATGCCATTAGTCTCCCTCTTGCCAGTACTCGCCCTACTGAGCAAGCCCCAGGCAAACACCTTGCCCCCCTCCCTGGCTTCAGCCCTGACTTTCCCGCTGGGATGCTGCTGTTAGGTGCACACCACGCTTGACACAGTCATGCCAGGAGGAGCTGGTGTAAACACTGAATGTGGCTTTGGAAACCCAGCATGGTTCTGTCACAGCTGGAGTAGGTGGGAAAGGTTTTGTTAATAGGTTTCAATGGCCTTCTTCCTCTTAAACACCACCAAGTTAGCATTCTGCACTTCTTGTGTCACCTTGTGGATCCTGTCAGGCTCTCACACAAGAGGAAAAGTAAGTACTGAAGAAATACGCACAAAATACCCAACTGTTATGAATGCCCAAGTGCAACTTGGCACTGCCCGCCAACAGAGTCCAAACCGATGCAACTACTCTACAACTGATCACACATGGAGAGTGGCAACACCAATACCGAATTGTTCAAGGACATGCCACACTTTTAGACTGACTCCATTTTCACAATTTGATGTGATTCAGATCACCAGTCCCAGATAAACAGGAGGGGAAAAATAAACTGTTTGACCTGGACCCAGTCAGGCTTTCTTCTGTACTTGTTTCATACAGCCCTGTCCTGTACAAACACTGGCTTACACCAGATTGAAGTCACTTAGGTGGCCATTTACCACTGACTTTTAAATGCATCTGTTACGGAAAAATGTGTAAATGATTTCACATAGAACCACTGCAGTCTGAACAACTTTTTTGTTTTCATAATTTCTTGTAGTGCAGTGATTCATCAGATGCATATTATTCGTTTTACCTTTTTTTTTTTTAGGAGAAAAAAAGAGAAAGGAGAAAAAAAGAGAAAGGAGAAAAAAGAGAAAGGAGAAAAAAGAGAAAGGAGAAAAAAGAGAAAGGAGAAAAAAAAGAGAAAGGAGAAAAAAAAGAGAAAGGAGAAAAAAAGAACAGTTTGAGATCTCACCAATGTTATGGTTAAAACATTCATATCAGTGTATTACCTAAATGGAAGTGGGAAGAGGAAATGAGCAGAAGCCACATTTTTCCATTTCGCCCACACATGCATACATACACAAACACTCACCACACCCCCACATCCATCTGCCTCACACCAAACAGGAGGTAAACACTCCTCCACCTTCCCAGCTATTGCAACAAGCACTCACTAGCCCAAGACTGGTGTCAAAGATGAAATCTGGCAAAAGAGCAGAGTACTTCCCTCCTGTGTCTGCTCAAATACTTCTTTCTCCACTATCCCTGCTTAATAGGACTAGTATTTTAACTTTTGGTTGTCAGTAATTTTTCCTTCCAGAATCCTACTTTTATCTTTACTGAAAAATAATTTCTATTCCACTTGAGCATTTGTAGCTAGATACGCAGTAATCTAAAATACAATCATCCTGGCAACTTTGTACATAAATTTGATTAAAAACATTTCCTAGAACTTTTGAAAAATATATCTAAAAATTACCAAAGCCACCAGCTCAGCCATGGTTAAAATTATAGGCAATGCCCATGATGAAATAGTCTGTCTTTAAACTGAGGGCTGCAAAAGCACATGCAATACATACCCCATGCATGAAATCATTTAAATGTGTGCTACCGCTTTCTGTTTCTGTTTTTCAAATGCAGATAGAAGTAGCCCTAGACTCAGGAAACCCTGAGTCAAATCGTGAAGGCTGCGCTTGGGGAGATATCACCTTGCAGCTGCAGTATTTTGTTTCTCTCTAGTCATTCAGTGGAACACAAATTAGAAAGACCTTCGATCTAAGTGTGATTTTATTTTTTATTTTTTAAATATCAACGGTTTTTTTCCAAACACTTATAAGTTTAAATTTCTGTAGAAGTTGCCACCACAGGTAGCTTAACAGTGAAGAGAACACTAAAGCACACCCTATCATGAATATGACTGAAACTGTTTGGAATACACCTTCTGAACAGTATCTTAGCAGCATTAAAACTGGCAAAATAAGAGCCTTAAGGGGTTTAAAAACCTTAATGAAACTTCATTAAACAGCATATTACCATATATGTTACACATTCATTCATTTTTTGTTACTGATCACTAAAACTCTTTCAGTTAAGTACTAGAGACTTGTGTGTGTTTTTTTTTTTTAAAGGTAAACAATACATCAAGCTCTAGACATCTGGAATCCAACATTTCTTTGCACAAATTTCATTAATTCATTCACACTGCAGAATTTATTCTACACTTTTACTAATGTTGCCTTCTGGGAAGATCCAAAGTATTTCCTTATACAGTTACAAAAACAAGCAGACCAACTGAACCTACACTTTCCACAGGTAACTATTTGGTAGCCAGCAAGTAGGTGTATGGGATTAACACACTGTTAGAGCACGTTATTGACTTTATTTTTATTTTTATTTATTTTATTGACTCCCACCTGCATCTATTTCCCCCCCTCACACACACTCTTTCCAGCTGCACTGGCAGCCAAGAGGGCCCGCCCTGTCCTGGGGTGTGTCAGGTACGGCACTGTGTGCAGTGTTGGGCACCACGATATAAGAAGGACATAAAACTATTAGAATGTCCAAAGGAGGGCTATAAATATGGTGGAGGGTCTAGAGGACAAGATGTATGAGGAGCGGTTGAGGTCCCTTGGTTTGGTCAGCCCAGAGCAGAGCAGGCTGAGGGGAGGCCTCATGGCGGCCTGCAGCTCCCTCACGAGGGGAGCGGAGGGGCAGGCGCTGAGCTCTGCTCTCTGGGGACAGCGACAGGACCCGAGGGGCGGCATGGAGCTGGGACAGGGGAGGGTCAGGCTGGGTGTTAGGGAAAGGTTCTTCACCCAAAGGGTGGTCGGGCACTGCAACAGGCTCCCCATGGCACTGGTCACAGTACTGAGCCTGTCAGAGTTCAAGAAGTATTTGGACAACGCTCTGAGACCTAGGGTTTGGTTTTTAGGTGGTCCCATATGGAGCCACGAGTTGGACTTGACAATCCTTGTGGGTCCCTTCCAACTCAGGATATTCTGTGATTCTATTTACTAGTACGTTTTTCTCCTCTGCACACCCATTTCCCCCAAAACATCATTCTTTCTAGGCCTACTTTTTCTACTTTCCTGCCTTATCACCCCACATCATCTCATTTCATTTATAGTTACAATGCAGACGCTGGAGAAAGGAGATGAAGATTAACATAATTAGCCACTATCAGGTACAAACACAATGGACAGCCTTCTTATTCAGGGTTAATATCCTTGTGAAGTGAGCACAGGAATGGAAGGGAAAAGGGCCATTGTGCAGGGCATGCTTCTCTCAGGGAGCTCAGGAACTATCCTTACAACATCATACTGACTGCAGGTAAAAGCCTTCTCTCCTGGTCCATCCTCAGCACTACGAAAGAAAGCAGTTTCTTTGAAATGCTGCCCTTGCTTTGGTACTGGGGCTGGACAAGAGGAACATCTTTGATTCAGCATTCTCCAGCTGGGGATCATTCTTGAATGACCAGGTCAGCCCTTTGCTGCAGAGCTCAAAAACGGAGGCAGAAAGACTCTGAAGGACAGCTGATTTACTGCTCAGTGGGCCCTAAGTAGCAGGGGGAAGATCACTCAGTTGTCACTGCAAAAGATGCTGATTTTCTCCCTCCAAGCCTCCCAAGCTATAGGCTCTGAGAGCAGACTTAGCGAGGCACAGCTGAATATGTTGGCTTGGCTCACCGATGAAGCTGTTCTCTGCAGCTAGAAATTACACTTTGCCCTGCCCTCAGCAAGGAATGAACCTTCTGAAGAAACAGTGGGTTCTTGACCAGAAACAATTCTTATTGGTCTCTGTAACTCAAATAATAAAAGGTATGATTTTTGAAGTCTAGTGCTTTTACTAGAGCCTCAGCTAAGTGATTTTCAACATTTACAACAGCAGAAAGCTGAGCGCATGGTAGTTCAGAATTCAGCTTTATTGAGTAACTTTAATTCAAGTTCCTTCTTATTCTGCTGAAAAAAACCACTAATATCCAAGTGCTACTCAACCACGTACACATTGCCACTTTCTATGCATTTCCAACAAACACAGCTTCAAACACAATTGCACAACTTGCACGGTAATACTCTGAACTTAACCAATCTGAAACCACCTTCCCCACGACAATGTACAAAAACAAAACCTCTCCTAAAACCAACCAGCTACAGAAAATGTGACACTTCCTCAAATACCAACAAAGCATTTGGTGAATTGTGTGTATGTGTTGGGGGGAGATGATTGGCATCTTCCTCTTTGCTTGCAACGTGGCAGCCGGTTATAATTTCCTATTCAAAGTCCAAATATTATCCTTGTTCTCTCTTTCCCTCTCATGTTCTCAGTGCTGGTCCAAGACTGAGATATCTGTACACAAATAGATACCCATCATGAAAGGCTTCCTGCACAAATACTGCCTACAGTCTTTGGCTCTCCTCTCTCCTTAAACACAAGCATAGCACCAAGAGAGCAGACAAAACGAAGAAAGTGAAAGTCATAAGAAAAATATTTGCAATGGAATATGGCCTAATTTGCAATACCTGCATCACAAACACCTAGAGAGAAGTGGCTGTAGAAGTTTCATTGCTTCTCAGCTAAAGCCCAAATTTTAAGAACTGAATTTAGACTTTTGTGCAACAGTCTCAGCCTTCAGAAGTCAGTTCTCAGAAATAACTAGATGTTTCCTGTTCAGTCAGATAAGGATCAGGTGTGTCTGGTAGTGAAAAAATATTCACTTCGTATCGAATAAAGATGAAAACAGGAATAGTAGTGATAGACATCCTTTCTATTCATCCCACTCCCCAGAAAAGTCTATAGTTCTGGCTACCTTGATACAATTCTAAGCAGGTAAACTAAAGAAAAAAAAGAGGAGAGGTATTTGTGCACTGAGAAAAGCAGTTCTTTGGTGAAGTAGTTTACCTCAGTAGCCACAATGGAAATCTATCTACAACTTCAAGAGATGTGGTCTCAATACAAGCTACCGTACCTCACAAAAACCCTTCAAGTCACAAGTAATATGGCTTTCATACAACATCGAATTAACATATGTTTGCATCCCAGGACTCATGATGCAGAGCTAGGCTTTGAAAAAAGGCCAAGCAGTCTGGGAAATAAAGCTCCTCAACTCCAAACAACTACATCACAGCCACTCACTCCTAAGCTATGATGATCAGTGTACCAACTTTCTCAAACCACATTTATGCTTTTGGTAGAGAGTATTGGGGTGAAATAGATAATCACACAAGTTAAATTTTATTAGCCTGATTGGACATGAAATGCCTTGTGCTCCTGTCTTGAGATTTATTGCCAGAGTGACTCTGCGTTTCCACAGTGATTCAAGATTTGCTCTGGAGACAATTATCTGATTGACTCTGAAAGATCTGCTTAATCTATAGTCTTTCCAACTTCTATTTAATCAGTCTGCTTGCAGTTTGACGTCCTTGAACATTAAATCATCTCAGGATAGCTAAACAACCTTCTCCTCTTGTGCAGATTTCTAATGACAAGTTCTGTTCACCACATTTGTAAGTACTGTGTCTTTACGCTTTCAAATTTTTGTCTAGATACAGGTACCTATTCACAGTAGAACCACAAACAGTGTTGTCTTCCAGAGCGTGATGTGAAGAGACTTTGTGCCAAACTTACCCATCCTATACCATCTCCATTACAAATGAACTGATGCATACTTATGTTTTGAGTGACTGAAGGGGAAACTTCTTGAACAGTGTTCCTTGGGGTGCTGTGTCTGTCCCAGGGCTTCCCCCTCCCTTCAGAAACACTATTCTTGAGAGATAAAAATAATTCTAAATATTTCTCAGCAGTAGGGGATTGAGTAAAAAAGTCTTGAACATAGCAGTAACAAACTAGTGCCCCACAGTACGACTACATCATGAATGCTGTACCCAAGCACTCACCGGTTTGAAACAAAAACTTCTTTATGGCAGCTCATGGAACAAAGAAGCTGCCTTTAGGCTGTTTTCTTTTTTTTTTTTTCCTTTTTTTTTTTAATTTTAAACCACATGACCTCTCCAGCTAGAAGTTATTAATCTTGTATAGGTCTTGTCAGGAGTTAAATCAAAAGTAGCATGTAAAGGGGCAAACCCACAAGAAATGAAAAAGCAGCAAAATAGGACTCCTTAGGAAACAGCGTGAAGAACTATCACTGGAGCATACCTCCTCCTTGGCTCCACTGCATAAGAATGATTTACACTTCTCAAGGCTGAGTTTACCATCAAAGAGGATCATATACCACAAACATGCTACAAAAAGGAGTGGTTGAGTAAGTGGCCAGAGGCAACCAGCACGTACTGCTGACAGACAAAGAGTCTGCAGCAGTTAGAAAGGATTCTTATATAGCTGGGAGTTACTTGGGATGAATTAAACTTACAGATGTGGGCAAGAAAGAGCATCACCGCGAATTCCACACATGGAGATCTTTTATCATTTTTATTCTTTGGTACACAATGCTTCTTATCTTTGAGGAATAAATCAAAGAAAAATATTTAAGGGCTACTTATACATCCTTGACTATTTTGTACCCGCACTAAGTAACTGCTGACAGGGGCAAAACGAATTTAGGTCTGTTGAGAACTAGGCATTGCAATCCAGGGGTCAAGTCCAAAAAGGCCTGAACTGTATGGTTCCTGCTAGAGCAAGAGGCAAGAAATGTGAGAAAATTCGGTAGTGTAGTTTGCTTTGTGCAAAGATAACTTATTTAGCAAAGTTAATAAAAAACAAACAAAAAAACACCACAACCAACCAGGCATAAAACCCAGAGCAGTAGGGAAGCATCTACAGAAGCATCTTCTTGTAGAACGTCATGTGGAAATTAGATACAATGAGGAAAAGATACCACTGTGGTCAGGAGAAGGGGGAATAATTCCTTTCATGCAGAGACAGTTCCCTGCAAATAGCTTTATGGTCAGAAGGAAGACTTAACTATGATGCTGGAGTCTGTTAAAGCAAACAACTTTGCCAAATCAAGAATGGACGTTATTGCCAAGAAGGCTCACAAAGACTGGGAGCGGGAAACAGAGCATGGATATAGCAAAATAGGTACTACAGAAGTTGACTGTCTCTCATCAAACTGAAGGAAAGGTCTGAAATGGCAAAGATCTGGCAAATGCAAGATGTTGATGTGACTGTACAAAAGGATCCCCACCAAGGCTAGGAAATCCCTCTTGCTTTGGCAGCTTTTAAAAGTGACTTTAAAAAGACCTTTGGCAGCTTTTAAAAGTGACTTTAAAAAGACTTTAAGCTTATTTTTCCCCAGCATAAAGGAGACTAAAATGACTACAGAAGTGAGTTTTTCCAAACAGTGAGGTTCCAGCCATTCATTGTCACTGAAACTATGGTCAGAAGCCAGACAAAAAAAAAAAAAAAAAAAAGAAAGAAAGAAAGAAAAAAAGAAAATCATTACAAAGCAATTTGGAAGTTTCATTCTAGTAATGATCTGCAAGAAAATGAGAGTGTTGATGGGGACCTGCTGGCTTAATGAAAGGTATCTATGAGAATTCTCATTTACCACAACATAGGTAAAGCAGGCAGATTAGAAACCTTTATAGAAGGAAAGGGTAAGAGAATAGTTTCTCTGAAGAGCAGAGAGAATGGAGCCCAGCTGTAGTTAGCTGTCCTTTTACTCTGGGCAACATGGGTTACTTTAATGGTGACTTGTTTTGAAGTTGGCTGTAGGATTTGATTCAGTGTTTTGTTCACTTTGTTCTTTTTCGGGTTCTTATTCCAGTCTTCCTACAGATGCCCTGATCACACTGAATTTTCCCAGCTCTTTTCTCCAGTCCTTTAACAGTGGCCAAATAACTGACTCATTTCTTTGCAAGCTTGGAATGGGGTTTGGTTTGATCTGATGCAAAATGAATGCACAGGGAGCACTAAGGAAGATGGCATGAAGGATGAAGCCATAAGCCAAAGATCAAAACAAGAAGAGGGGAGAAAAAACAGGCATGTCTGACTAAGATGCTATTCTTAGGGAGGATACGATGCGTTACTGAGCACCACACGATGAAAATGCTGGTGCCAAAACTCAGCGTGCATAAATTCTGGTTTATTAACCCTAGTGCCAGGTGCTAGGTTGACAGGGTGCTGTGCCCAGCAGGACCTAGATCAGTCTCCTCCAAGCAAAAATTGCATGTCTGGTGTCAGTGTGCACACAGGACGGGCATGTAATCACTGCATAATTTTCACTTGTCTTCCTTCCCTGTTCACAGCAGACAGACTGTTTTTTACGAGCTATTCCTATTTTAAATGTAATTAGCTTTGCTACAAGGATGGATCCCAGAACACATCTGAATACAAGAAGTTCTGATAACATCAAATATTGAGTCAGTTTTCAAAGTTATCTCAATTTTTCTGCTCTACACTAACCCATAATCCAGTATAAAAATTTATTCCAGCAAGCATAGAGAATATGGTGTTTCTGGTGCTAACAAGTACCCACAGGATTTTACTATCCCAGTAAGTTACAGAGTATGTGGGTGTTTAGTTCCAACAACCTTCCTTTACTTTTCTAAAGCAAACAGCATCAACTTCTAGATCCTAGTAATTAAGTCAAATAAAAGAAACATAATTTCAGTGTTCATCAATCATGATCATTCCTAATAATAACACAAGATGATTAACCCAGGAGATGGATTTAAAAAAAGAAGTCCCCGAAGACAATTCTCCAACATTTGTTCAGCTTTACACACACAATCTGGCAGTGTACTTCTACAACCGTATTGAAGTTTTATTTCTCTCCTCATTTTTAAATCTACAGGCTATCAAAGCTATTGGACACCATTATGACAACACGGTGTTTCAGCTAATAAAGCCATAGATCAAAGCAGACTTGCTTAGAACAGGAGGGAAAAAGATAAAAACGTTAATCAAACGATTCCTTCCCCCCCATCTCCCCTCCCCCAAACAAATGAGCATTGTTTATGGTCTAAAAAATTATCACTGAATCCTACATTATTGCTTAGTCACATGAAGGTTATCCATTACCTAACACTATACACAAAGGCTACCTAGACTTTGCACAAGAAAACAGGGGATGAGGAAAGTGGTAGAATTGATTGAAGTTTGATATGGCTTTGAATTTCAGACAGTCATTGGGGTAGGGTTAAAATGGAAGCCATCTAAGGTGTTTATGAGGAAACTTTAACAAGGTTTCATAACTGTTAATGTAGCTCACCACTAAACCTAAGTGAAGTTTTTCCTGTGCGGTAGAATTTAGGGTTACTTTGCAGCTGCAAAAATCTGTGGCCACAGAAGAGACGGTTACACAGACTTCAGAGAGCAAGGAGGTTCCTCCAGGGAGGACGTGCTGTAGCCTACCATGTGCTAGCCTTTGCAGCTTGGTAGCTCTGTCAGTATACAATCAATCAGTCACTGTCAATAGACAATTTACAAGCTGGTCTAGAATCACTGGATTTTGCTACAAATACCTAACTCTGGTAAATTTTTCTCTGTTAAGTAAGCAGTGACAATAATCCCCAACTTAGACGTGAGAGTACTCTACCACACTGTGTTTTCATTCAGCTTATTTTGAAAGAGCTAGGCTTGCTCTACCACTGAACTCCCCTGCAAAAATTGTACGAACTTCCTTTATTATTAAGGTCTTGAGTCTGCAAGTCAGAAGTGCAACACTATTTAAGTAATTAAAGGGTAGCAAGTTTTAAAGCAAGATTTTAATCTGAAGGAAAAACAAAAATAACAACAATGACAAAACAAAAGAAACCAACCAAACAAACAAAACCAAAACCAAAGAAACCTTATAAATGGTATTTCAGGCTATATTTTCAATTGATCTGCCCTTGGGGCAGTTTCTGAGCAAGAGGGAATGCTGCTTATTGCTTTGCATTTCCTTAGGGAAAAAAAAAAAAATCCTGATCTGCAAGTCATCTGTCCTAGTTCCCGCAAAATAGAATGGAAATTTGGGAAGAAAACACCATGAAATTCCAGCAAAGATCACTCAGTGAGATGCTGTTTGGCATTTATTTTTTAAAAAAATAAGATTTCAAGTCAAGTACATTTTATTTCAAATTTCAGCCAATGAAAGATACTCTCTAAGGTTAGGAAAAGATGTGTGTTTTCAAGTGTATGGTTTCTGCAGAGCAGCTACAGAAAATATGTCAGTTTGCTACTAACAAACAAGTAAAATCTCAAGGTTTTAGAGGCATCAGACTTAACGGCTGCAGAATTACTATTCAAAACTAGGAACATTATTTTCCCTGAAGCTAAATTCCCAGCAGTCACAAGACTGCAGCAGTTGCAGACACGATTTATGACATCCTCTGAATGACCTCTCAAAGCTAAAGACTGATTAAGTGTAAGACACGGAAGGTAGCTCCTATCTGCCCGGATCACATGATGCAGAGTCACAGCACCGTGAGCATTTGCTATTGAGCTAACAAAACTGCTCCTCGGCTTTCTGCTGCATGCAGCACCGCACTGCCATTATGTAACAGAAGCACAATGACATACAGAATATAGCGAGTCCTAACCTGATCTGAATCGCTCCTTTCTTCACCTGCACCTGTTCTTTGCAGCACCAGTTCACAGGTGTATCTGTAATTTTCTAGGACAAAACTGTCATTTGACTTCAGCAGCACTGTCAGTACCAAAGCAAGACAACAGCAGCATCTGAGATTAGAAGTAGCTTGTAAGGAAAAGAAACAACTTGAGCTATTCAGCACATGAATGATTCTATTTTCTCTACTTCTTTCAGAAACAATCAGGCTTGTTCTACAGTTGTCAAAAGCTTTACTGTATTTATCCAGTGCTGCACAGAAAATATTCCCATGGCACACGTATGCATTTATGTAAGGGCGATTCCAACGTACTGAGAAAAAAAGTGTTGTCTCACCCTCAGGAGCTGAAGTAAGCATCAGGTGACATTATAGCTAGGTTGGCCAAGAGTGATTTACGATGGCTGTCGCAGGAAGTACTGTCTGGTGGCTTTAGGCCTGGCTCAAGGGCAAGTATGCAGAGAATCACCCACCAAAATACCCTTCTCTCCAAAGGTTCATTAAAAAGAGCCAGTCCCATTCACAACAAATCAGGGAAAAGTTTAAAAGATGAATGGACGTGATGTCCGATGTCCCAAAGTTTTATACTCCTAGGTAGGATGCAAACATGTTGACTCGAATTCCATCACAGCAAGAAAATTTAGCATAATCTGTTGAGCATCCCCAAACTGCACCACGAAAATTAGCTGTCATAGCTGCTTTACAAACCTATGCTTCCCTTTCTCTTACATGAAGAGTAAGGCAATGAGCAATGTTGGTATCTTAAGCCGCCGTCACCACTAAGCCTCCAAGATTGTATCTTACCAAGATAAATGGGGCCAGTTTGCAGCTCTGAGAACTGTTCCAGACATTTGAGGCCCTCTTCTCTCAGTTACACTGTGTTCCCATTTCAGGAGCTTTCTTCACAGCCACACCATTAGAGATATACAACTTACTTTTTTTTCCTGGTAGCAAAGGGTTGACAGTTTGTGGGTGTGGAGGAAAGATTAGAGACTGCGGCCTCTGAAAATGCTCCAACTCCACACTATCATGGACTGACCCAATTCATCCACTGACTGAGGCTCAAATGGGGTCACAGAAGCAAGTCCCACCTCCTTTAGGAGGTAGGCCCACATTGCAGCTTGAGTGTGGCTTTACTTAGTGACATTTCTCACCACTACTCTTTAAAACGAACAACCTTCTCCCCAACAAAACTTAGCTGTAACAGGCTGGTTTTGCAGCGCCGCTTTTCCATGAGACACCAAAAACTGCTGAAAGAGATTTGGTATGGTTGGAAGGAAATACAGCTTTCCTGAATACAAGGGAGGAAGAGCTAGAGTTGCCTATTCTTCTTGTCAGTCTGGTTTGAATGAGTAGCTACCCACGGTCTACACTGGTGAAAATCAGTGGAAGTTCTCTCCTTGCAGAAACGTTAAAGAATTCCTAAAGGGAGGAAGGGTGAACTAGTCAATATACTTTAATCAAGTTCTTCAAACACAGTTTCCCTCCCTGAAACTGTGACAATGATTTGCAAGACAGAATATGAAAAGTCTGAGTTGACGTCGTACCAATTCACAGAATAACAGCTGTGCAAATGTCTGAGATTAAACTTTTATTTACAGTAGCAATGTTCCTCTACTGGCACATTAAACAAAATCTCCAAGTTCAACAGATGTTTATCAGTTCGAGTTATTTTTAAGAAATACATTAAAAAACAGTTTTAAAGCATTAGGGAAACTGAATGAACCTTCTACATAATCTGGAGGGTTTTCATGGGTACACAAGATCAAAATAGGAGGAAATGTCACTGTTTTAGCTGCAGGCCCATGCTAAGTGTCTGTTTACATGTTAAATTATCCTGCAGAGTATGCTCTTCCCCTGTCACACAGCACCCCTGAGGACAGACTGCAGAACCACCTAGGGCAGAGCAAGAAGCTAGAATCTCTTGGTCGAGAATCTTGTTAAACTCCAAAATGGGAGAACTGAAAATTTCTAAGAAGAATTCTGTATCTCATATGAAGTGGAATGAAAGAACTGCTTTGCCTTCGTATTATTTTGTACTGCTTTGCTGAAAGTCTAGTCCTATTAAAGGATGAGGACAAGGAGGAAGGCTTAAGCTTTTCCTGGCAGACTGGCAAGATGCCCTTTGCAAGGTCTTTTAGGGTATGGTCTCAGGAATCCTGGCAGAGACGTGAACTTGAAATTAATAATTCTCTTCATTTTCTTCAGACTGAAGTTTTGAGTCAAGACAGGTGATGGCATCGGCCCTGCTGAGTAAAACACCACCCTCCCCTTTTTCATGCACAGAAGTGACCAAGGAAATTAAGTCACTGCAGCAGGGAGAACTACCAGCATCACAGATCTCAGTGGTCCAGATGCCAGGCTGTGGTGCACTTCCCTTCCACTGAGCAATATAAACTAAGTTCTGACAAAAGTAGCTTGACCCAAAGATTTCAAAACAGACACAAATCAACTAAGCTTACAACTTGTGCTGGAAAAAAAACAGGTCAGTCCCATTCACAAAGAATGTTTCAAAAATATTTTTGTTTAGTCCTTTAGGTCCTTTATGCATCAAAATGCATATGCTATAGTTGTCATTTAGATTTTGAGAACTTCTACAGCAGGATCATTGCTCAGACAGATGCCATTTCATGATTCTGAAACTCGCACACAGGCCTCAGTTTCTCCAAACACGCAGTACGACCACTTCTCTTTTTGAACTGATTTAGAATTAACAGAAGAATTAACAGAGTATTTATACACTCGTGACAAAACCCTGCTTTGCTTCCTTGCTAATCTAAATCAGAGCACTGCTGGAGCTTGAGCACTGCTGCGGTTCAAGTCACCTTGAGTTCGGTTAGACGGCACCGAAATATTTGGCTGGCTGTGCCTGGTACTGGATTCAAACACCCTTAAAGACAAAGTATGTTGCTGAACAAGAAAGGCATGTCAAGTTTCACTCTTGTCTTCCTTCCAGTACACCTACCTTCATTTTCAATGTTCTGTCTGTAACAGTTTTGCCACGTACTAATCTTCCACTCAAAACAGAGCTGAATAAACTTTAAAAGTAAAACCGTACATGTAATCAGTGCTGTATATGATGCTTGACCCCCTGCTCTTTTTTGGTGTGAGGGCTCAAAATTTCACTTATGGTAATTAAAAAAAATTTGCAAAGTGGTTACCTTGAGGAAGGAAAAATCCTCTAACAGTTCACACACTGGCAGCAAGATATATTTTTATCTCTCTGAAATTAGACTAGCAAAAGTTTTTCTCCAGGAAACGAACCTCGGTAAGTATGTTGGCCGCTAACCAGACCCACTGCTGTATTTGAATTAGAGGCAGGGCGGCCTGAGCGAGAGCAGCCCTGATGTCAAAGCAGTGCTACCCCTGAGCGCGCAGCTTCCAGGAGGCCCGTTCAGAAAGTTTCCAGCAGGATGACACTCCGACGCTAAGTGCTGACTTGCTGAAACCCAAAATATTCCGCAGGAATGTGCTACTTCAATCAAAACTTTTGAGAGAGGAGAGGCCGGCTCGCCGAGCCAGCCAAGCAGTGCAGTGAGCCGACTGGCTCTCCCCGGCTCCACGGGGTCACTGGCTTCCCCAGCTGGCTGGCCGCCAGGCTGCTGGGCCCTGCTGTCAGAGAGGCCCTTCAATAATAATAATAAAGTCTTACAAAGTGTTCCGAGAGGCAAACAAAGGCATTTCGAGAAGACAAACAGAATTACTTCAGACACAACCAGCTGCAAGGTTTCTTCAAAAGGAACTGGTGGCATTAGTTGCAAGCCCTCTAAAACTAGTTTGCCTTAAGTCCCAAGCAGCCGTCTCACCCGTGTCTTCTCAGGTCTTTTTAAACATCTTCCAGTGAAAAAAATGCATCAATACCATAAAAACACAAACTGAACAATAACTGCATTCAAAGCCTAAATTTCGCCAGGTAAGCCTGATCACCTGCTGTTCAGCAGTTGGTATTTATGTAGACCAACCCAACAGCAAGGAGGCCAAGGCAAGTTGCTTCCAAAGCACCGAGCCTTGAGAGAAGGGCTCTGCCTGGCCAAAACACACTGTGGCTCTGTGAGCAGCATCACTGGGGGAGTCATCCCCCAGTGGGCCCTGTGTGCAGCTCACCACTGCAAATTGGAAAGACCTGGTGCCAGGGGCCTCACCGAACACGCTGAAGATGACGAATGGGATTGGCATGGCTATAGAATATTTTAAAAGTGGTTTTCAAAAAACAACCAAAAATCCGGTCGACTACCGAGAAACGCTTTCTCCACAAAACTGGCTTTCAGCAACCTGTGGCTCGCAAGTGCACAGGACCTATTCGGGCTTCTTGGCAACTCAGCAAGTAACAGTATGAAGGGTGTCCTTAATGGCTAAAAAAAAGCAAGACTATGTAAGACAGTAACAGTAAACACCACAATGTTTTTGCGCAATTCAGTTCATTTAAACAGCTATTGTATCAAAATGACTATATACTAGTTCATGGCTGAGCACTACAAGTAGTTCAAGAGATACTTGGAACAAAGTTCCATAGAAAAAAGAAAGAGCTCTTTTTACAGGCCCAACTGAGTAAGCAATGAGATCTCTGTTGGAGGCAAGTCACATGATTTTATAAAGAATAAGGCTAATAAAACGTACTGATTTATTTCTATGAAAATCAGCACAACTTGCAGCATAGAACTGGGACAAATTGGTGACCAGTCCCTTTCAGAAAACATGTGTAAATCAGACAGCTGCGACAGACTGCAGTTCACTGGCCCTTCCTTCTGCCCAAACGCAGTTCAGAAAGCAGTTAGACATTGCCTGTGAGGACTTCTGTAAACAAACAAACAAAACTTTCTAATCACAACTCAAGAGTCTTACACCATTTTTCTGGGGAAGACTGTATGCCTTAGACTCGCATTGAAAAGAAAGAATGCTTGTCTTCTCAGAATCACACAATATGTACAGTTTGCTCCCTGACATTTCCTAGAAAGAGCTAATCTTCAAACATTTACAGTATCACGAGGAAACACATCCAAAACAGAATTAGATATATGCACAGTTCAGTCCAACCACCTAAACATCTCACCACTTGCAAGTCTAAGGTTCCCTTCAACTCCTTGCAAGATAAGATGTTGAGAAAAAAAGCAGGTAAAAGAATAAAAATATTTTTCTTGCTAGACAGAAGTGGGAAACCACCAGTGACCAACACGAACAAATGATGCCTACTTGGCTCTATTTGAGTATGTCCAGCACGAGGCCAAAAAAAAAAACAATAAAAAGTTAGGCATAAAGAGATGCCTTCCATTTGGGAAACTGGTATCGAGAGCTGATAGCAACATTTTTTCTTCTCTCAAGAAAAACTTGTGATGCCTTTCTTATAGTTTACTGATCTCATCCTAGCAAACAGCAAAAATACAGGAAAAATGTATGCATCTAGATATTCATGTGCAATTCTGGGCCTGTAATTACAACAGCATTTAGTCAAGTTATCGATCTGCTAGTTAATTCTCATTCATTAGCCTCATTAAATGTATCACAGTCATACTACAAAGTAACTACTAAGTGGTACACAACGCTGAAGCCATATCCTCAATTTCTACGTGCTGCAGTACCTTAAGTAACCAACTATATACTCTAATTTAAGATTTAGTCCACAACTCCAGGAGCTAACCAACTGCAGTCAAAAGGATTAATGCACACTTCTATTAAGGTTTTATGAGAATGAGACCATAATTCCAGGTAAGTGTGTCTCTCAAACCAATTTCTGCAATTTAGTAGTTTTCTCCTCTCAAGCTTATATAACCACTTCCTAGAACAAGCATCCGAGACTCTGTATGCTGTAGACACGTTCCTAATTTGACAAATTACATGATTCAGGTAATACCTTGTATTGGATTGTCCACAACTGCTTTTGTTGTGTTGCAAATTATCAAGAGAGTGGCTTCATGGGCCACACAGAGGTTTTTGTTTGTGCTCATTTACAGGGAAGTTTTGTGTTTTTGTTTTTTTTTGCTTAAGGGACTGTGCAAAAGTAATGAGATGGCCCAAAAGAGCTCCAATTAACAACGTACCAGCTGGGAGAGACAATGCAGAG
Source organism: Cygnus atratus (assembly GCF_013377495.2). Classification (NCBI taxonomy): domain Eukaryota; kingdom Metazoa; phylum Chordata; class Aves; order Anseriformes; family Anatidae; genus Cygnus; species Cygnus atratus. The sequence continues at coordinate 44,776,353 of NC_066363.1, forward strand.
AAAAAAAGGTTGAATATGGCACTGCTGTGATACAAACGAACATCACAAACACCACTGAGAGGTTATGTTATGTGATTGCTGTTTCCTTGAAAAAAAGTAAGTCAGCTGAATGTGCTCATACATACATATAGGAAGCAGCAGGAGCAAAGGATCTCAGTCTGTCAGCTTGTAATTTGTGCACATCCCATCAGCTGGATTACAGCCAGAGCTTGCTCTCTGCCAGCTTGCCACCTTCTGCTCCACCCAAACTGATCCCAAGTGCTTTACTTCTCCCTGACTTGGCTGACTAGCCCGCTTCTCGCTTATGCTCAACAGCTCACAGTACACAGAACCCTAAAAACCTACCTTGGAAACTGCTCAGTCCTAATTTAAAAGACAAAAATAAAACAAAATTACCAGAATAAAAAGAAACAAAAACCCTCTGCTAGATAAAGTCAACTTTCTCAAATATACGGTGCAACACCAGGAGAAAAAAAAATATTTATTTTACCTGAGTACTGTGCTTTGAAATGGATTTCACAACTGCAAGTATATGATTTCAAATTATTTTCGCAATTAATGCCGTTCCTGTAACCCTGATGCCTTACTGCTATCCAGACAAATAATAAGATGGGCCCTATCATCCCACAAGACCTCTCCCAAGACAAAATCCAGCGTAGAATACCATAACAGAAGGGAGACGGAGGTCAAAGACTCCATAACGCTATCAGTTATTTAGACATTAACTTAAGTTGGAAGGGACCTCTGGAGGTCTTCTGGTCCAGCCCCTCATTCAAAGCTGGACCAACTTAGACTAAGTTGCTCAGGGCCTTGCCCAGTCACTATCTGATGAGGTTGCACAGCCTCTCGGGGCACTTGCTACTGTGTAGGACCATCCTCATTATGAGGACTTTCTACCTTACATTGAATCTGAATTATCGTTGCTGCAACTTGTGACCATTGCCTCCCAGCTTTTTGCTGTGCACCTCCAAAATGAGTATGGCTCCCTCTCAATTTCCTTCTAACCATGTTCTGCTCTCACATAGAGCTGTTAGCCTAAGCCACAGTGCTAGAAAGGTTTGATCCCCAAAGTGGCAAAAGTTCTGTTTGTCTTGCATCACAGGCTGCTTACAAGGAGAGCTTAGTGGTATGGGAACACAAAGCTACCACAGGTCCCATTTGACATTGGGAAAAGTATAAGTAAACCCACAAAAACTGAAGGTTTGAAGACCTATATATCTACCAGTCCTTATGCATATCACGTAAGCAATAGGCAGTTCCTCAGCTCCTTCAAGAAAGGGCCACTTTTTTGACTAAGTTATAAGTACATGGTGCATCAATAACAGTTCTTATAATGTTCCCAGAAGGAGACTTGAATGATCTTTCTGATCACTCAGTGCCATAGATAAGAGGTTGTTTAAGCTACGCATATCTCAAGTGGACACTAACTGGACAAGGACTAGCATATGACCTTGTGATCAGAAACAGAATAAAGCATTCTCAGATAAGGATAATTTTACACTTGCAGTACAAGTCAACAGCATAAATTATACTGGCATACGGTGTTAAAAAAAAAAAGTTCTTAAAAATTATTTTGAAAAAATTTACTACAAGCCAAAAAAACCCATGCCACTTCTGAGTCCACTGGATTAGTTACCTGAATATCTTACTAAATAATTATTATCACTCTAATGTTTAAAATGAAGAAATTATCAGCTTACTTCTTTCTTACCATTGTAGGTTATCCTTGGTTTTGTCAAACACATCACAAGGTGTAAATCCATTTCATCAGAAGATACAAATTTTGAACATACAGGGCACTTGAATCCTATGAAAAACAAAAACATGTAAGCGTGAGTACACTTGACCATGTAGCAAATATTCACATTTAAGCCAAAACACTATTCTCCACACATTCAAAGCAAAATAAATAAATAAATAAACAAATAAATCTGGCAGCTTTTCAGTTTTGACCTGACTTTTCTTACATGAATATAATTCTCTTGATTTCAAAAGACCTCAGAATGAACCATTGTTTCTGCAGATGGATCTGTTGCCAAGTGTAAACACGTCACCGCCTCTGGAATGTAAAGTTTCACAACAACTTCAAGAGCAGTTTAAGACAGGAGAAAGAGGATAACATGACTCTACCAAAACAGAAATTAGAAATGTAGGGAGCATGTAATCATTAAAATCTGAACCTGGGCAGGAACTCTGGATTAACAGAATCACTTTTACCAGGAATAGCGTTGAAAATTTAACAAAGGATCTCAGTTTTACACCTCATCAGGCAAGCTGCAGCATCCTTCACCAGTCTGGGGCACCGGGACAACATTAACTCAGGGGTGTCGCCTCACCTACTGAATCACTAATATTTCCTGTAGCACCGAATTTGACTTCTCTCATCCTAGCCAAGCATGACCTTGTTTAGCTAGTGAGGTCACAGCCTGAGGCAATGGGGGATAAAGAATAATTAAGACAGTCTGGATTGTGATGCAACTGCATAATAGTCCCTGACAAAACTACTTAATACTTTAATTTGTCATTACCACGTCTTCCAGTTAAGAGGACAAGATTGGTTGGACGAGTTTTAAGATCCACAGAAAAGTCTGAGTGGTAGACTGATTTTGATCTGCTGAGTAATTAACGTGCAAGTGAGAGACAAAAAGCCACCCAACAGGGATCTTGATGTAGAAGAGCTGTTAAGAAGTATGCCTACAGGACAACACAGAGCAAAAACATCTCCATAAAAATATTCAAAATCTGTGCTCAATGCCAACTCCTTAGTTGGCACTGTAGGAAAGTAATGACACAGGCGTGTATAAGTGGACATTGCATCTCCAGTATGCACATCCCAGCCTGCTCCCATAATCTTTACTTTGTTGCCCCTTGCTTTTGTACCTCCAACCTCGGGAGCCCACAATGAACTGAGTCAGCCAAGGATATTGAGTGATTCGATGTTGCACTTTCAAGTTACTGATGCCTGAGAATTTTGATCTTTTCTGGTAATTATTATCCAGATGTAGATCAAGCAACCAACCTGAAGCATTAGCACTTGAAGAAATGCACTGAATTTATCAAGGCAAGAGTTGTTGTTTTTTTTTGGTGCAGCTAATAGGAAGCAAGTCAAACCAGGCAACTGGTAGCACACATGGGGAACTCGGAGCAGCGACTGAACGCGTACTCTGGAAACCACTTCCTGAGATAAAGTACAGCTCTGATTCTTCCCATTTTAGCTACAAGTGCTTCATATCTGCTTGTTCTTGTTTCAGTGTTGCACTTTATTTTAAATATTGCTCCTCTCTCCTTTTTTGCTATCCCTCCCCAAACCCGCATATTTACAAGTAACAGTTACACCCACAGGTTAATACGCACAAAACAACCAAACATGTATTTTGAAAAACAGGTTGGGAGGATTAATTTACTTGAAGAAGGCTCTGTCAGTGACCCTTCAGCCATTGCTCTCTTTCCCCAGGCTGCATCTCAACATGACTAAAATCTAAAATCTAAAGTAGTATCTTAGTCCTCCAAACACCCCAAACCACCCAAAGCCGTTTCGTTATGGTTTTCTTCAAAAACTGACCTAAGGGTAAGTTCCCTCTCAGCCATTATCAGTCAAATGCAGCTGATTACTCTTAAGTCTAGTCACAGTCAAAAAACCTACTAATACCCATGCCTTATTCTCATTTATATGCTCCTGCTAGGCACAACTGACAACATATTCTGATGTAAAAAGGCACATAACTTCCTTATATGCTGCAGACCAGTCCTGCCATGCCAGAAGGGAGTGTTTGCATTACAGCAAGTTAGCAATTATGTTCATGGCTAGTTAAGCACTGGGACAGTCATTAACAAGTTGCCTCTGCTTTCTGGACAGAACTCTTCAAGCTATTCCCCAGGGTCACCAACACATCTAATTGGGAGTGACAGGGGGCAGGGAATAAAACACCACTAGTTTTCAGAACCACTTCTAAAGTTAACAGTGGTATTAAAAGGGGACCTATCCCAGGAATGTGGGGAGGGAAAACTTGAATCCAAATAAAACAGTAAGGAGAAATTCTGTATATAGTAATAATAATAGCAGCAGCCCTCATCAGTGCAAGCAAGAAAAGGCTTTTCCTTAAAACCATGCCCAAGGATTGACAGCTATGAAAAATCTTTATTGGTTATCCCACTGGAGTACTCAGCTGAATGTGCTTATACTACCATGTGCCTGTCCTTAAGTCTTGTAAACTGCCCAGATCTTGACAATATAGTACCTTGTGACTCGTAACAGGTAAGCAAATACAAATATCCTCCTGACACAGCAAGTCTGGAAGATGACTGCTATAGCTGTATTCAACATGCAGAACAATACCCCACTTAAACTTAACACTTAACTAAGACTTATGGACCAATTTAGCAGCCAGTGGTAAAGGTTTCTTTGTGGAAAAAGATGTTTTTCCACTGACCAGCATCAGCTGAGTGTCAGAGACTAGCATTACAGCAGAAAAAGTGCCTTGAACTCTCTACACCTGAAACATTTTTCAAAGACAAGTGAAATCCCACTTCTCATTTCTTCCCAGTGTTGTGCTGCAATAACCAGCTCCTGGATTTACCCATCTTCCTCAACAGATGCACGGTGCATGTTTTGTGTGAAGGATGTTAACATTTCCAACTCCTTCAGCAACCCCAAGGAACAAATTATTTTGAATGTAGACACTATTTTTAAGTGTATTTTAAAAGATAAGTGAAATTCCAACACTGTCAACAATTTGGTGTTTTCCTTACCTCAAATCAGAAGGCAATAGTTTCATGACCCAGTTTACAATTAAGCGCTCTGCAAGAACAAAGACTCTATTGTACCACTGTCCAGTAGGCTAACAACGTCTATAGCCCATGTTTGTTTTTACCACCAGTTTCAAGGAACAATTCTGATAAACTTTAAGAAAGTTTCACATGACTTCGACAATCAGCAACAGGTCAAAAATAACTTGTTCTCTACTTAACTTGTTTCACTGGGTTTCGTGGATAAACGCTGTATTTGCAGACATTCAGATGACAAAATAGAAGTAGTCATCGGATGAGGTGGCATCAGGTTAAGTGTCCTGTAAAAACTTCCAAATGCTATCTACAAAAAGATAGCGCAACAGATGACCTATAGATCTAGACAAAAATGCAACTCTTATGAAGTTGCCAATTTCTCAGCATCCCTTATCCTCATCCAAGATAAGCAACTATCACTTCTGTATGAGGGTCACCACACAGTTGCAAAGCTGTCCTTCCTTCTCCCATTGCAGAGAGGACATTGCCTGTGATAAAAAAGCATGAGCCACCTCTCATCCCAACCTCAATCACCTCTCAATCCCAATCTGTAGAGCAGGAAAGAATTGAGCACCAGAACTGAGCAAGCACAGACATCTAGCTGACTTCTGCAAGTGCAGGCTTAAGAGAAACCAGAGACAAATTCTTACAGACTCCCATCATCTAGTTTCACAATCCTGAGTACAATACCGAAAGTAACATACTACTTAAACCAAACCCACAATCCTGGAAAGAAGTGCAGTTACAAGAAAAGAGACAGAACAGAAAGAAACAGAAAGTTACAGTGAAGCGACTTAAAAATTCCAAGATGGCAGAGAAAGTTTGAAATAACGAAACCTGTATAAGTAGCAGGAATTCACTATTCAGAAGTGAATTCTCTCTCTCATTCTCTCTTGAATGTATCACTTTGTTCAGACTGCCATCTTTTGCAAACAAGCCTACAGTTATCCAAGAAATCCTATTGTTTCCCATATCCATGTACAGAATTTGCAACTTTAATCTCTGGCAGGCTTGGAAACCATCCACAGGGACAGGTTGGTGAGTGGCCACTCACATTATCCATCCCAGCTTCAACCTTTTATTGGTATTTTATTGTGGTTGCCTTCCTTTGCAAACAGACTACTTAGCAAAGCAAACAAAATCTCAAATCCATCCAATAAATAATACAAACTCCTGCACCGCTACAATTTTTTGGGAAAACATTTTGGTATTATTCTGGAATACCTTTGCGGTGGTCCTTTTGGTCAATGTTAATGTCAGTAGTACTAATGACAGGAACATCACCAAAAACAAAATAAAAGTATAATGAAACTTACTGTCCTTTAAAAATAAATATTGAATGCAGTCAAGTTTTTGTATGCTTGTGTTTTCAATTAAGACAGATAAATCCATCTCCGTTTACATTTAAGCAAGTTGTAAGCAACGAGAAAGCTTTACATACACACACTTTTGCAAAATGTATTTGGCAATTAAGAAGCCTGACAAATGTTACTTACACTTGTTCTTCAGCATTCAGAGAAATAAGTACAGACAATCTGGAAGCACAGCATCCAGTAAATATGACGGTATGCAGGCTGGTATGCAAGAGTATTGTCACAAATAATGCCTGTATAATGATGCCAAAACAGACCTATCAAACGAAATGCCCTTCCCCAACAAACAGGAAAGACCTTACTGAGAAACATGGTTAGAAAGGACATCAAGAGGTAACTGAGTTCATCCCACACAGGGCAACTGGGTAAATGTACTTAGAGGATTTAATCTGGCCTTAAAAATCAACTAGTGAAAGACTTTACAACTATCCTAGCCAACCTGCAATGCTGATCAGCCAGTCCTAGAGAGAAAATCTTCCCTTATCTCTAATTTGGCAGCTTTCACTTACAAAAAAAGGTTTATTACTTCTTATGCGTTCAGTGGACATTGAAAACAGTTGGTAACTGTCATTTGCGTAAAAAAAAAAAAAAAAAAAGCATGCTCACACTAGAAAACGCACCCTTCGTCTTTTTCCACTACACTGCACAAAACCAGTTACTCTAATCTTTCCTTACAGGCTCTGGTATCTAAAACTATTATTCCTGTAGCTGTCTTCTGGACTCTGTCCAACATTTAAGTATTGGATTGACAAAAATTGGGCAGAGCTTTCAGGCCAAACCTTCAGAAGTCCTAAACAGAAATGCATGGTTACCTATCATATTGTTCTGTTACACCAGGGGTTGAGAGAAGGATATATCCTTTATAGGTGTAGACACACTCACCCTGTGAACAAACCACCAGACTGCTGTCCCATTCCACTCACAACAACCCCTACACCCTCAGGAGAACTGTTACTAGCCACATCCCATTTTGCAGTGGTACGTTTCATTTCCCCTCACGTTTAGTACCTCTCATTTGTCCTTTTTAACCCATTCTGAACATTTTTCTAATATGTCAAAACTAATGATGAATGCCAGTTTTGCTTCCAGATCTTACAAGTCTGGCACTAGATTCCATTTTTAAAGTGTCTCCCAAGAGGATTAAAAATGAACCCAACGCAGATCACTGCGATACTCCACCTGAATTGCTCTCTTAGAACAGGGACAGGATTTTTCTAAACTATTTCTGCATTCACCTAATTTTTTTTTTTTTAATCTAGACTATATTCTCTAAGTCTGCTGATGCAAATATCAAACAAATAGCATCAATGTTTTCTGTTTATGTACAATGCATCTGCTTCTTCAACTTCTTCCTTTTATATTCAACTCTGTAAAGGACTATGAAGCGAGATTGTAAGAACAGCAGAAAATAGATGGAAAGAATTCAGATTTTTGCTGAAGTAACACTCTTGGTCAAGTTAAATTTTTGTCACACTCTTCTGTAATCTAATTTGTAACGCTTAAAGAAAAAAAAAAAGAGCTCCAGTCAAGCCGACATGTCAGAGTTATTTGGCCACAAAATTCCCTCTTCTCTTCTCCTCAGCCAGCTGAAATGGAAAGACAGAATGAGTAATTCCTTAAACAAAAACCATGAAGCTTTGTACATGAAAGCACATTGCTTTACCAAAGCTAACATCTTACCTGGCAACTTTACCCTTACCATCAAAGGGAATAAGATTAATTCATACTAATTTAAGAACAGAGAATTGGCATTTTTTAACTGTCTTCAAGAAGTTAGAATGTTTATAAAATAAAGAGAACAAGAAAGAAAAAGTATTACCAGTTCCCAAGGAACCCTCTAAATGAAAATTTCTGAATGCTGTAGCTCCCAATACAAGTGGCTACTTGGAGACAGTTTGTCATTTTATGTAGAGACTTGTTTTTATTATGGGAGAAAAGATACATCTAGTTGTTTGGCTTTCATCCTTCCTTACACTGTCAGTGGCCTGAGCTGAGAAAACCCAGCACCATCGGGAAAGACCTCTGGAGATGAAAATAAATAAAGATGTACCTCCTTCAATTTGAGAGAGAATAGGAAATCATATACTAACAAAGACAACAACACAAAAATACCAAACTCTGTCATTTTACACAACTTGACCAGATTAAGCATAAACAGTTTCTTCTTCTCAGTACTTGATTTTGCGCTCCTAAACTATAGTGGTTTCTTCATCCCTTTTGTGCCATAAAACTGAAATAAATACACTTGTGAATTCCTTGATGAGAACAAGGGATCTTCTCCTATATATATATATATATATATATATATATATATATATATATATTTTATTTAAAGCTCACAGAGCACTCACAGGAAAGAGAAGAATAAATGAAATAGAGAAAAAAAATAAGACTGAAATTTATTTCATTTAAGGATAAACTCATGGGAGACCATAGAATAATTTGAGAAGATGTGTTTGGATAATACTTCCTTCACCTCCTAAGCAAAAGCCGAAGAAAGACAATCTCACTACATAACTTCTTTAACTCCCTTCATCTTGTTAACTGGGTGAGAGCAATCACTGAAAAATAACGCAGTACAGAACGAAGAGCAGGAATTGAACAAGACATTTTCTTATTCATGAGTAAAGCCTTTATCAACTGCACAACTTCAGGTGTCTAATACCAATGTAAAACACATGATAATGACTATAATCAACAGCTGTGCACTTTTAGAAACTGAAGAGCAATAAATACAGCCATGAAAGTAGAGGTGGGGGGAAAGCCCCGTGCTAAAATACCTTGAAAACCAGAAGATAAGACTGCAGGTGGGAGAGACTTGTAGAAAGGGTGATTTTCTCTCTTAATACAAAAATAAGAACAGCTGTTACTAGAGTAACAGCTGTTACTAGAGTAACAGCTTTTCAGGAGCGATATTTTAGATCAAAGCTAGTACAAAGCACAAGTAGAAAAGACCTTCTTAGCTCCACTTGTGTGTAGGGGGTGTGTGGTCGGGTGTTATCCTCCCAGCCCACCATCTGTAGGGATCTGTAGTCAACGTAGATGACAGACTGCTCAAACCTCCTTCATCTGAACTCCTCCTGAGTCTATGCATTTTCAAATTTACAAGCACAGTGACATGACCAATTTTTAAAGTGACTTTTACGGTATCAATTGTCTATTTAACTTATTATTAATTGCTTTTCAGACCTGTCAATTTCCCTACCACAGATCCATACCACAAGTTTCTCAGTGGAATAGAAGCAGCTTAAGAAATACAAGCATGAGCATAAACTTGCGTTGGAAGTTGCTTTCAGTAGATCTAAAGGTAACAGCAAACCTCAGCTGTCTTGGGGAAAAAAAAAAAAAAAAAAAGGAAAAAAGGCTCCACATGGACTCTAGTTCCAAATGATTTTAAAGAATTTAGCCTCCTGTGTATGATGAACGCTAGAAATCATAGAAATCATGCCAGAAAGCATGGTCAATGATTTTGGGCACAAATGTATTTAATTTGCATGTTGTAGGCAGGATTAACTTGGCAAAAAAGCTTAGTTTTTCCATTACCAAATGATGCCAAATAACTCACTGCAAGTCAGCTTGGAGGTCTGAAAACTTCATGCAAATGAAATGACTTCAAACTCTTACTTGGTAGATATTACATATTCCTATAATTTTTTCCTACCTTACCTACCACAGTTTAAGTGCAGAGTATTTTTTTTTTTCCTCATTCCTATCCTCTCCTAAACCTATGTGTTTGGGGTTTTTGTTTGTTTCCTTCCTTCATTTTCCTCCGCCCTCACTTTTCTCTCGTTCCCTGGAGCCATATTTTCCTCAAACACCCAAAAAAGAAGGTCTCTTCCCATTCATCACTTCACAATGGGAGGTGGAGAAGATAGGCAGGATAACAGTGTCCCACTGTTCTACTGAAGTAGGCTCTTCTGGAGTGACTGAGTAATTTGGCAAGACAGCTACTTATTCTTATGTAGAGGGAATCAGTTTGTTTACACCACCACCACCATTCTCCACAGTGTCCATAAAGTCAGTACTTTGACAAATCCAGCAGAATTAAAGAAAATGCTTTCAACAGAAATCACATAACTTAAAAGGAAGTATAGGAAGAGCTGCTCCAAGATCAGAAGAAAGAATGAAGTCCTACTTTTTGAAAATGCACAGACATAAATATCTTGAAAACTCACACTGTACAATGCAACAAATCTGACTTAAAATTACATGAAGCATGATAGTAAGAGAGGGGAGGGTGGCTGTATCATGCTGAGAGTATATTTAATGAGAGCTAAAAGGAAAGAGGTGTGATGAGAAAATGGCTGAATAATGGTTGACAAGGATGACTAAACCGAACACGTGAAGACAGAGCACCTTGTCAGACGCAGAGAAGTCTTCTGAGCAAACTAGCCAAAATGCATATAAGGTCTTATGAAAAAAAGAAATGGGAGAGACAAAGTAAACACTGCACTTGAAACGCAGCAGACGGGAACAAGGGAGCAAGCCCCAGGAGAAGGCAGCATCTTAGAAGACAGCACAGATATGGATGCTGCTTGACAGCATGCAGAAGACAAAGTCTCTTGGAGAATCTGAAAACTAGTATTCTACTACACAAACAAGGCGATAATGGAGACCTGAGAAAGCACAGCATTTACAGACAACTGGTCTGCTGTCTACAAAGTTTTTACCAAAGTAAGTGAGGGTAAAAGGAAAAAAAAAAAGTCCTCACTAAGGCAAAACTTTGTAAGGTCTGGTTTAGTTGAAATACTTACCAGTAACCTACTTGTTCCTGCAGAAATAGAGGTAGCAGTGACAAAGAAAAAAGGGGAAAACCAATCAATGACAAAAAAAGTCAGTACAAAGTATTAAAGAGTACAACTGGGAAGAATATATGTAAATAAAAAGTTAAATTATTATATGGGATGTTCTCAGGAGTTTCTATATTAACTTTTTAAAAGATGTCTTATTTTAACAGCATCATTAAATTATATATCTGAAGTAGTTACGGTTGCATTTATCATTCAATGTATCAGAGTTAAATGTAATAAAAGCTCAGTTTCAAGAGTCAAGGATAATCATTTCACAGCACACTTGTTTTCTCATTCTTTTCATCCCATTTTTTAATCATACATACAAGAATTTTTATTAAATAGCACAACAGCAGACTTTTCTTTATTATTATATTCTTTATTTTCCCTCTTGAGCTCTCAAAATAGCAGTCCTCCACAAAAGGCACCATTTTCTTAAATCTGCAGGGAAACTAACCTATGGATATTCATTGACTTGAAACCAGTGAAAGTCAAGCATGTTTGCTTTTGTTTTTTCCAAACAGGATAAAGGTATGATTTACTAATGAGGACTGAACTTAGTAGAAAGGCCTGGGCTGAAAAAAATCATTCACCTTCAGCACAAAGGAATTTTGCTTTAGGAATAGCTTACTAAAAGTGTTGATATCTTCACTTATCATAAAGCTGCCTTCTGGGTTCTAAATGGACAATCCAGCTCGGAGAAGTTCACTCTTCATTGACTGCTTTAGTCTTCCAACTTGGAAAATATGTACCTTAGTATACAAACAATTACAGAAACTAGGATGTAGGTTTATAAGGAGACAGATTTTTAACAGAATCATTAAAAAGAATCTTTCAAAATAGGGAGAAGACCAAGGGTTAGGAAAAGCCATAATTTCAGAAAGGTGTATATTGGAATTAGATTGTTAAATCTGTCAGGATTAACATCATTTAACTGTTGAACATGAATTCTGAACAAATTTTAATAAAATGAGAGTAGGTTCTTAAGTTGGAATGATATTTTATTTAAGTTTTATAATTACTAATTCTGTAAAAGCTCTTATTCCTAAGACAGAACCGTTTAATAATATCTGGGGAAATAGCAAAGTGAAGAAAGCATGCAAAATGACTAATAGGAGCAACAGTAGAGAGGATATATAACTGCTTCAGAAAAAGACAGAACTGAACCCATAAACAAATAATTCCCCTAACTAAGTTTTCTCAACTGCTGTCTGTAAAAGCTAAGGAAAATCAAGCTGGTGACTTGCATGCTGTAAACATGTCAGTCATGACAGATCTGCCTACATTTCCAGTTTTTTACCTTCAAGAGAGTACATAACTGCAATATTCTGCAAAATCGTACTCACGGAACATCCGTGAATTGCAAGCCAACCTTAAAATCCCATGTCACATCACTCCTACCTCAGCAACCAAGTCAGCAATGTAATTCTCACTCTTTTCACGTGAAAGATACCGCTGTTTGAACAAACTCTTAAGAAATATTTTGTGCATTACTTGAACTTGAAATCATCATTGTAGAGAATGCTACTGATTATTTTCTGTTTATCTTGAGTTATAACTGCTGCATTGGTCTATCAGTCAAAATCATCTGTTCAGAAATTCGCTCACAGATACTTACTTTAAACAGCTACCCTTAGAGCAGAAACATCTCGTTTACATTAACCAGATCATGCTGAGGAAGTACACGTATTCATGCATGCACACACACACACAATAGACTGTAATTGGAACAAATTAATTCAAATGACAGATGTTTTGACTTTTCAGCAGTTTAAATAACGACATATTAACTTAAATGCTTTTATTTATCCAATTATGGCTTCTGTTTATTACAGTATATGCTTTCAGTGCTTTATTTATCCATAACACCACTGAAGGTAAGAGAAGTTGTAACTAACCAGTATGGCTTGGTCTTCACCATTCATATAAAATCACGATCTATCAACTGATACATATAAGCATTATACATTAAAAAAAGACACTGTCTTGAGTTTGTTTGAATACTGAGATGACATGAAACTACAAGATGTCAATAAGTTATATTTTTATGCAAAAAGGTATTTTTCTTCTATTTTAAAACAACGGAATAAAGACCAATCATAGTTAGTATTCATGTTCCTGGAAAGCCCTTATAAGAGCAGGGTCATAGCGTGCCAAGTGCTGCAAGTATATTTGTTTGCATATGTGCATTAGTCCCTCCTCTGAAGGGCCTACACTCTAAAAAGAGGAGGAAAAGCAGTGGTACAAAGGGAGCGATGTCTTCATTATACACTCCAGAAAGGCAGTAAAACTTGCCCCAGCTTACACAGCAGGCCAGGCAATTCTCGTAAGTCTCTAGGCATTACCTTATATAAAAATGCCTAGCTGCCCACAATGACATTGAGACAAGGGTAGCAGAAAGAGTAACTCATGACATAAATTAGCACTGCCTCACCACATCAGATTACCTTCTTAACCAGAGCCTTATCTAATCAGGTAGCAAGGCTCTACCACAGATCCCTAAAACCAGAGACGAAGCAGCTAGATCAAAATGCTCCAAAAAATCTGGTTTTGAAAGAAGAAAAGAGCTCTTTAGGCCAGCAGACAGAAGGGCAGTCTGAGTTTGCCTGCTTCTCAGCTCCTTGAGCCGTTCAGCCCTTCACCTCACTTTTGTCTCTTGGCAGCATCATCTCCTCTGCTCTTGCCGTCCCCTCCTGCCCGTGGACGTCACCTCACGTGGCTCTGCACACCTCCCCAGGGACACTGGGGCAGCCTGCTGCATGCCGCTGCATTAACTGGGCTGCCAACAGCACCTAAAGCAAAGTGGAGATGGATAGGGCCGAAACAGCAGCTAGTGGGCAAAGACCATTAAGGTAAAATAAACACTTACATTACACAGAACAAAACCAAAATGACAACAAGAACAAAACAACCAACCAAAAGAAAAAGACTGGGGGCTTCTAGCAGAAAAGACAGGAGAATGAAGAAAGCACACTAAATGTGTGGTATATACGTACTTCAGCAGCAAACAACTTTAAAGAAAAAATCTTCCATAATGCACACTAACTAACCCAGTATATACTCCTGCTCAAACAACTAGGATTTCATTTCCTTCCAATTCATGCTTTTTTAAAGGGTAAGGCACTCATTAAAAATAATTTATGAATCTTTCATCACTACTTAGACAACTAAAGTCTGGAGGTAAGAAACACTACTAATAACCTAATGCCAAAATGATTAGAGAGACAGATTTACTTCCATTTTCTCATTGTAGCCTTTCACTCTAGGTTGAAAAAAAAATACAACTTCCCAAAATCTTCTGCGAAACAAACAGCAGTTCTCAAAAATGCTTTCAGTTAAAAAAGCCATCCTCCAAGCCAAAAAGAATTTGTACCCTTAAATATTTGGCTACAAACCAGGTTTTGAGAACTGCGAAGAATTAACATTACTTATAGGCATTTTTCCATTTCAGATTAGATTGCCTCCTTCAGCTAAGGGGTGCATTAGTCTCTTAGAGAGACTTCTCGTTCAGCAGACAGAAGACATACTTTCAACATCTTATAAAACAAAAACCTCCATGATGTCCTTGATGGATAACTATCTCACTCTTAAACCTTATTACCAGTTTTCCAAAAGGCGTTCTTATTCTGGGCTTTAAGAGGAGAGGTCAAAGTAACTGTTTTCCCACATGAACATCTGCCTGAATCCACTCCTTACCTTGCAGAAGCCCTCATAAGGCAAGCCCACTGTACATAGGTGAGTACAATAACAGCAGCTTTGAGAAATTTCACAGCATGGCCACCAACAAATTTAGCCAACCATCAGCTATTTAACTCTGGTAACAAAACAGACTTGTTCCAGTTCTTCCATAGTAAACTCTATCTGTGTTTAGGCACAGGCATGTAAAGAACAGTTGGTGCCTCCAGGTTGGTTTTTGTTGTTGTTGCTGTTGTTTTATAAAGAAACTTGTTTGTTGTTTTTAATTTATTTTGCCTTTAACTAGCATTTTCAGGAACACCTACCAAAAGCTCCAGCAGGAAGCCTAACATTCCTGTCAATCATTACAAAAGCACACACTGTCTCTAGCAGAGGTCTTGCTGTACCTGTCCTTTACAGCAGTTGTATCAAATCAAAAATCAGTAAACCAGGAGATCTGCCAATAACAGAAACCTACTTCTATTCTTTTTTCTTTATTTATTTTTTTTTCCTTGAGAAGAAGCAATATTGAGTACAATTCCTGGCACTGTGTGGCAAGAATACCCTTTAAACTTATTTCTTTGCTTTCTAGAACTGTGTAGACATTGTACCATTCATTCTATTAATCCTATAATCTACAACAGCAGTTTCTGTTTTGGAAGACATCTCCCCAGGGCAGTACGCAGGCAACAGAAGACTAACAGCTGCCTAATCTTTCAGGGAGATCCTCCAGCTCAAGGCTGAAGAGTAAGTGAATGCTAGACTTGTTCTGTTAACAAAAGGCCTTAGTCCGACATGCTGTCTGTCTGGTACTTTCCACAGAACGTGGTGGGACAGATTGAAATTCTGCTCTTGGTGTAAAACCAGTCCTTTGCTAAAAGTGTATGAATGCTGCCCAGAAAAAAACAGATGCAGTTGGAAGGGCTGTATCACACACATGGGAATATAAATATTTACACACAAGCATATGTTTTCGGGTAGAAGTCAAGTTAAGGAAGGGAGTTCACAGCACTTAACATCTATACAGTGACCTTCAGAAAGAAAAATAAAAACTTCAACTCATTCATCCAGTTTCTACCTGCAACAAAACTCATACAAGTTGCACTATATATATATCTTGAAACAGACTAATCCTGGTAGACTATCATTTAGTTACTCTAGAAACATA
Source organism: Cygnus atratus (assembly GCF_013377495.2). Classification (NCBI taxonomy): domain Eukaryota; kingdom Metazoa; phylum Chordata; class Aves; order Anseriformes; family Anatidae; genus Cygnus; species Cygnus atratus. Next base: position 44,792,141 of record NC_066363.1, read on the forward strand.
CAATGGCAACATTTCAAGGGTAAAAAAAGTTCATTTAAAACCTTCAGAAAAAAAAAATCAAATGTTTCAGATGTGTTTATGTCAATTCAGCACATTACCTACAACATAGGTGGGATCATAAATCCTGAAGTATGTTGTTGTTGCTCTTGACCCAGCTTGGTATCTCATAAAGCTGAGGGTAGTACAATCCAGCAAAATAAGAAAGCAAGCCTTTTGGAATAAATTCAAAGTACTAAAAGAACAATACAGTCTTCTAATCTATTAATATTCTGGCAAGAGCATGTACACACAAGTCTGACTCTTTAAGATCAATTTACACAAAAATTCTGATCTAAAATGTATTAATATGAAGCTACAAAGCTTTTTTTTTTTAAATAGACAAACTGTTTGTACACAAGCAATTTATAAAAGTACCAATTATGATAACATTTATTATCAATCTCTGTTCCCTCGGGGACAGTTTTACAGAAAGAACTTGAAAAACAAAGCCAGGAAAAAAGCCTCCTATAAAACTACTAGTCTTTGTCTTGCACTGGCTAGTCTGTTAAAGCAAGTTTTAAATTTATTGAAATGTAAATGTAGATGGTGGGTTCCATATGTGTCGTTCTCCCTCCCCATCCAAGCAAATATTAGCACTGTTTCATTCCCTATTCAATCTTCATACATTTCTTTAGCTACTCAGGGAACAAACTGAGTTTCTTTTACCAAACCTAAGGAATCACAATACCAGAGAAATAAATTTTAGAATGTGACTTCATTAAAAACCTTGAACTCATAAATAAAATCATGTTATATATGATCCCTCCAATGAAGTTAGTTTAAGGGAAAAAAATAATAATCCCACAAGTGGAAGGCACCTCCAGCAACTGTACAATAGCTTGCCTCAGTTCCCAGACACATGGCAGCGGCCCAACCTAAATAAAGCAGAGTTACCCATAAGTTAGAGACAACTGATTTGGAAACAGCTTTTCCAGGACAATGAGGAAACTCTAATACTAATTTTGTTTAATGATTGTATTTCCACGTTTCATTTAGAAGTTGAAATGCATACATTCCAATGATCGAAATAGCAAAACCAGGGTTCTTTCTTCTCCCCTTGAAATTCACTCTATTTTTTCTCATGGGAAAAGAGTGAGTAAGAAATGCATGTGGCTTCCTTATTTATTTGTTTACTAGTAAACTGAGTAAAGGTGCCAATGCTCTTACAGAAGCTAGAGGAATGGTTTGGTAATATACCAAAAGCTCCGCAGCATAAAAAGGAAATAATATTTACTTTAGGATTCCCAACCCTAAGGAAAATCCAGCAAGACGTTTGTAAAAAGATAACAGTAAGTGGGGAAAATAAGCATGTATTATCTTAAATAAACTGCACTTAACAATAGGGCAAAAAACGTTCAATCCACAAAGCTCTCTGCAGGCAGGGTCATAAAGAGAAAGGAAAAAGGTCACTGAAGTATTTACAAACCCTGTTTTCACACATGAATCAGAGTATTACCGTGTTTTCCATCTCGGCCTTGAAAGCTATTAAGTGAAATTAAATATTTACATGTTTTGTTCTTTTCCCCCTACACAAAAGATGGATCTTATCTTGTTACCTCAGCACCGCCGGACGCAAAACTATCTTTTTTTTTTTTTTTCCACAAGTAAATATTTCAGAACCCCAGCTTGTAGGTTTTCACTTCTCGTCAAGAAAAACTAACGTTATTTCAAAAGGCTAACCTTTCGCGAGCCTCCTGCTGCTCGAGCCTTCTTCCTAACCCTAATTCCCAACGTATGCGGTTGGTGGTCCTCAGAACCCCTCCGGCTGCGCCTGCGCTCAGCAAATGGCTGCTGCTGAGGTGAGGGCCCCCCAGCAGCCTCCCGCTGGTGGGGTCCCGCTGAGCTGTCCGGGTATGGGTGCTGAACGGCTGCCGGCTCCGGCCCTGCCCCAAGGCCCTTGAGGGCCCAAGGCCATGGATGAGTTCTCCGTGCCAGCCCCCCGCCACTAAGTGTGGCCCCACAGCGAGGACACCAAGGGCTGGATGGACACTGAAGTACATCTTCTGCAAGCCCTTTCAGAACCAAGCCCTTTCAGTGGGCTTTATGCTTGGTCTTTAGGCAATGTTCATCACTTAAAGAAGCAAAGATGTTACTTTCCGTTTGCACAAAGGATGATGAGACATATAGGGGCATAAAGCCACTGCAAACCACCTCCATTTACAGGGTCAACTTGCATGCGCAGTCACAGCTGTACTTCTGTGTTGCGGGAAGTCCTCACAGACCCATCAGATGCTTTGAGTTTTACAACACAACCACAGCTAGCTCCCATGTTCGTACAGGAAGAAACGGCTTTGAGTTTACCAGCTAGCACAAACAGTAATGCCACACAACTCTCTAAGCACGTTTATTTTTAACAAATTCTGTTATCCATCAATCCTCCTGAATCTGGCTAGGCAGACAGTCAGTGACAGAAACTGCAGCTTAAGTGTTTCAACACAGTTACTTGGTTGTTAATTGTCTGCCTCATTACCATCCTGGTCCTTCTTTGTCAGACATCTAGCAAATGAGAGCTTCTACAAGCCTAGTACAAAGAAATTTAATTTAAAAATAAAAATGAGATACTAAAACGAGATACCTACCAGCTTTCAGTTACATTTCAAGACTCTATACACTGTTGAAATTATATCTAATAGCTAGAAAGAGTCAAGTATAATTACACAGGAAAAAAGAGCCCTTGACATTTGTAATTAAGAGAACTATGTTAATAATAATGCACCAATTTGCAATTGATGCATTCAAAATTGGGAACTGGTAGTGAAACAGTAGGAGGAACTTGCTTATTATGGAAAGTTTTCCAATGGTAACATTAACTGTCAAACTGAAACACACAAGTAATGAGGTGGCTTTCCATTAAGAAATGAGCAAAGAATAGATGAACATTATCTGCTCAGAACGGACTAAACCTAGCCAATCCTGAATTGCAGTACTGGGAAGCAACTGTTAACCTCAAGGTGTCTTCAAGTGCTATGATCATCAACAAAGAGACCTTCATCCACACATTATCATTACTTCAATCTATTCCTGTAACCCCTTTCATGTAAAGTTTTAGGGAAAAAGACATTATATGTCTACTAACCTAAAAACAATCATGAAAAGTCATCTACAACATTGAAAGGCCTGTTGTTTTCCAGTGCACCATGAAAAAGGAAAATGCGGTGTTTAAGTACTGTATAAAACAGGAACAGACTGTAGAGCTGACAAAGTATCTTTCCTCTATTCTTATCCCTCCATTGACAAGTACTTATGGGGATATTCCTAAACCCCACTTGGAGGGTCCATTTTTTATACAGTTCATTGGCTTTCAGAGTTAGAAAGGCAACACTAAAATTAGCTTATAATTTAGAAGTTTCTAGAAAGGGACTAGAAATGTCTTAATTTAAAGGGGTGAATACTGAGATTACAAACTAGTTCCTTTCACGTAAGCAGAAGCACGAATTCTTGTCAGTTACATATGACAATTCCTGACAAATGGGATTACGCTCTTCAAGGCAGATTTGTGAGTACATCCAAAATTTTGCACGTGCAAGACTCACAGACTTAATTACAGCTGTCCTCACAGTGTTTTAGATGTTCAAGTATCTTAAAAGCATTATGCCTAGTATATTTATCATCATTGACTGAAAGAAAACAAAGCTAAATGTTTTACAGAGAAAATACGACAATAGGGAAAATGTGAGAAAAACAAAGGTACTGACTTGATGCTTTCCTTTCCCTCCTAATTCTGCATCCAATTTAACATGACTGAAATTGACTTACAACTGTGTCATTTGGTAAATTTGTACATTTGGAAAGCATAAACAGAAAAATGATAGGACTAAGATTTCATATGTTGACATTTGAATTCCAAGCCTTAATGACTTGTGCTGTATGTACACACACGTACCCAGTTTGATCTCTGAGGAAGCAAGTTTAATCAAAATAATTTTTAATTGTGTGCACTTCAAAATATTGCTAACAAAAAGGAAATGTTACATGGCAATTTTTAAGTTGGGGGAAATGCAAGTTAGAAAAACTGAAGATAAGAAAATACCAAAAAATTGATACCCTAAAATAAAGAATTTCATCAAAATGACCTCTCTTCTTCTTGATGTAAAAATTAAGTATTTTAGTGTATTTCTCTTCAGTGTTTCTCCCCCATTAAAACTAGGGGTACAGATTAAAAGAAAACATATATTTATAATACCCAAAATTATTTCTTTCTACAGGGGAAAAAAAAGTTCTGAACTAATACACCTTCTTCTTTCCTTTTTTTCTTTTCTTTTTCTTTTAAACAGAGGAACATTTTAAAGTCTGGCTAAATTAGTATTTCTGCAGATTTATTTTTTTGTTCCCAACAGCACTTCCATATTGGTATTTAAGCTAGATGACTCATCCGCACAGAAAACTGCAATAGGGCAGAAAAAAGGAAATAAAAAAGGGGAGGCTCTCAATAAGCTATACACACATGGCTTTAGTGTGTTAAGGACCACAGTTTAAGAAATTGGAAAACAACTGTATTAGCATGCTTACAGCTGTGCACCCTGATTCCCCCTAAAAAACAGTAATATAACGAACACCACCATTCCATACAGGCTTCTTCCTCCTCCTCTCTCTTGCTTACAGATTTGGTGTACTTTTACAGGATTTCCTTTGAAGCTAACGTTTTCTGGGGTGCTTATGTTTTTCACTCAATTTCATTCTGAATCTTTGTAGATTTAGTCAGGCCAGCCGCATTTGATACAAACATTTGATGTTAACATATTTCAAAGACTGTTTGCATGCTACGGCTAACAAAGTTTTAGAATTAAGAACAGGCTACTACAGGACACAGCTGTTAAACAGCTGAGAAAGTCCAAATCCATGAGGGGACAATGAAGAAAAATAAGAGACCTTAGCGATGCATCTTTTAAAATTAGTATAGCTTTGCAGCACTTACTCTCAGAACATTTTACAAACATCACAGTTGAATCAAGTAGAGACATTTTACTACTTGCACGCATTTAAGAGCCTTCCTCATGTTGACAAATTATGTATCACTTTTGCTTGTCTAACCTGCAAGCAAAGGGGAGAACCCAAATATCCCTAAATTTATACCATCTCATGTGGACCAGAATACCTTCAGGTTTCCCATTCCCAGCTTTTTATATCAGAGCTGTAGCTAGAGTAATTTCCAGTATTAAAAGGCAGCTGCATTAGCTCAGCACCCTGCTTCTCAGCATAGCTAGGAAGTCAGAAGCACCACCAAACCAACAACATGGCCACGGAGCTTTTCAGACTTGAAAAGCCAACAGCATTCAATGCCACATGCTACGCTGTCATTCAAAACCATGCTTACGCCTGCCATTTTCATTAGTTAAATGATGAACTATTGTCACAATTGAGGAGATGGGAAAAATAAAATTATCTGTGGATAGTAAAACGCAAATGCCACCTCTCTAACACACTTTTTGCATACTTTTGGCTACTCCTAGCTTTGCTGTGGAGTGCATGTTTTGCACCAACAAAACATCATGATAAAGTATAAAATTTGTACGCCAATATTTTCATCAGTATGTTAAAATTCAGCTAAAATGGAGGTCAATATCATTAAACCACTATTAAAAATCAAGCAACAACAACACATAAGCAAGTATTTTGCACAGAAAGACTGCCATGTCTGTGACAACAAACATAAGGCAAGCCATACTGAACACTTACGAAGACTGGTCAGAGTATAATTTTTTCCAAGTGTTGAGAAGAATCTGTAGGAAAGAACTTAGAGAAATTCATTCCTACTGACTTTTCTAGCTCTACTAAAAGCAAGGACTGCAGCAGAGCCACTGGAAATGTTTTGTTCTGTCCCTTAATAGAAAAAACAGTCAAATACTTGATGAGCTTTATAAACAATTCAGCCAGTAGTCAAAGTTACTTTGACCAAAGATTAAAGATGGCCAGTTCCTTAAAGAGAATCGATAGGGGGCAGAATTTAAAAACTAGAATGCTTTTGACAGACAACCACTCCAAGACCTTAGGTTTCATGACAGCATAAGCTTGCCTTATCTGTGTGGATAGGATCAATCTCAACAATGCTGTCAGCCCAAGTGGTCTTCATAAAGTCTAGTTCCTAGTCCACTTTTCACAGATCAACAGCTTTCATGAACACATTAAACTGTTTAATGACAAGAAATGGTGTAACGCAAGCTTAAAACTCTTTTGAACATTTCTGAAAGCAAAATGTTCAACCATTAAACACATTTAAAAAGTTGACTGCTAGCACGACAGACACCTGTAGATGAAAAGTCATAACATAGCCACCAAGCCCACTAGAAAGCCAAAATGAGAACGCTTGCCCTCCAGCTCCAAACGTGTTGATCATTTCCTTTTGACTCCATCAGTTGAATGCAACTGCATGCCTTACAAGTGGAGAGGCACAGCGGGGAGACAAAGGAGAGCCGAACACGTCATCTCCCGCACTTGCGCAACACAAACCCCAGTATTTGCTTTAGCCATCTTATTTCTTTGTTTGCAGCAGAACTAGCCCCACATTTGCAATGAACATTTCCTCCACTCCCTCGCTGCACGCAGTCACTGGATCTTGGACTTATCGAGCACACAAAAGCCAGTTTATTTTAGCACGCACTTTATTATGCTAGCAATATAATCTGTATTTCCTCTAAACTGAAAGCTATTTCAGCATTATCGTTTCCTTCAAAAGCATTTTAAACACTTTGGCTTTTCACATCCATGATTACAAAGAAGCCCAGTTTCATCTGTCTTTGAAATATTATCAGTTACAAAACAGACAAATTCATGGATATGAGACATTTGGATATAAACTAATCCAAGGCTGAACTGAAGGAGAAACAAAATTAAATCTCACTGAAGAGTAATACAGTTTGGTACTTAAAAAGCCAAGCAATTCCTGTACACTTGTCATCTAGTATCTAAATGTTAGGACAGCTGAATTAAATATTCAAAGGGAATTTCTTTGATAGCATGCAGTCCTTTTACATATGTGAATTTCATGCTGTTTTCATCGGCATGTGAATCCAGGAATCATTTCTCATCAACCAGCAACAGCCTTATGGTTTTATTGTGATGGTGGAGTACATACTTTTTTACATGATGCATTAAAAATATAAAGTAGTTTTACAACTGCATTTTATTATTTTGGAACTGTAATTCAATAATAAATTCATAGAGCTTTAACAAAAGGGTTAGGGTTTTTGTTGTTTTTTGGTTTGTTTTTAAAGTCAGACAAACAATCTGCTTGGCATACATTTAATACTAACCTGAATATCGAAAGAAAACAAGCATCTATCCACACTGATCTGACTGCCTCTAACAACTATACCCATATGCAAATAACAGGGATAAGAAAGCTAACCCTAATCAACCACTGAGGTTGCAAAATCACAACACTGAGAAACAAAAGGAAAGGTGTACTGCACAACCCTATATTTGGACAGTTCACACCTAAACTCAGTAATACTGTCTTTCAGCACTTTTCTTCAAAATCACCTCCGAAGATGAATCATGGTTATCCAGAGTAAGATACTGCAGGAGCCCTGAGTCACTTGCTGCACATGCTTCATATCCAACATCCAGAATGCAGATGTGTGATTTTTACACTCATTCTTGGCAAAGAATAGCAAAAGTCCCAAGAAAACGGCCAGCAAATCCTCAAGTATGGTATCTTATGCTACTTCAGTCATCCTTGACGGTGCAATTAAGACTGAGAAGAAAGAAGACGGCCTCTTGGTGAAAGCAGTTAAATGACCAGAGCGCTGCATTTTGTTACTGCCGCCAGTCTTTATACACTGGAGATCCTCCACCATTACCTCTGAAATTTACTTAACTGACAATGCACTGCCCTGTCTGGTAGGGCCATAGGATCTTCTGAAGCCAGGCAGAATTCCCTTCCATACCCATACTCAGGACTCAGGTATGAGTGATGTTGTTTCAGTCCACAGGAAGTAAAACTCATGATAGCCGTAGAAATCAGTATTCAAAGGTGGCATGATTTTCAGAGCACTGTACAGTGCCCTGCAGAGATTCTTGGCAGGGAGACCGTTTATTTTGTAAGTTTTCTGAAAGACTATCACCAGATTGGTCCAGTTTTCATCAAAAAATAAACTATTTTAAGATTCTCAAAATACCGTCTGTGTGTTCTAGGAGCGTGCACAAAGCACGTCAGGGCTGACTTCTCTTTTGCTGCACATGGAAAACTTTACCAGTTTTAAATTCCTTTCATGAAGGCCACAGCTATTAGTGTGCACTATGACACAGTTTTTATTTTAGGAGTACAGAAGAACTGCATTTAGGTTACGCTTGGCAAAATTCAGCACAAATCCATCCTTCAATTTTGTGTCAAATTCAATATCCTAAGACAGATGCATCTGTATTTTAATGAACCACAGCTCTCACCCTCGTCTTACACTGAGTTCTAATAGTTTCCAAAAATGTTGGAAATGCCTTAGCTATATTTCAACTCAAGCAAATGTACATACACCTATACTTCAGGAAAAAAAATCCAAGAGAATCATAACTAAAGCTTCACTTTTCTCCAGAGAATAGCCATTATGCATGTTCAGGCAATGCGCTAGCACTGACATAGCAAAGAATGTAATCACCTAGCATTGATAATGCTCCAGATGCTCAGCTAACCTCTCACATCTAAAATCTCCACCTTCAATTCTTAAAACAGTAATGAAATCACAGTATAAATCAACCTGACATAGGGACTAATTATGGCAGCTCAACTAGGAAGTGTTCTGGAACACCACTAGTTTCAAAACCCATTTAGAGCTGGTGTTGCTAAATAATTGCTTTATATAAGTGACACTTGGTATGGAAAGCCAAATAAATTGTAACAGCTCATTTTTTCTTGCCATTATTCTTAGGTGAATTTATTATAAGTTACTAGAAGACATGCAAAGTGCATGCCAGATGAGAACTCTGTATTTATAGCACACTAAGTCAGTCAGCAAACAGAATCTCCTAAAAATATCCACAACGGTATGCAGCACACCCGCTCTTTGGGGACTGCTCAGTCTGCGGTGGTCTGATTTTCAGACAGAGCACACAAGGACGAAGAAAACACCCAGGTAGGTCAATTCCTGGAGAAGCATACGAGTAACGGAGGCAATTCACATACAACACTATTAATTCTGTTTGGCAGGCAGTCAAACATCCCAAGCCCTACAAGACTTCCCTGCGTGCTTCCTGATCTCTCCAGGTCAATACGATGCAATTTACATGCAGGGAACAGAAGCACGCACCGAGGCTGAACAAGCCTCATTCCTACTATGGCTTAGCCTCCCATTTTTGCAGGTGTCAGGAATTTGAAGCCTATCAAATAACAGGCACCAGAGAGCTCTGGATGTACACTGAGACATCCTTGTGAAAGTCACGATGACGATCATTTACAAAGAAAGGTGGCCTTGGGAACTCAGGCATTTGGTTAGGAAATAACTAAGCAGAGAGTAGAAAGCAAAAATAATTTCTTGTATGCATATAAAATATTGTTCTGGTTTTACTCAGGTATTTTTTTTTATTTTTATTCTTTAAGTACAAATCATTTGTTTTTGATTTCTGAGGTGCGTGCCTTTAAAGATATTCCAAAATAAAAACCCTTAGCAATCAGAGGTTTCTCTCTCCTCCTTTTCACAGGTTCAGGGACAACACGTTCCATTACCACAGTAAACAAGCACAATCTGTAGAAATGAACATAGATCTCTCCTGAAACTAATTAAACCATTAATGAGCATTAGACACATTGCAGAAAAAATCTTGAGAATAATATATATTTGGTTCATGCATCTGCAAATAGCGGGGCAAATCTACCCAAAAACCTTGGTGATATTGTTCCAAACCTGAAAGTTTTGAGCAAGACTAAAACAGCAAATCAAGAACATTTGCATGATGAACTTTTCCGTGAACAGCTGGCAAGAACAGGAGAGAATGTACTCAAGCAGACGGGTAGGCAATGTGTTTTAAAAATAGGTTTGAATTTTTAGCAGTGACAAAATGCTTTCTTTACAAGACAAAGAAATGACTTGGAAGGTTGTTGGAGCGGAGTTTGCAATTACGTGAGAGAGCACAAGGAGAGACACGCTGTCAGGATATCACGGTTGGATTAGAAGAAATTAAAGAGGAAGGCCTTGTTTGAACTGGCACTCCAAAGGCTCAGTCGGGTGTTATCGCTGTCTTGATAGCCAAAAGAAATATTTATATATGGCATTACAATTAAGCCAGTTTCCCTTTCTTCAAATCATTAACTATTTAAGTTTCTTCCCTAAACGCAGAACTGCCATTCTTATTATTTGGCTTCCCCTAACACCTTTTGTTTACCAGGCAGGAGATCTCTCATCATCGCAGAGACCTGGCTCCATCTTCATCTGAAGGAAACCAAAACAGGTCCCAAGGGCTTCACTAGAGCTGCTGGCAGATCCAGACAGTGCTCCTTTATTTTTTTTAGCTCATTTGTCTGGACACGTAACATTTGAGACTAAAACCGCTCTCTGAGCTGGGGCAAGTGGTGGCAGACCTTCTACTTCTTTTTTCTTGTCCTCCATCTGCTCCTTAGGAGCGTTTGTGCCTCTGCTGCTCACTATATGTAAGCAGGAACAACAGCAGAGCCCACTACATACAGAACAGTGAGACCCTGAAAAGGGATCAGACTCCCCAAACCCATCTGTCAGAAGAATTCTTCTGGAACTCCTTATCATTAGATTTATCCTTGGACTGCTTTCCTGGCACACTGAATTATTATTTTTTTTTAACCTGCACTGTAGATAATGGGATGCTAATACGTTTCCAGAACCCTTCATCTGATTGAAACATCTTCAACAACTGCTAACAAGACTCTTTCACTTTGGAGTCAACTCATAGGTATAACTGAAAAGAAAATGAGGCACACATCTATCTCACAATCTGTGGTTGTTGTGAAGGTGCATGCATCTGTACAGACATGTTTCTATTTCTCCCAACTTGCAAACCGGTCTCAGTTTTAGCCTTCTTCTACAATCAGCGGAATTCAGCCAGCCTCTCGTTGTTCTTGCTCTCATTTCCCAAAGTGGACAAACGTGGATGTGATTCTGTTTCACTGCTGCAGCCAAGTGAATAGAAAGAAATCAAAACAGCCTCTTAGTTTTCACTGTACTGCATCTTGGAAGTCCTATGAACAGCAACAGCAAAACTATCTGAAAATGCACATGGGATTTTTTTTGTGTTTACAACTGCAAACAGCAGTGTTACCATATCTCTAAAAAAAGGTAGAGTTTGTATGGAAAAGCAGTAACTTCTATTAGACTAAAACCTTACAATCTTTCCTCATTCTGAATGGTTGGGAAGTAATTTAGAGAAGTGTATCGTGTACTGAATATCTGCTGGCCTTCCTCAAACATTAAAAAACAGGGTGAAACTGAAACAGCAAGTGTCACTGCTTCTAACATGATACACACACAGATGGAGGAGGATATCCCCAATAGCCTCATAGTAAAGCATGCTTCCCAACGCTTTTCCCAAGTTAGGGGGGCAAAGATGTCAGAGCTACAGCTTTGGCTAGCAAAACAGGAACGGCACTGAAATCTGAAGTGTTTAAGAGTTTCACACTCATGGTTTCGCAAAGCAACAGTGCTTGCGAGACACTGGGAGAGAAGGGCAAGGAAGTGACCAGAAGATATTTGATTCCCCAAAAAAGATGTGAGAAAGATGAAAGGAACCTTCTGCCATAGCAAGGAGAATTCATTCATCACCTCCACCGGCTATTGTTGCAGTCAAACGCTACTATAAAACACATACAAGATACTACCCATACAGCATTACATACATTCAGTGGCTAGCAATAAATCCTGCACTGTAAGATACTTCATGAAATAGCCTGATCATTAGTTGGCTTGAGAAGAATGCAACAAACTTCTTTCCCCTAATAAAGTTGTAGAGAAGCAACCTAATGTCTGAATTATTACTCCGAGTCTTGAAGCAGGCCTGAAAGATGTCAACAGTTGCATCTGACAACACTATGTATTTAAAATCTGTCTCTATATACATCATATAAAATTGTATATGATTGTATGTAAGACAATGTGAGATTTTGTATGACTTCTCTGCTCAATCAACCTTAATGAAGAACTGATGTGGCAAATTTTAAAAACACGGTATGCAACATTTCTGCTACAGTTGGATTCTTACATATTTGTTTCTAAGAGAAATCACAAAGAAGTAGATTTTTATTCTTGCCTTCTCGCAACGTCCTCAAGAAGCGATTTAAATTTGAACACTGTCAGTATATTTCTAGCAGGTGATTTCACCAACAATTCTCCCTGTTGTGACCACCCAGAAATAGGATCACGAACATAAAGGGGGCTCTAAGGAGCTGCCAATATTTCAAGTGACAGAAGTAACACACCAGCGGTTACTCAAAACAAAGAAAATTCTGAAAGATGGTCCAGTTTGCGCCAATCATGGCACATATTGTTGACAAAAAGAGGCTACATTACAACTATGGCAGTAGCTTTGCTGTAGTAGTGACAGTCTATGAAGAAATACTGCCTAAAAACAGAGTGGAAAAACGAAATTAACTGTGGATCCCAAGGCCAACTCTTTTACAGGCTGTTCTTAGAGAAGTAAGCATGTTTACTTTGGGGCAGGGAGAGAGGGGAAGTCCCATCCATGGAGGACCAAAGCAGGAAGCTACTGGTCACAACTCTACAGTTATCACCCTAAAGGAAGCTGGAACTCGGCACCATGTCCCAAGACAGCGCTTGGACATCACGCGCAGGCCTGGCCCCTATGTTTGGGAGCACCATAAGGTCTTAACGAACTTGGCCCTCACTCTGTTTACTGCCCTCAGCCTCCCCCAGGAGTGCTCGCCACACAGTTAGCTATGTTACATGGGTTTCTTTTGTTTTTATTCTGTGAGACCAAGGCCTCAATTTGTCAGCAAACTGAACTCTGAGTTAACACGTAAGGTGCATGGCCGTATTTCCTCCGTTACACTTTGATCCTAAGGATGACAAGCCTGAGGCCTGCCAGGACCACTAGGCCCTCAGAGCCAGGAGAGGCTGCCCTAACTACAACTAGATAGACTACTATGAGTAGGTAGACTCCTACCAAAGGAACAGAGCAGCTAACTCATCGTACTTTCCCATACGCTAACGTACCGCATCATAATACCTTCTATATTCTAGTACATTAATGGTATATTAATAAGCATAGTATAGGCTTCAGTGTGCTACATTACAGAATTAATATTTATACATTACTTCTGTATGCAAAGCTGCTCAGTAAAAGTGACAATAGGATGTAATTCACTTAATGGCAAATTAATTACAGTAATCTAACTAATGTAACGCCCACGCATCACTGATTGATGAAGCCAAGCAGTATACCTAAAAAACACAAAGAGCCAAAGATTCAGTTCAACTTATTAAGGTTACTCTTGCTCTTCTTTAATTTGAATAGAATTGCTGTGCTAATTCTCAAAACTAATTGAGGTAGTTTTCAAGACAAAAAGGAACAATTCAGTCAATTTGCAAGTTACAACACAAGGGAGTGAACTTCAAGCATGCATTTAATACACAAGTTAAATGCCAGACACCACACCTAGACAAGCTTGAGCTAGTTACCATCAGGACAAAAACAATCCTTCAAGTTATTTTTCACCATGCTGATGCTACCAATTTATGATCTTCAGTGGGGCTACTCATTCCAAGCACTAGTTGTTATGAGGAATCTAGAAGACACAAAGCATGCAACTATATCAGGATGCCTACATTCAACGTGATGTGGAGTTGTATCACTTATATTACAGAATATTTAAATTGAAGGAAAAAAAGTGTTTCAAGTGAGGTTTTTTTCCACAAGTATTGCAGTATTATGATTAAACAGCTACTCATCCTGATGGGAAATACTAAGATTTTTAGAACACGAAACTAGATGATTTACGATCATCTCATGACCACCAAAGGACAATGCATTTTAACACTTGCTATCCAAAACCCCAACATATGGCATTCCTTATTTATTGGTGAATAGATGAAGAGCACGCGCCTCTCCTGGTGCTTTTCCTGCACCAACAGAAGCAACAAGCTCTGCATCATCTCAGCCCATATCCTTTTTAACATTCCAATTTCAGAGATTTGTGAAAGACAAAATATGCTGTTGTACAGCAATTAACACATTATGACCTGTCATAGAAAAGCATAATCAAGTTCAGAGTTACCCTGAAGAGACCCTCCTGCTTCTGAACAGTTTCCTAGATTGCTGCTCCTTGTCAGTGCACTCACATATAATCCAGTCCCTCCTTGCAGCAAGTTGGGTTGTGAGACAACAGTTAAGCAGGGAGAAAAAATGAAGTTTTTCCTCTGAGCAACAACTGCCTACACGTTTTAATGATTCCCTTGTGCTTAGTACAAACTGCACAAGTCAGTGATAGGGCATCCTTTCATCACTGAAAGAAACACATGTACCTTCTTCCCACAAGCTATTGCGATGGTAGAGTGAGTACCCCTGCAACAAAGCACTACTATTCGGCAGCTTGGTACTATGAGAACAGTTGTTTTCTCTCTTAAGGGCAGATACTCCTTTATTATGATAGGGCTTGGCAGCTCTCTGTTATGTCCAAGCAGTGCACTGGGAGGAGACAGTTTCAGACCTAGGAAATAACAGCTCTGATGTCTCCAGGTCAGCACACCAGCGATGGATGGTGGCAGGCACGTGACAGCAGCCCTGCGCTCCCTGCAAGGCTCGGACCGAAGGCGCTCCAGCCTTGGCTACCAACAGGTCGCGTTACAGCAGAGACGAAAACCCAGTCTGCTACAGACAGTATTCACAAATCCATTAATTGGAATACAACAATGGGGGAATTACACATTAACCCCCCACCTTCCAAAAATAAAGCTTTTTTTTTTTGAGGCTGGTTGGTATTTAGACAGGTTATAACGCGTATCTTCTCTGATATGCGTTAGATTTATGGAAAGAGTGAATCCATTAAAAAGAGGTCACCTTGGACCTTAATGTTTGACTTGTATGAACAATAACCTTTAAATAAGCAGTACCAAAAGCAGTCAGCAACTTCCGTGCAGGTTTTTAACTTCAAGGTAAAGAACCCAGGTGGTGAAATGCAAGCCTTCCACCAGCGCTATTCATCTAAACATCGCAGGAAAGACAAAAGGATCGCTACAACTCGCTCTGGGTTTAGTGTGAGTCTTTAGAGGGCCTCTGCTTTTTGGTGAATTCAGAGCGGCTTCGCCTCCTGCCTCGACACCACGCGGTCCTGTCTCTGCAGGCGGCTCTTCGGGGCCGCGGACAGCCCTGCTGCCCAGCCGCTCTCCTCTTTTGGCAGGAGGGGAAATAAATACAAGAAACTTTTTGAACTTCTGTTTTCCCTCGCCTTCCTCAGGGCCGAGAACTCCAAAAGAGGAACGAGCTGATACTAACCGGTGCCTAGAGAGTGTTCGGGGCCGGTTTGAGAATAAACGGCGGAGGCACATGATCCAATTAAACTCTAATTATGTAAGTAGCAGGCAAGAGTTATTTACACAGGCACCGATTAAAGCCCCGAGCCGCCGGCCAGGCAGGCTGCGCTTCCCCCCGCACCGTGCCCTTACCTCCGAACAGGTGCGGCGAGAGGTGCGCGGGCAGCGAGCCGATGACGAGCCGGGGCCCCCCGGAGCCACCACCGGAGCCTCCTCCGCCACCACCACCGCCACCACCCCCGGGGGCCCGCTCCCGGCCGCCCTCCTCCGGGGTGCTGCTGACCGAGTCCTGCGAGCCGTAGGGGCCGCTGCTGTGGGGGATGCTGAAGGCGGACTGCGCGGCGCGGGCCCCCGCGGCGGTGGCGGCGCCTCCCAGGGACCTGCTGCGGGGCGCCGACCCCGCGGCTCCCCCCGAGGCCGCCGCTGCCGCTGCCGAGCCGCCGGGAGCGGCGTGAGGAGCCGCCGGCGCCGCCAGGTGCGCGGACCGCCCGCCGCCGCCGCCGCCCGCCGCCCGCCCGCCGGTGCCGTTAGCGCCGCCGCCGCTGCTGGAGGAGGAGGAGGAGGGCAGGTCCCCGCCCGAGTACGCCCGGGTGCGGCCGTTGGCGGCGGTCGGGCTGCTCTGCTTCGCCCCCATGGTCCCGCCGCTGCCCTTCGCCGCCGCCGCCGCCTTCCCGGGGGCGCTGAGAGTCCGGCCCCGGCGGGGGCGCTGCGAGGCGCGGGGAGGGGAGAGGGCGAGCTCGGCGGCTCGGTGCGGAGAGGGGAGAGCCGCCCGCCGCGATCCGGCTCAGCGGGCGGCCCCGGCGCGGCCGCTGCTCGCGGCTCCGCGGCGCCACCATGAGCTGCTCGGCACGGCGCTGGCTCCCCCAGAGCGGCGGCACGGACCCGCCGCCGGTGCTGCTGCTGCTGTCGCTGCCGTCCCCGCTGCCGCTACCGCCGCCATCCTCCGCCGCCGAGCTCTGAGGGGGGCACCGGCGGCAGCAGCGCCGGCCCCGAGGCCGCCCGCCCAGCGCCGTGTGCCTGTGGCGAGGGAGGCGGGACGGGGCGGGCACGGCGGCGCAGCCGCTCCTCCGCCGTGTGTCGCCATGCTGGGGGCGGCACCGGGCGGCGGGACGGGCACGGGGACGGGGCGTGAGGGCCGTCTCCAGGCGCCGGGACTCTGCTCCCCTCAGCAGCCGCCCCCTCACGCACCCCGAAGGCCCCCCCGCCAAGGGGTCGCGGCCGGCTGAGGAAAACTCCCCTTGTTATCCCTAAGAGCTGTGCCCGGACAGGGACTGACCCCAAGTGCTGGCCCTGTGAATTGTTCCCCTGGGGATAACAGGCTCCGTTTGCCCACCACGGAACAATTCGAGGCAAAATATTGCTTTGTTCTTCACCGGTACGTGATGCTGAGTGTCGTGTGCCTTGAATGTGTACAAGCGTGATTCCTGCCATCAGTCATCCGGGGTGAGCTGCTTGTTTTTATGGGTTGCTGCCTGCCATCAGGTACGGTATGTCGCCGTGGAGTAGTGGAGCAGTGCTACACACCACCCCGGGACTCGGCCCTGCGGTCTCGGTAGCGTTTCCAGCTGCATTCACGCCAACATCACCATGGCACGGCACCCGTGGTATTTTACAATTAACACAGCAAAAGAGATCAGCACCTTAATTCATATACAAAGCATTACTCTGCTGCTTCTGAGAATGCTTGCTCTCAGACGTGAATAGGCGCAGAGGCCTCCCTTTTCCCCCTCCTTTCCCCATCTCCGTTACAGCTGCGTGCAGCTGGACCTGGTGCTTAGGGACGTGATTTAGTGGGTGACACTGGTAGTAGGGTGATGACCAGCTGATCTTGGAGGTCTTTTCCAACCTTAATGATTCTGTGGTTGTATGATTTATTTTTATTTTTTGGTATCAGTGCAGCTGGCAGTTCAGTTTGCAAAAAGAGGTACCACCGCTTGGGATGGAGGAGGAGGTTACCAACACTAACTACTCATTCCCGCACCAGTTTCCTGGATGGCTGAGACACTTTGTGAGTAATCCGAACCCTGTTTAGAAGATCCTGCTGTAAACTGTTGCTGGTTTCAGTACAAGGCAGCAATTCCACAGCTGTCTCATGAACAGATTGTTCATGGGGCTGGGCAGACAGCTGGGGTTGATAATGTGCTGTCCCATGCTATGCCATCCCTGCTTGTGAATGATGAGCTGCGGTCTCTGCTAGCAGGGGCAGATACCCCAAGGTAGACCAAGCATGGACACTTTCTAGCTCAGTTTCCTAAAGAAAAAAAGAAAGTGTGATCGTGCTATCTGCTATACCTCTAGCTCCTTTTGAAACCCTTGGACAGCTTGAGCCAAATCTCTCAGAGATGCTAACGGTATAGGAAGCAACCAGTCATTCAGAAGCTACCTTCTACATGACAGAGGTCCTATTAATGTTCCCACAGAAGGAAAAGCTACAATAGGAGTAGTTGCTTAATCCCAAGAATCCAGATGGGGAAAGGATGTTGCCGACGTGACTGATAATTTCTGCCTCTCACAGAATGCTCATTACATGTCCAGCCCTATTGGAGAAGGTTTAGAGGACAATGTGCTAATAGCTTCATGGAGTTCTTAAAATTCCCACTAGTGAGTAGTAGTGAAGCTGGCTGGTAGGATAAACAGCATTTTGAAAATACTGCATTGCTACACAGTACCACAGTACCGTCTGTAATTTCCTTACAGTGATTCTAAGAGTTGAGCAGGTATTAAATACAGATTTTATTTGGCTATGACTAACCTTTTATTAAGTTTAGAATTAAATAGTAAAGCCTATGGGGGGAAAAAAAGCCCTCAAGACATCCAAAGAGTTATTCAGTGTTACAGTCAGCAAATTACCTTTAACAGCACAGAATATTTCATAGAAGAGAAGTCAGCTGCAGAAAGCAAGTCACAACAACAGGACAGCTCTGTCTCCTTCTCAGAGAGCAGGGATATTCCCACTCAGATGTGATTTTCTTTCTTTTCTTCCATTGGCTTCCATGCATTTCAGGCATTTAAGTTTAATATTTGCAGATCTCTCACTTTCAAGTGTGAATCTAAACAGGATACATACCTTAGAGAATGCCTACATCTTTAGAAAAGCGATGTGGCATGCTTCTGAGCCAGCTTTCTCCCCTCCATCCTTCCTGGTCCCTCTTATAAATGATTGAATAGAATTTCTTCTACCTATGGAAATTTGCTCTCTATAGCCAATAGTACAGTTAGGTTTTCAAACTAATGTTTCTTCTAACAAATGACTCTACAAGCACTAAGTCCTGTAGAGGCAAGTACCTGGCACTGTAGCTTCCACCCATTTGTTCATTAATATGCTCCAGAAGTAGTTTGCATAAAATTTTCAATTTCCTACCCAGCACAGAAAATAGTCATTGGCAAGAGGAAACAGTGCAAAGAGAAAGCAGAACATATTGCTGCTGACCAAATTTCCATAGATCTCTGGGACTCGGCGGAAAGTACGTAGTTGTATGAAAATTAACTTCCATGGGCCTACGTGGATGAATGCTGTTATTATTCCTGTAGAAACATATCTAGGGAATCTTATTCATAATTAAATAAGCATGAAATAGGAACTAACCTTGTTCCTTGTCCAGGATACTGGAAAAAATATGGTTTAGACAGGCAAATACACTTGCTGTTCTTTGTTGTAAGCTGTATACCTCCATTTTAGTTCTGGTTACACTACCTTTTCTATCAGCAAGTGAAAATAATAAGCTTCTTCACCAGTTTCCTTAAAAATACCAAGTGACAGGTGTGCCCTAAGAACACAAAATTGGCTATAAGCTCATAACATTGCACATCTTGGAAACTGTGTGCTGATAAATGGAACAGGGTCTGAATTTTGGTTAACGTTGAGCTGTGCTGATGGATCATCCTTCCTCTCCCCTCCTGTTCACTTCTTCAGTGGCTTTTACAGGGTGACTACAATAGCTTTTCAAGCAGAGTTTCATCTCTGGCAAAAGCATCTGACGCTGGACTGAAAAAGCCAGCCAGAAGTTCAAACTCTGCTCAGAGTTAATCAGGTTGTCCTTTTTGAAGGACAGTGGCTGAAAAAACAATAGCTAATACTCATAACATAGAGTTTAATTTTCTAGTAACTAAGATTCACTCCTAGTAGGGCATGGGGAAACTAGATTTGCTGTTCAGGTACTGAAATAGGGGTGCATGCTGTGGTTGGAAAAGATCAGTGAGGTTTTTACATTACTGTACGTTTCAGGTGTTTAAAATAAATCACACTGCACAACACCTCTCCACAGATACTGAAAGTAATGTTCAGTTGCTCACACAGAAAGCAAAACAGAACTGTTTCATCCCTCTCAAATACGAATTTTGTAAAATTCACATGCCTTGCACCTGCAGGTTGTTTAAGCCATCCGGCTGACCAAACTGTCCTCAGGTATGTTCACATCTCTATGCTAAAGGAAAAAGGCCCTGTATTGTCCCTGGCAGTACAACTACGAATTACACATAAACCTATTGTAGGCATCTTTTTATGATGCATTTTGATATCAGTGTATCTCCACCTGGTAGCTGGTATCCTGAGATATGTAGCAGACCTTACTATTCCATATCTTAGATTTTTATTTGCACTGAATAACACTTTGTTCATGTTGGTTTTAATCCTGCAAAATTTATGCACATGCTTACACTGGTGCAGTAAAAACAGTCCTGCACTATGCTGTCATCGGTCTTCACAAAATAATAATAAAAAAAATGAGCAGCTCTGAAAGTCTTTCCAGATTTGGGTCCTAAAATTATTCTGGAAATGTGTGGTTACTTATGGTTTTAATGTGAGGAAGTTTATCCTTGTTTTATAGAGATTCTGCTTAGAACCTTCTGCTTTTTGTTTGAAGTTTATGCTTTTCTGAAGTTTATGTTACACCATAAACAATATGCTGTATTTTGTACACTGGAGTCACCCATGTGGAAAGATAATGTTCACAAAAAAAGATAACCTAGTCTTAAAAATAAATTAACATTTTTCCGTAACTTACAGATTGACCATTTTGTACAGGAAGAAATACGTGGAAATAATTTACTTGAAGAAATGGCAATTTGTGCTGTGCATTCCACTACATCTGCTATGAAGTAGTACGATAAGAAATACACTTTAGTCTAACAGTTCTAATGGGTAAGTGTATTCACCATAATAATTTCTAAGCTGTTCTACATTCAGAGTTGGATTATTGTAGCCAGTGAGTACCACAGTATTCACCAAGGCCAAATGCCATTCACATGAATTTGCCATTTGAGTGCATAATCAGGCAGTAACTTGTTCTCTAATAAACTGCATTAGTTCTACTCGTTAGTTTGTTGGTTTTTTTTGTTACCATCTTTGCATGCAGTATCCCATTCTATATACTTCCTGACCTTTCATACATCTAGAGCCACCCCAATGCTATCTTTCTTCAAAAGCTACAGCACAGACCTCTTTTGTTATGTGCTCAAGGAATAACTGAAGACAAATAGTGGCTTAGGCCATGCCCATGCCTACACTAAAGGCATTTGCACCAATTCATAAATGAAGTGACATTAATCTGTGTTTATTTGGGCAAGGCGTTAATACACAGATCTGTGGGTATGGGAGTATGGGGGTGGATTAGTTGACCTATAAAGGTCCCATCCAGCTGATTTTTCTGTTTCTGTGATTTCTAAGAAGAGGGGGTGGAGGACAAACTAACAGATGGGAAGTATGTTTGCTCTCTCTTCTCTCTCTTGTTTTCAGATCTCTTATATCAGCGCCCAGCGATGCCAGCTGAATGTGGATTTGGGGGGGAGGAGTGTTGATGGCTTCAGCCCTCTTTATTTCTGCAGAGGGAAATAATACGAGTCTTTCAAAGTTTATTCCTGAATGACATTGTTTTGTCTTGCAGTTCAGAGTGCTAGACCATGAATCCCTTCTGCACCTAGAGAAGCATTTGTCTTTACAAAAAGCTCTATCTGAACAATTCATGACGGTTAATAAAGAAAGCACTTCGAGTCCTGACACACTGAATATTACACAGGTAAATCAGTCTTCAGAAGCTGATTGGAGACAAGTTCTTTCACAGCATACATCTTTCATTAGCGGTACTAATTGCTTGAATGCTAGACATCTACCGAAAGAGATGAGTAAAAGGAAAACAGAGTTACAGAAACAATAACAAAATGACATATGTAGGAATGACAGCAGGTGGTAGAGCCATGTGACATTAGATTTGCCAAGTACAATTTGTATTCTCTCAGGTTCTGTATTTTCTGTCAAATATTACCTTAAATTCTCAGAATCCAGGAGAAAAAAAATAGTTTTGTCTTCATTTTTGCACGGTATGTGGTAATATTTTCAACTAATAGTTTTAAGTATTGTTCTTTTAATATATTATATCCTCCTACTTACAGTCTGCTACTAATAAGCCTAATAATAAGAAACAAAAACATACCAGGTAGCTATTCAAAGGGCTTTTAAGCACAGCTGCTTGGGCAGTCATGCTTGCGCTGCAGTGACTTCTTGCAACAAGTCAAAGGGACAGTAACGACTTCTAAGTATAATAAAAGCAAGGTGCACTAGTATATGTATCAAGGTAATACTTCATTAATGAGTGCACAGTGAAGAATATAAAAGCACGTAGCTGTATTTTTCTGAAGGCCGTACTGACTCGGGAGGAATGTCAAAGCGCTCCACTTCCCGTTATGTGCCAGAAGCGTTTTCTGCCTAGGCTTCTGTGCATCATGCCTGGTGTAAACCAGGCATGAGGGTGGTGTAAAAGGCTCCATCTGTTGTGCTGGCTCCGATCCACTTGGCAGAAGACAGAACCCATGAAAATAAGAGATGAGAAAAGGGAATTGTGAACCCACTTCCTCCTCTCCCCACTCTATCTGTCCCTGGTATGTTCTTCTCTAGGAGCAGGAGGAGCAGTGTCCTTGCTCTTGATTGCTTAAAAAAAAAATTAGGGGAGTTGGGGTGTTTCATGCATCTTGCTCAGCCCTGTGGTAACAGCACAGGGGCCATTCATGGTTTGGATTTGGAGGTTTACATTTCTTAAAGAAGCAAAATGTTTTCTAAAGAGTGAAAAAAAAACAAGAGTCATTTTACCACTTTGGGAACCAAGCATACACTTCCTGGTTGGTTGCTCTGCTCGTAGCTGGTTTCGTTTCTGTATTGAGAAAATGCCAGGCAAATAATAAATCAGGTTCAAGTTCGAACAGTACTTGTAACAGTTTGTTGTAGCAAAACATTTCTAGATGATGAAATGTTCTAGACAATGGGACTGCATGGACTCAGGCTCATCAGGAGGTTCTCATTGAGAGGAGTACTGCTAGTTACAGGATTAGCCACCTGTGTAGAGCACCTGTACACCCTTAGCAGGGTCACTTTTCTTTGTCCCCATTACTTCCTAAGCAAAGCTTTTTCTCCAGAGTCATGGTAGCTCCTCTTTAACTCGCATGCGACATGATCACAAAATGAAGAGGCCCCCTTTACAGCCATACGAACCCATACCAAGGACAGACAGCTCTACACATTTCTTGTGAAGGTCAAACAGGAAAGGAAAGACCTGTTTTGTTGGAAGCACATCACGAGGCTGGGGAGAGACTCGGTTTCACTCTGAATAGCAATTCTTCCTCTCTTGTGAATGGAAAAAATGCAGAGCAATCTGGTATCGTATGTCCACACTGACATCTAGTGCTGAAAAAACTGCACTAGCCAGTGGGGAAGCAAAGAGGCAAAAACGTGTTGGACTGGAATGAAAATTTTTAAAATATAGCAAAGCCTCACTTCTGCTTTATGAAAGTGACTGCCAGTGGGTGGCCCTCCCAGTGGGAAGGAGGTGTCCTCGCTCCATGAACCTGGGTGCTGTGGAGGCACCCCTTGGAGAAGCATCCCTTGGAGAAGCCCACAGCCAGATGCTCCATGTGGCAACCCCTTGGTGTCCCTGCAAACCTCCCTTCAGGACGCGAGGAATCACGAGTCCGTTTTGCAGCCACTGGCACTGTGGGACTTATCAGAGCAGTGCTGCCAATGGCCCAGTAATCTCAATTTTTTCAAATGAAGCCTTCACAGGTATAAAATGTTCTTACTTTCCAATCCAAGAAGAGAATTCAATTTTCTGGTAAATCAGAAAGCGTATCTCCCTCTCTAAGCTTTTTCTAGAGAAAGGGATCATTTGCTTAACAGTGGCTTTTAGTCGTTAATGTTCTCTTACCTCCCACTTCAATACAAAACATTCTTGTTGCTTTCCCACATGCATACAAAATTGCCCTTTGTAATATTTTGCTATGCCTTTAAGGGCAGGCAGAGACTGAAAAACAAAATATTTGTGATTTTTCATTGTGATTTCTATCTACTGTGGGGAGGTAACGAGCAATAATAATGTACAGAATAGTGAGTATTTTTCAATGTCAGCTGCCAGCATACTTCTTTTCCTGTCACCAGGGAAATTGTGAGATTAAAACCAAGTGCTCTGTGTGCTTCAGAAGTGATATATGCATGTCAGCGTTGGATAAATCATCAAAGGAGAAGAGCAAAAAGGACAGATCCAAAACCACTGAGATCAATGGACGTTTTTTTTTTTTTTTTTTGTCCTCCATTGAATCCCATGAGCTTTGGATCAGGTCCCAGGGGAATGTCAGAGCTCTGCCAGCCCCACTGAGACGCTGCCGTCCAAACGCCGGCGTGCTGCTTGGCAAGCCCCAGCAGCAAGGTTCAGCAGCGGCTGGCAGATGCGTGCTCCACAGAGGGAATCCTCTTGTTCATAAACTGAATTTCCCAGCGGGACCCAGCACAGTGCGCTTCTTGTTTCTCTGCGTGGAGGCAAAGTGGGTCCTGACCTACCACGCCCTGCTGCTCATGATGACATCCTTGTCCTCCAGAAGCCCTGTGCTGGGCTCTGTGGCACACTGGCAAGCTATCTCCTGCCATTTGGTGCCACCTGAGAATACCTATTACCTCCTCTTCCCTCACAGCACAGCAAGCACCAAATGGCAGGATTTAGCCCTGAGTGTTTTGTGAGTGTGCAAGCCTCAGGAAGAAATATGGCTTTTATCCTCTCAGTAGTACCCTTCCCATCCTTAGAGTCAGAAAGCCCAAGTATTAAGGTGCAATTTCCTCTTTTAATTTTGAAGTTCTTTATTTTTTCTTGAATGATAATCACAAAGAAATAAGCATATTGCAACATCTAGGCTGCATTTTTTTCCCATCTCTTGTGATCAACAACCATATGCAGATTTTAAAAAACATTTCAGATTCTTGTGTCTGGGATGGACAGATTGGGATGAGCACGGAGGATTGGCAGGCCCAATTAGACAATGAGTAGCATAAGTAGCTGTCAAAAATAAGGATAGAGCAGGAGAAAGCATGTGGCATCTCTCACTAGATAAGCTGTAATGATTGGCATGTTCAGTCAGAAGCGTTCTTTTTTCTGATTTAATGGGGGCTTAGAGTAGTCTGTAGACGAATTGTCTCACAGCTGAGACCATGCAAATCAAGCATTAAAAAAGTAGGGTTAGACTCTGGTGTCATTTTAAATTCCATTAATATCAGTGGAATCAGGCCAAATTTATACACCCAGATTTATAGGGTGCAAAACTTGGCCCATATTTATTATTAGGAGCAAAAGCATGCAAAACTGCATCACATGTTGAGTATCTTCTTGTAACAAAAAGTAATACCAGAGGGAGAGAGAGAAGGAGGTAGAGAAGGAGAAGGGGAAGGGGATGGAGAAGAAGGAAAAGAACACGAAGGAGAAGGAAAGAGAGAAAGGGAAGGGGAAAGGGAAAGAAAAAAATGTAGGAACTTAAGAAAACTCTCTGTTGAAATTTAAAAACATGCACAAAAAATTTAGATCTATAGTAGTAACATTGAATTAAAACACTTCAGCATTGGTGTCATCGTATCATGTCTTGTCCACCCTTTCCCTTCCAACTTTCAGGATGGCCAAAAGGACATTAACAGGTTAAAGGTGACCAGGTTGCAGATTGTATTTGGTGCAGCGATGGAACATCCAGAATAAATATATTCAGCTGCCATTAGTTCCTAAGCTTTTGGGAACATTGCAGCATGTAACAAAAGCAATGCCTTTTTCGGTATGAAACCGGGCAATAATGGATATAATCCCAACTAGGAGCACTGATTTGCTTTGGACTACTTGTACGAAATCTGAGTTACGTTTTGGGGAGCAGTGAGTTAGGCTGAGTGGCAATAATTTGGTGTCATGTAATTAATATTAAATTCACACCAGTGGTGTGAGTGCCGGCTGCCGCTCAGGGAGGCCTGTGGGACCACCGCTGAGGCACAGCCTGTCCTCTTATTTACTCAGTGGCTCAGGGCTCTTACAAATCCCCCGGCTGGGGTGCAGGAACAGCTCTTGTAAAGGAGTCGTTGCTCTTGTAGGCTGTTTTACAAACAGTTGCTACCCGTGAGCGGGGAGTGACAGGATTTTGGCAGCGTATGGCCTCCTGCGGTAGCAGCTTAAGCCAAGGTGGCTGACACAGCCACCAGCCCTGCCGGGTCGTGCTGCCCTTGTCCTAGGAGCTGGCACCCTTGCCTGGAGCTGCCAGAGGGATATGGAAAGCTCAAAAAATGCGACTCCTTATATTTTGAGTAATTGTCCTTTCTTTTATCTGAAAATGACTGTTTCCAGAATCCTTTCAGGCTTCATATTTCAATTAAAACACACTTTATCGTCTGATAGTTTGCTCTGTCCAACAAAATCCCAGTGCGGTTGTCATAAACGATAACTCACCTGAACTGATGTGCCTCTGCTCCTAGCACTCGAACAGTCTCTTTGATTCAGGTTCCTATTTACAATGGAGATTGAAGGAAAGATGTTATTGCACTTCTGTTTTTATAAAAGGCTTTATGCAAAGGCAATTGAAAAAGTAAAACCAAATAAGGATGCTAAAAAATAAAAAAAAAGTGTGTTGTTAAATCCAAAAATATTCACATCAAGAATTCTTTCCCAGTGGAAGAAGCTGGAAAGAGAGTGCAGTGCTTGGAGAGAAACAACATAGATCATGAAGAAGCTTGTCCTTGGTTTTCAGCTATCTGGTTTGATTGTTTGGGCAACTTATAAGTCACTTTGTTTCTTGTTGATTCAGTTCCTCCCTTTCCACCTCCTACCTCTTTATCATCTTGTCAGGTTAAAACACATTATGAATTGAAAGAAGCTCAAAGGGCAAGTTAAAAGAACCTTAATAAGCATGGAAGGTCAATACATTTTATACTGGATCCCGATGATAAAAAGAGCTTTGGAAATACAGAACTCTTACAGAAGTTATCCAAGCAAATGCCACTTACACACAAACAAACACACACACAAACGTTACTGATGCTAGGCTGCTAAGCAGAACCATGAATCCCACAGCATGCAATAAGCATTTCTGCAAAAATACCCCGTAAGTTCACATACAGCAGGATATATCTTAAAAAACGAGTCCCAAAAATACTTTATTATGTAGGGATTGTAGTGGCTAAGGAAGCCTCTTTTGAGTTCACCTGGGGATTTATAGTTATGACCTATACTTGAGTACAATAGATAAATATTTTGTCAATCAGCAGCTGACATAAAGTAAACATGTTTGACTGCTAATGCTGCTGTCACAATTAATCACAAGATCTCAGGAATCAGATACTACAGCACCTACTGTTTTTCATTAACATCACTGCGCGGTGCATATTAGGGCTTTCTCAGGTAGGGAATTAATTCTTATTAAAATGTCTTGCAGGCATCAAAACTGAGGTAATGAGACAGGAATAAGCCGGGAGCCCAGAGGCACACTGGGGGCTTTTATATAGAACAGCTTCTTAAAAATCAATTGAGGGAAACTCACAAGAAAGGAGAAGTATGCCAAATGGAAACATCTTTGCCTGCTGCCAGAATAGAGCCTTTCACCCCATTTTTAAGAGGTAGGGTGAGATATTGTTAAGGTTGATCAGTCCCAAAGGCAGACAGCAAATAATTTTCTCTCTCTCTCTCTCTCTTTGTTAACTGAGTTGATTGCCAGCTCAGACTGTTGGTGGAAGTTTAATTATCAGCCCTGTTGTTTTCATTATAAACTGCTCTTCCTTGGGGTTTTATTATTTCTGTTCTTAAGGCCTTTCTATGCATGGTTTGATCATGGAAACAGCCAACCAGATTGATGGAGAAACAGATTTAGTCAGAGTGGTGCTGAAATTGTGTTTAAAAAAGCCTGAGATACTTCTTCACCTCTTTTGTAACACACATGCTAAAAATCCTGCCAGCATATTTACCAGAGTCCAACATAACTGGAAGCACATCAATAGGCTTTGCAGAAAAGAACTCACTGAGACACCTTTCTAGGAGGCATATGATTAATCCAGAATCTGTTAATGAGGCTCCAGCCTAGCACATGTCCAATGGGCAGGTCAACTGGTCGACGTTTGCTGAATTATATCCCAAATTTTGATTATTACAGAGCATATAAAATCTTTTCCTCATCCTCCTCTTCCAGATCTGGGATATACTAACCTCCCAGTTCTACTGGTTAATAAAGGTCTGAAAGCACAGCTGATGTTGCGAGGCTTAGATATGTTTTACATACCAGCAAATGGATATATCTCAGAAGTGAGAACCTGAAAAGACAGACAACAGACTTTGGTAAACAATATTGCCTTATACTGATTTTTGAAGAAAAGTGAAGGTTTTTGTTGCCACAAACCAAAGAGGATTGAGAAGGGGTGGTTAGCTCCTCTTCTTCTCCACAGCAGGCAGCATTTCTGAAGTCCTCCTAGAGTCCTTGTCATCAAAGTGTCTGTTAGCTACCTCTTCAGGCGTTTAGAGGGTTACATTACATATTTTGGAAGGTGTAATTATGCAGCAGTAAACCCAACATGTTATGTGGCTATTTGTGTAGGCAGATGTTGCATAATGCTTCCAGAAAACTTCCCCATGGTGTCAAGAAACGAGTGGGAACTTACTAACCAGGTTTTACAAGGCCAAAGACAGCCACTCTTTGTGTTTGCCCCTCAGGATGTGTCTTCCCTGCCCAAGCAGGTGCAGTCACGCTGCAGAGCTGCATCCTGGTGTCACCATCCATCTCGATCTCAGCCCCTTCCCCACGAGAGAGCAGTGACGAATGGAAGTAGAAGAGTTTGTGTTGTTTTTTGTAGAGCTGCCAACCCTATATATATATGTATGTATATATATTTATATCCCACAAACTTCACCATTATACTAATCCAATCTGCTCTGTGATCCCTTTCCAATAAACCACAGGCCCATAATTAGGAGGGCCCACCACTCTAAGTGGTTGCCCTGCAAAGTAGTTCTCCATAGTTTACCACTGGGACTGCAGATAGCACAAGGATTTCAGGTTATAACCTAGCCCACTCCAGCATGAAGGAAATGCTCAGATGAGGTGGTTCAAATTTGTAGACAAAGCAGAGATTGGGGCATAGCACCCAGCTAAGAGCATGAGTGAATCCTCAGGGAAGGCCGGCCTTTGAGTCACACGTAGGCAGACAAATGGGGGGTCATCTTCAGTCCCCAGTTGTAATCTGTCTTCTTGTCACAACCGAGCTGCTTGCTGATATCCTACCCTGCAAATATGTCTGTCATGCCCCAGGCAATGCCCCGATCTCGGGCGAAATCTATAAACCATTTGCAGATACTGAATGAATCCATTTTAGAGTACGGGGATATGCGTTATCCAGCCTGTCCAGTATGAATTTTAACTGGTGTGTAAGCAACCTGCAGTCATTGTTCTGCGTGGTATTTATGAGTGTTTTTTAAAGATACCGCCTCTGCCTGGAGCTGCATGTCTGGGGTGTTCCTTCATCTTATGGTAATGCACCCCAACCGGGGGGCCCTTTCTGCCAGCTCCCTACCCAGTCCTGCTCCTTGGGGTGGCCGGGGAAGGCCCACAGCCCCTGGAGAGCAGAGGGAGGATGAGGACAAAGAGACCCTCCATACCTATTCAGGGAGAAATCTGCATCTGAAAGTGCCTGCTGGAGATGGGCAAGGCACCAAGCAGCAGGGAGAAGGGCCAAGCTATAGAATATGAACGAGGGCACACTGTTATATTTTTCCATCTTTAAGTCAGTGTTATCTGTTAAAAAAATAATAGGAAAGGAAAGAAATGAAACAAACACATGGAACTGCTTCATTTGGCAGCAAGACAGAGTTTATATTCATATCTAAGGCAGTACAACATCCCTTCTCTCCCACAGACCTGCTGCCTCTGTGACTCTTCTCCTCCTCCCTCGTAATCCCACAGCCATGCCCCTGTCCCACCTCTCCCTCTTTAATCCACCACAGAGCCTCCACCAGCAGATAAGTAGGCTGGATCTGCAATTGCCCTGGGAAGCAACAGTCCAGGCAGTGTTTTCTGAGCATGCAGGTGACCTAAGTGCTTGTTTTCAGGGATCACTGCCTTTATGGCAGTGTAGGTTGCACTGTTGAAAAGCCCTGCTTCTTCCAGGAGACCCTGGTAGCCTTCAGGTCCCCGTGTTTAGCTGAAGGTATGTCAAAACTCTCAGCTCACCTCATAAAAGAAACAGAGAAGCATCTCAGCAGGCTACAACAGCAGTAAAGTTTGTTGGCATTCACGCTCACAGAGGACAAGCTGCTGCAGGAGCCTGGGAAATGTGTAGAAACAGCATGCCCAGCCTGTGTCAGTGGGTGCAATGGACTAGACCCCCGTGGTCTTCCTCCTCTGCTCCTCTTTCAGTAGCTAGACTGATAGACAGCAGCCTTTCTTATGGAAAATAAATAAATAATAATAATAATAATAATAAAAAGAATCTCAGAGTAAAAGTTCAACTGGCAAAGACAATCTTCCCCCAGCAGCCCATAAGATATGCTTCGCTCTAAACCAGATTTTCAGCACGATGGGAGGAAAGCTTCAGGCCCCTTGGTGCAAGTTTGATAACAGGATGTGATTCACATGCCAGTGGACCTGGGCTGAAAATTTGGTGTCTGAATCTAAGCTTCCCAAGTGCCAGAAGCATTCCAGCTGGGGCTCATCCAGGATTAATCTGCAAAGACTAAGAAAAAAGAAGGAGCAATGATTGACATGGTAATACAGCATCTCCCATGCAAAACGCACTCACCCCCTCCAGCATTTTCATAACCAAATACACACCTTGTTTTGCACTATAAAGATCATGGGAATGAGATGTGATAATGAGACATAACAAGATGCATGTATGAGACAAGCTGTAGACAGGCAGTGAACATAAAAAGAGAAGTGTACATGTGCTCACAGGGAGGAAGTGGCAGATAGACATTTTCTTATAATCTAGCAACAATAATCATGATAATAATTAAGTTTTGTTTTCATTTTCCATCCCCTGCTCACCTCTGTGTATGTTGAGAAATACACAATACTATAAATGTGTAAGAAAAAGGTAAACTTTCTATTCAGATTCTTATAACTAGACTCCGGTAAGCTCTGTCAGAAATGTCTGCTAAGATCCACATAAATCATTAGACAAGTATACTTTAACTGACTTCCTGCCCCTTGTGTTCTGCCTTTTTTTCTTTATTAGCAAAGACAAAGCGGCATGGAAAGCCTACAAGAGAATTTTGGAAATTACCAATTTGGAATTCACTGGCACACCCAGTATTGAAAACTGCATTCACCTTATCAGGAATCAGAAGCAATGCCAGACCTGCATCTATTTACAACACTTACAAAATGAATATGAGCATGCTTCAGATCAGAAAGGATTTGGAGACATTGTTTGGCAAATATTTTCAAACGATAAATAATAGGGGAAAAATAAAACTCTCTGGACAGTGCACCAGCAGGAAAAGAGGCAATATTTGTTTACTACACTCTCTTCTACTTATTGACATATTGCAACTAATCAGCATGAGAGGCAAGAAGAAGCTGTAATGTCCTTGTCTTTTTGGAGCGTTTCCAGTACTAATTGCACCAGAGAAGGGTTCTGGGTGGGAATTCTCTTCCTTTTCCAGTTACTGCTTAGAGGAACTCCAAGTGTGCACAAAGCATTACAGGTTTTCTGACTTTTTGCAGTAATATTTTGGCCTTTTGACTTTTGCAAGGCCATGGATCCACAGCAATGACCCTTTAGCTGAAAGCCTGTTGCTAGCTGAACCACTGGTAGCAGATGCACGGAGAGATTTCCCTTGGGAGAGAATATCAAGGCAGCCCAACAGCAGCAGTGGCACGGATGAGCGATGTTCATTGCCACTGCAAGTCTTGGGTATAAATGTCCCTAAGACGTCACTGACTTATGGCTGAGGTTGAGAAGAGTGTGAGTGTTGTAGCACAGGCTGTGTTCCCATGCTCTCATCGCGTAAAAATGTCGCTGAGTGATCATCTACATTGGGTAGGGTGTCACTGCCTACGCTGTGGCACGGAGCTCCTGGGCAGGGCGTGCTAGGGGTGGGTGAAGGCAGCTGGAAACAAACATGCCACGATGACCAGTGTTCATTGATTCTTCTCCTAGTAATGTTCTGCACAAGTGGAAGTTCCCTCTGTCTGAAGCAGAAATTGTTAATGTATGACGAGAGCTGCGCAAACACTAAAATGTGGGCATGATTCATTCCTGCGCATGGAAGCAAACCCCTGGCATAATGGAAGCAAGTTATTCCCTCTCCCTATGGTGTCAGGGAGGTCTCTATAACTGGCTTTGGGGATTTCTAGTCCATTTTTGCTCCTTATTTGAAAGAAAACATATTCTTTGATCCCCATGGTGCAACCTTGCAGGAGCAGTTGTGCCGGCTGCGCACCCTCTTTAGGACGGAGAAGTGTGGCTGCCTTATGACACCGCAGTCACCCCCTAGGCAAATTTTTCCTCTTAGCAATCCTGCCAGATGCGATCTTTTGGCCCTTTATGCCTTAGGGTGCAAGGAAATTACTGGTGGGACATAAACAATGAGGGGAATTTCACTAGCAGAAACACCAGCCGGCTTACCTTTGTTACTTTTCGCTCATGCCTGGATCGTCTTGCAGCAGTTTCTATGACAACAGAAAAATTATTTCCTAACATAAATTAAGTTTGTCAGACTTACGCTTGTGCATAGCACTTGCTGAAGGCTAAATAAGCAAATCTGAGACCAAAAGCAGATAAACTGATATGCTCTATAAAAATGGAGTTATCACAGCTCTGGTACAGAAAAGATCCCATGCTTTCCTAGAGAAATACGAGTATTGAATTTTGGTTCTTCTTTTATATTTTGAGAAAGAAAAGCACAAGAAAAGCAAATATCATTAATTAATACAGTGATCTTTTAAATGCAGAGACTTTGTGACTAATCACCTCTGTCTCTAAGAAAAGAAGTGCAAGTATTCAGTGCATAAACAACATAGGGAAAGGAAAAAATTCATACAAGCTCCTCCTTAGGAAATGTAAAGGAGTTTGTGAAAATCATTTTCTGGGCCTGTTTGATACATGGTAAACTATATTAGTTTTTGGTAACCTGGTCATTTGAGTGCAAAGTCTTAAGTTTACCTTTTGTTTATACGTTTATTCTCTTCTCTGTCTTTCGGCATCTTTTTATTAGACCCTAGAAATATAGTTATCATTTGCAGGTTGGAAGGGTTATTTTGCTAACACCTCATCCCTACTGTATGTGTTTCTTCTGTGTAATTATGAGGTTTTTTATAAAGGTACTTATTTATTTACAGAGTGATGTGTGGTAGCATCCCATAACTATTTAATCTATAAGAATCATAACTTTTAGTTACGACAAAACCCTTTCAGAAGTTTAGTGCAATTTTGTAGCTCTGATACAGCTACTGGGTTTATGTTGTGGGTTGCTCTTGTTAATCCAAAGCAGCTGGTTAATAGTCTGTTTTAGTTAAACTGTCTCTGATATTAGGGGTATCCTGTGCATCCTGTGGAGAGAGCAATCTCCATGCCTGGCTATGGAGGATGGGCTGTGGCATGGATCTAAGCAAGCATATTGCCTTCTGTCCATACCACAACTCTTGCTAGTCTCCAAGGGAGCTTTATACAATGAGAAAAGGCAAAATATCATCTTTTGCTGCAGCAGGTAATACATTGTTTATTATTCTTTCACTCTGTTAGTGCTCAATTCAACAGAACTCAGTGGGAGTGATTTCTCTTCCCTCCCCATCTTCCTATCTCTGTTTCTGCTCCACTTCCTCCTTGGCATCTTTCCTCTCTCCATTCTCCTCCTTCCAGCAATTCAAAACTCAGCCTCAACTGCATATTGGCTTCATTTCTATTCAACTCCATCTGCTAAAATGTATTCATGTATTATGTATCAAATGTTGACATTTATAATGGTGTCAATAGGGTTTTGAGTCAAAACCTGAATGGAAACAAGCAGTTTGAACAGCTTACCTCTCTCACCAGTATCGTTTAAGGCTGTTTTCAGACACAAGTAAGGAAGCACCACACAGTTGGGTCCTACTGGAATGATTTTCTGAACAACCATGATGGATAGGTGCCTTTTTTTTTTCTTTTTTTCTTTTTTAATCAGAAATATAAAGTCCAAAGAGTATGGTGGATCCATGTAGTTAACTCATAAAACAAGTGGACCCAGTGTTTCAAGGATTATGCGTCAAAGTAAACATATGCAACTGTGGTGCAGTTAAAGTGTAGGTCTTTTGAAACATCCACATGCATGACTGGGAGTGGGGCTGTGTGCTTAAAGCTGCAAGTCCACAGCAAATTTAATATGATCTAATGTAAGGGTGCTGTCCTCCTTTCCTTAGATGCACTCTCCCATTCTTACCTTCATTGACATTTACCCCATATTACAATGAGCCAGTTAAGGGAGAGAAACTTAGCAACTAATTTTATGGAAAAATAAGGAAGCGTTTCCTTCCAATTTTGCTCTCTGAACCAACTCACTACAGGATTAAAAGTAACACCAATGTGAGGGAGAACAGGAAAGTCCAGCCAGCAGTGCAGTGGGACAGGTAGTCCAGAGGTAGCAGCAACTGAGATCAGCTTAAACTCTTACCAAACTGCAGCTTTTGAGATTTTGAGAATCTCAGGCATGACTTTGACGTATCCATAAAAGCACCATAAGTCTGTCAAACTTCCTTCAGAAGTATTGTGGCATTAGGGACGCTTAAATTTACAGCTCTGTTTTGGATTTCTTGTCTTCAACGTATTGCTTGCTGCTGTTTCTCCAAGCTCTTTGCTGTGCACCATACATTAATTTTAGTAGAGGTCTCAGACATATTTTGTCAGCTCTGGATATCTTCAGAGTAAGATGAATTTCTCCCACTGTACAGATTTATTTGATTTATTTTTATGGGATGCCCATAGCTGGCTATTTGGATCTGAACTACATATACACTAGAATAATTTGATTGCCAGTTTCACAGGTCTTCCAATTACAAGACACTATATTCAGATGGAGGCAAAATATGAAATAGGATCAAGGCACAGGACCAGCCAATACTTATTTTTCCCAAAGGCACATTTTTCCTATTTCACCCAGTACAAGGTTCAGCACTTGGAAGGAAGGGAACAAAGAGTATCAGAAATCCTTAGAATTTATTTTCTCTAGGTAAAAAAAAGAAAAAAAAAAAGGAAAAAAAAGAAGAACAGAAAAAAGAAAAAGAAAAGGAACTAGCTGAAATTCTTCTCCTTGACTAACATTATGAAGAAAGTGAGAACTACACAAGGTGATAGAGTAGTAAGTAAGTGGCAGAGTCTGGAAGGAAACAGAGGTGAAAAGAGGAAAAAACAGTGGTTTTCTGAAGGCTTCAGACATTCAAAGCCCCACATGTATGCTGAGATAGGTGAACTATGTCCTCTTCACTCTCTGATCTTGGTCTGCGAATGATTCATGGCATCTAGTGACCAGCTATGCCAGCTTGCCAGTCAGTTACTAGGGAGTCACCAAAATCAATCACAGCTCTTTCTGCATCACACCCTTGTTTTCCCCTCATTCAGTTAATCTACAAACAGTGTATTTACAAGCAAGAGAGAAGCAGGAGCAAAATGGAGAAGAGTTCTCTCTGTATGAGAGCTCTCTCCCACTGCCACCCCTGCTTTTGTGTTTAAATGTTTTCTTTTGTGCTTGGCTCTTGTAGCTCCTGATCTTTTGCAATATATCGCACTATCTCTAATAGTTGTACAAGCACAGACTGAGTCAAATGACACCCTCCAGGGGAGAAACAACTTGTCTTAAGATCAAAAGTTCTGCTTTGTTTGCTGTTAGAGGTCACCTGCCCTGCACCTCACATTCATGATTTATTTTTGAGTATTTTTGATTTATTTCAAAGTGACTCCCTGTGCAGTGCCCTAACTTCTCTGGTCAGAGCAGCACCGAGAAGCTTTACCCTTATGTGTCTGCTTCTCACCGTTCCTGTTTGCTAACCATCAGGTTATAGATACACACCAGAGCAATACATTTCTTCAGATGTCTTAAAGAGAGAAATGTTCAGCAGTAGTTTTTGATGCGTAGCACTTGTTAATATATTCTCTGTTCACTCGGCAGTATCTATAGGAAAAAGCAAACCTGCTCCTGCAGTGCTACGTGATGTGGGAGCCTTTAAATATTGTCTGCCAATTCACTGCTCTGTACGGTGGCACTCTGGGCTTGGAGAGGGAGCTGTGATTGTTTCCATCCTCTTCCCAGGGGTCAAGAGTTAGCCAAAAAGGGCAAGGTCAGTCAGGGAGCCGCAAACAGTGCGGATTGAAATTATCAGTAACTGACCTCTTTCCAAAAAGCTGCTGTACCTGAGGTGGAACATGGCATAGCCACACCAATATGGCTCTGTGTTGCAGGAACAACAAATGGTCTCTGGCAGAACAGATCAGCTCTCAGGGTCCTGTCTTAGATCACCTTCCTCTCACTCTGGAAATCATTAGTTGACAAGTTTTTCCTCAGTGGATATTTTATCTCTGATGAAAGCCAAGCTCTGTCTAAACTCAGTGCTTGAAGAAGCCAGAACCAGGTCCTTGTTTCATCTTTCCTTCTGTCCTGTCTTTCCAGAGTTGTATGCAGCATCCCAGGGGCCATAAGAACAATGCCATGAAGGCCAACTAGTGCAGGCTTGTTAAAAGTTTGGATGTAGTTTGAGTGGGATGGGTGCCCTATGCTTAACTGGTTGAGGTAGATGGTTTTTATATGTTAGAAAAGCTTTGTCATGTTCCTTAGACCACAGAGTACAAGTGAGAAGGAGAAGCTAGTTGTTACCTATCAGAAGGGAAGGAAGGTAGTCTGATGTAATTTCCCATCAGAATCTAATGCCCTCTATCATGGCAAATATTAGTTCTTAGGTACTCCCACAGACATCAGTGGGATCACTTGTGGAGCATGTTGCCATTCATTCTGGGGGTGGAAGGCTATAACCTAGCATTTTATTAACCCTCAAGTCCAAAGCCTGAAAGTCCACAGGCCAAAGCCACTGAGTCTTGAAAGGGGCGGGCAGCCCTAAGTCAGAGAGAAGTGAGGGTGGAGAGCAAGCCCAGGAGGTTTCCTGGAGTTCTGCATCTTGGTCTTCAGGAACAACCTCCTGTAGCTACCCAGTCAAATGAGCTAATTTCATCCCTCGTTAGAGCAGCACAGGCCTTGGTGGGATGGACTGGTCTACAAGCATTGCTGGGAGGCTGCTCTCTGTATCAGTCACAAGAGTTTCAGTTTGAACACATCTTTCTGGTACATCCATGATTTTTTACAGGCTATGGTCTGATCCTGAGGTGCCATCATAGGATGATATGTGTTTGTCTTATAACAGAGACAAAGTCCTTTTTTTCAGGAGGTGAATTCAGAAGTGTAGCCAGCCTACATGTGACTCACAGGAAGGAGTATATTATTTAGTTTTCCTTTATTATTTATAACCACTGGAACCCATTAAAGCTGTGAAGCTGCACAAATGTTTGCTAAGCTAGACTTGTATTCTTTTAACCCATACAGCACCTGCAAGCACAGTACAACACTGCATAATAGAAATCCGAGAGTGATGTATGAGGAAAGAGGTGATGTGTTGAAGATATTTCAAAAGGAATCAAAGGATGTATTCAGTCATAAAGCTAATATTTGGCAAGGGAAAAGTGAAATGTCTATAGACAACACAAAAGATGTTTTCAGAGGACAGCGAATGGAGGACGATATAAGAAGGCTGTGCCAGATGGCAGCGCCAACAAATGAGAAAATAAACTGTACCACTCACAGGAACTTCACACGGCAATGTGCAGCCTAGTGGGCTCTATTCTCAGCTGGTGTAGGCTGGGATAACTCCATCATAAAGTCAATGAGGCCAGCAAGTCCAGCTGAGGACTTGGAAGAAGATGCTTCTTTATGAAGCCTGTCTGTGTAAGCAGCACTTTGGTGCTTTCCACGCTGTTTGTTTTCCGCCCATAACACGCTGTCTAAGGGCCACAGTTGCCAACCCGTTTCTAATGCCTCCCATTTCAGCATCCTTGCCATCATGCTCCAAGCTGACATGTGGGGAAGCACTGCAGTGAGCAGCCAACAGCACACCATGGACCGAGACAAGCTGCCCGTGCTGGGCAATGCTAACAAAGGGCAAACAGTCGTCAATAGACTGCAGCCTTGAAAAGAGCCATCGGGGCTCGCCTGCGCTCCCCAGCACACACCCGAGGCCTGGCAGCACCAGAGGTGCCTGGTCAGCCAGCACTCGTAGCCAGATATTGAGCCTCATCTCCTCTGTGTACCAGCTGCTTCTGTTCCTCCGTTGTTTCCAGAGGAGGCAGGAATGAACAATTGTAAATCTGTGCACATTCTGGCTAATCTGCTGTCCCATTACAGTCCCATTATATCCCTAGGACTGCCCTATGTCCAGTGCAGCAGTGCAAGGCACTGCGTGCATTCACAGCCTATGAGCAATTTCAATGGAATTGTGAAGTCTTTTACAAGAGAGAAATTGAAGGCATCTAAAAATTGTATTCTGTAGCATACATAATGTATGGACCAATATACACATAGAACACATGACTTGCAGAGTAACACCACTGCAAAGCACAAAGCCGTTTGTAGGGAACCAGAGGACTCCTATGAGGTTTTGCATGTTTCTTTCATATTTTCCTTTGGCAGCATGAATTCAGGAGAAGACTACACCACCTGATTTACTTTTCCCTCCAAATCATTGTCCTGGATCTCTGCAAGTCAGAAAACCTTCGCAATCGAGGTTTAGTAGCCATGACCAGCTACATCAGACCTCCAGGTAAATGGACAGAGGGCATCTTGTAGCAGCTTGGAAAGTTCACTGTTCTCAAAGGCAGTCACTCTGTTATTTCTCCTCTCAGATTGCATCTGGCATATCTCAAGTATTTCTCTCAACTTTTTATCCACCATCAAATGCCCTTTAGCCTGGTAGACAACACCACATAAATCTGACAGTCAAATTATGGGTTAAGAGGAAGAGCCTGGAGGAAAAGGTAGGGGTTGAAGTAAGTACAGCACCAAACAGCTCATCTATTCATCAGCTGGTCTCAGGTATGCCTCCTGAGATGTTTGCTGAGTGATGTGTTGCCTTTGGATTTGTCACCTATTCAGAATAGCCATTTGTTCCTCTTTCAGTAAATAGGACTACTTTGAAACCAGCTACTGGCTTTCTTGGTGACTTCCTGAACAGTTCCCTGAGCATTGAAATTCAGTAGCAAGGCATCGAGAATTAAAGCTTTGAGCCCATTATGTAGCTCCTCTCTAGATAGAAGATATCCTAATTTCTGAATGATGTAGATAGTTGCTAGGTTTTTTGGCATGGTGGGAATCTCTCTCAGGTCCTCCTCTCTCTGGGTTTAGGATCACGAATATGAAGGACCTGCTAGTTTCTCAACATTTTTCTGCAGCCCCCTCAGACCTTAAAGATATGAGCTCACCAGGCATCTGTTCTCCAATCGTAAGTCACTTGTTGCTGTAGAAAGGGCACTAATGAGTCGTTTTTCTAACTTGACAATGAAAAGAGACACAGGGATAACCTATAAAGCTGTGGAAGTTTTTTTTTTCTGTGCTCTTTAGTGCAGCATAGGTGCCTATCCTGGGTGTCCTCTCCATCCTGGCGATACCGGTTTGTGTTCATGCTGGAACAGTTAAAGCAGTACAGCTTGTGCATGCAAACATGTCCAAATTCAGGTAAAATGAATGCCTTCCTACATGACTCAATTTTCTTAGAATTTTACACATAATCACCAGAGTCTACATCCAGCTTGGTCACTGTAACCTCCCCTTTGGTGTCTCAGCCTCTGCTTCTCAGGTACTGCATTTTTCAATGGCAATGGACTGCCAGAAGCTGGAAGTTCTGGATCACAGCAGTCAAAACCTGCCTGTCTTTCCTCCCTTCAAACACAAGAGCTGTCAAACTTTATGTCTGGCGTAGCATTTAAATTGATTTGCTGAACAGCTTTCATTTCTTATTTTTACATACATTTCTTTGCCTCAGTAGCCTGAAGAGCAGGTTTTGGCCACCAAGGCACAAAAGAAGCTGGTGGGACTGGGAATGGAAGAGGCTGATGTCTCACACGAGAAGTCAGGAGCATGTTAGGGACAAATCAAGTTCCTCAGAGGTAGGAAAGAGCTTTAACGAACCAGGGTCAGTAATTCTGATGGAACATTGATATGGTGAATTGGGAAAGGATGTTACCAGTGTCAGAGCCAGATTTGCAATGAATGCTTAGCCGCAAAACACTCAGGCTCCATTTGCCATTGAGAGAGACCCTTCACAGTGGGGAGGACCCTCAATAGATGATTTTTATCCATCCTAAAGACTACATCAGCCCATATTATTTGCAGGTTTGATCTTTATGGCCTAATTTTCAGAGAGAGGGCTCTCTCCTCCAGCCCCAGTGGCTGTAACTATACTTTGGGGATTTACTCCCTGTAAATTCTTAACATTAATTGTCTTATTGATGACACAAGGGAAAAATATTACTGCTGCATATGAGAGCTGCAGGTTGGACTCTTGAGGGTTAAGATTCTTCTGGCTAAGACAAGCTTCCCAATTTGGTCAGCCTCCAACAAATGGAAGACAAGCAGAGCATCAGCGTGCAACATACAATTACATTTCTGACAAATCACATCTTGCTATGCCATCTCTTCTTAAATCAGAACCAGTTTTCACTCTTATAATTTAATACAGTACGATATGAAGCCATGAATAGAAAACTTTTTTTTTTTTTTTAATTTTGACTAGAAATAGCTTTCCTTCCACAGTGAGCTCACGGCTTTGTACTTTATCTAATGGTCACTTGGCTCCCCCTTCACACATACATGTATTTTTGAAGAGGAGTCGTACAAATGAGATCTCTAAATTATTCATTTACTTTGTGTTTTATTTTAGTAGTTTCCTGTTATAACAGTCCTCGGAAGAGGAGCTGGCTTTTATGCAAATGTGCATTTTGCAGACACGGCACCTATTTTTGTATATACTTAAACATAGTCAAGTATATACTCCTACATTTTTCATTTGAAAAGCAGTAGCTTTTATGTTTGCTGAGGAAGAGTTTGATTTGCATACTTCTCTCACCATTTGGGTCGTGTTCATTTCTGTGACTATAAATTTTGCAAAAATAATATACATGCATTCATTGATCAGGCTTAACAGAAGTAAAAACTGGGCTCCGTTCTTATTGAATCCACTCCCACGCCTGAGGCTGAGGGAAAAGCTCTACTTTAGCACTTCCCAGCCCTCTAGGGCAAGACAGAGGAGCTTCAAGTTTGCTATCTTCTGCTTTCCAAGGTTTTCTGTTTACTCTGGGAAGCAGACATCTGCTGGGAATGCTCTCCACAATTCCTGGTTAGCTGTCTGTCCCCTTCAGGCTCTATTTATCTCTTAAATCCCTTTATCCCCATTGCCAGTGTGATTGCCAGGTGTGATAATGATGTTTTCAGCCACTCATTGCAGGAGAACCCTGTGTTAATGAAATAAAAGGAAAGAAAGAGAAACTGGATTCTGCATTTTGGTGCCATGGAGCTGTAGTTCATTAGACATCATGTGCAAGGTTTAAGAAGCTCCATGAAATTGTCTTCTCTGATCCACCATTAACAAAAATCTTCTGCACAATGCAATTCTAATTATTCAGGCTAGTGGCATCATTCATATGGGTGAAGTTTATTATTTCTCTTTGTTTTCACATCTAGCAACAGCAACACTAGGCTTAAGTAATCCATCAACCACAACTCATGGCAGCTCAGTACCTTTTTTTTTTTTTTTTTATACTATATAATAGGTTAGGTCAGAATAAGGTAGCCAGAAATAGTTAGCATTTGTGGCAACTTTTGTTCTTTTCCCAAAGGGCACAGGAAATAAAATCCTTTATAAAATACGTATTTTTAACAGGAAAAGCACACTCAGCCCCAGATAATTTGCATTTATTCCTATCTAGATCGTGAGTTACGATACACTTACCTCTTGGCAATTCATCTATACTTAACAGGGTGCTTGAGTGCCTTTCTGTGTACAATACAATAGGGTTTCTTGCCCCATCATGGATTGTCCATTTTTATACTTCCATAATACAATAGAAAACTGGACGTCCTGGCAGGCAAGTGATCATGATACTGCAGTTTAAGTACAGGTTCTATTTCATACTGAGTTGTACCTCTGGGACAGAGGTTCTCTGCCATCTCCGTCAAAACCCAAATTGCTCAAGGATGGCGAGAAGGGAATTCACATTCCTGGAGTTCAATCAAACGAGGCCTGCTCATGCTGCCTCATTAGCCTGGCACTGGTGTATGGGACCGTGTGCCACCACAGCCTGTGTTTGTTCAGGAGAGCTGTGACTGATTACTGAGAATGATGTGACTGATTACTCTGAAGGCCTGAAGAGACTTGCCAGGGGATTAACACTGGAGAACAGAAAATGCTCTTGGCACGAACGACCTCGTTAGAATAGATTTATTTATGGAAAGAAGACAAATTTGAAGGTATCATTTATATTTCAAGGAAAATCTCTTTGTGATAGGTTTTTCAAGAGCACAACACATTTAACATATTTTCTCTGATAAGGATATTCGGGATCAATGAATTAAATGTTTAGGTGGTGCTGGTAAAAATGAAGAAGGATATTTGAAAAAAGAAATAAAAGAATTAAGAGTCACAGTTAGATTACACGTATGTAAGAAGCCATGTCTGTTGTCTCAAACAGCTGTATAGTTGGTTAAAGAGATTCTGAGCTTGTCT
The DNA here is from genome assembly GCF_013377495.2 of Cygnus atratus. Classification (NCBI taxonomy): domain Eukaryota; kingdom Metazoa; phylum Chordata; class Aves; order Anseriformes; family Anatidae; genus Cygnus; species Cygnus atratus. Next base: position 44,834,668 of record NC_066363.1, read on the forward strand.
GAAGGAGGATAAACTTTCAACAGACTTGCAGAGGTCTGAACCATTAGAGTGACATTAAAACACCTTGATTACACCTCGTCAGTTCAATGTCACTTTTCACAAAGCATTTTTTATGTTGTCTGCAAATCTCCTGAACAACCAGAATCAAGTGCTACTAGCCCATGATGACTGGAAAAAGAAGAAGAAAATCAAAGTACAGTGTCCTGTGTAGCTTACCAGAATAGCTAAAAAGACAATTAGCAAGTGGCAGAAATTCAGACATTGATTCCTTTGTCTCCTGGTCAAAGTGGAAAGAATGGGAGGAGATGCCCTGTTATTGCTGCACAGTAGCTTGTTTTTGTACTTCTCACTTGAAAGAGGAGATCTTGATCTTCAGGATAAACCTGATCCCCAAAGAGACCAACGCAGAGGAGATAAGCCCTGAGCACTTAAAAAATCTAAACCCTGCAAGACAATTAAGATGATGTCTAATTTCACAACATTATGATAGAGCTAGTCTGTCAGCACCACCGCTATCGACATGTAAGTGTCAAAACAAGAGTCTGTTTCCATTTTGCTGAGCAACCCCTCACCACAGACATGGTTAGAAACTTCTCAGGAGGTTTCAGACATAGTCAGAAACTTCTCAGGAGCTTTATAGCTGGCTCAGCAGCCTGAAGCTCCCTTGACTCCAGCAGGGAGTTCAGAAGGTGCTGAAGGAGCAGGTCCATTGAGATGTTAAAATTAGGAGCATGGGCCTCCTTTTTAAGGAAACCCTATTGAAACTTAATGGAACAGCTGCATTTCAAAGGAAGGTCCCACCTAACATTAAGAAAATGTTACAGAGCATCATGACTGAGCTCTAGAAATATCAGCATTGTAACCTTAATTCTGCGCCTTTGTCTATCCCAGTGCCAGCCTGGCAGTGCACATTTAAAGATAAGAAACTGTCTGAAAGGAAATCCTGGAAGGCCTACAGCTTCCATTAAGACATGTCTTGTGGCATTTCTCTCTGCATCTCTCAAGTCCGCCCCAGCCAGTCTGACCTGACCCTCCAAAGCAGTAATCTTTCTCCTCCGATACCCTTTTCCTGTGGAGTCCCAGGGAGGGCAAATTCTGCTACTGTTTTGTGAACTCCCGAGATATTCTGAGAAAGACTTTTATCAAATTTACTCTTGGCTAAGCATTACGCAGTTCGGGTAATTCCTGGAGGCTATGGGAGGCGGGAGTTTAGAGAGCAGCCATGCCTCTACTCCCATGAGACTAGATCTTTTTCCTGCTCTAACAGGCAGCAGGAATGTGACACAAATGTTCTTTCGCTATTTGTGTTGTGTTTCTAAACTGAGGCCAAGAACACTACAACTGTAAATTCATCAGCTCAATCGATGTTAACAGTAATTGCAAGAATAATTTCCATAGGTTCATTAAGAAATGTTTTTGCTTCAGATGACAGTAAACTGTAAATGTTGATATCAGTTGATTGTTCATTATTTTTTCATAATTTAATTCTTTCTATAACCAAGTTATAATTTTTGAAGAAAAAAAAATGCACTAGAAAAGTAGTTCCCCTGGTCTTAGTGGTAAATATTTTGCTATATGGCTTATGACATTTGAATGTTGAATGTACTTACAGTCTAACTGAACAATAACAGCCTTAACAGAGGAACTATGCCCAGTTCCTGATCAACCATTAATAACTGTAGAGTTAACCAATATCTGAGCACTGTATCACAGAACACATGCTGTTTGACTCTTTCTAGTCTTGCAGGTTGCAATTTACACCTTTCCAAATTAGTACAAAACCTTAGTTCAGCAGCAAAGGGTAACTTCATGCTCACATTTTGCACAGATTGTGAGAAACAGAAGCAGCAAATCCGTAGACTGAAAGAAAAAAGGAAGGAAAAAATGGTTTCACATAGGTGCCTATCTCCATCAATTAAGCTATTCAAATCCAATTAACTGTTTTCCAGAGGGTGCTTTATCTTGTTACACTTCTCTCAACTTAGACAATAAAACAAACAAGCAAAAACCACAAGCCCAGTCTTATTTTCTCATTGTCACAATGAGTTAATGGCCTGCTCGCCAGAAAGCAAGCAGTGATGCTAATATTTCTGGTCAGGCACGCTCTTTGCCTTCATCTGCAGGGGAGGGAGCAGCTCTAATGTTCATTACAGACATTCATCACAGTCACAGGAGAATGGCAGGCCTTCACACCACAACAGCAATGACCCACGATGGTCCTCTTCTTCCAGCAGCAAGTACAACTTGAATACAACTTGCCATTGTAGGCAATCATGAGCTTGGCTACTACATTTGAAGGAGCAGCCAGAGCAGTGCTCTTGGCTCCAACAGCACTGCCCCTGTGCTGATAGTGTAGCACATTTGGGATGGTTTCCAGGACCCAGGCCCAACACTGATGGTTCCCACACAGGTCTGGACATGCGGAAGTGAAATGCTCCAACACACTCGCTTGTTTTGCCGTTTGGACACTGCTGGAAGGACTTTGTTTCCTGTAAGCAGACTGAGATCATCTTTCCTCATTAACTAGGTCTTTGAATTGCTAGCCAAGTTGTCATGCCATGTGATAACATGCAAACTTCAATGCCTAATCAGTTCTGACCAATAGCCGATTACCAAAATAAGGACAGATCATACATCTTTAATTTTCTTTGCCAAAACATACCCAAAACTCATGTTCAATGCTACTTGGCTGTGTGAATGAGTGTCAAGTCATTTAGTCAACACTGATACTGATTGGCAGCAGTAGGAGAAACGCCCAGACATTCCTGTTCATTTCTTGCCACCTTGCAGGGTTCTGATGGATGATTGCAATCCAAGAGAGGACTCGTAAAACTAGAAAGAGGGAGAAATAAAAGCCAGACATGCTGGAGAGCCCATGAGACCAGAGAACACGCTGTTCTGCCAGTGACTCAGAAGGAACCTCCTCCCTTAGGAGGCATAATATGTTTTTTGTTAGAGGGCAGGATTTATGATTAGGATTAATGAGAGACTTGACGGATATAAATAGTAATATCACTGTTTGGGAACTTGCGTAGTCAAGAAAACCGATCCAAACAATCTGGCTGTGAGTGCTCGTAAAAATTTATAGCCCCTGAACTGAAGCAATGTAGGACTTGGCAAGGTCGGTCTCTAAGCCTTTTGCCCATAGCAGGTGCAGAAGATGGAACACAGGTGGGACTTGGTAGTTGCCAGGGACAGAGGAAACAGAATTGGGTTCAAAACTGAACATCCCTGACAAAACTGAGAGAGAAAAAACAAATACGGCAAATTGGTTTGAAAAGAGAGGAACTCAAAACACTTGCTAGTGACATCAAGAATGACAGCTTGACCGACTACTGCCCCTCTGGTCTCCGAGGCAAAGCCTTCGTATCTACAGTCATATATCACCATATCAGATTTTGCTGTAGAGCAAAATCCCATGTCATTTCCCTTCACTTTGTCCTGCCCTTCCACAGCTGGTGAAATTTCAACCTGTATGGATAAACAGTGATTTAGAGATCAGACCTCTGTAACCTTAGTTTCCTTCAGTGCAGGAGACAGAAGGAACAGCATTGAAGACATGGGTATTTTATCAGATGACCTACATAGAAGCTGGGAGTACAGCAGAGGGCACAGCTGGAGGCAGATGAGGGGAAATAGGACACAAATCTGTAGGAACTCAATACTCATTTGTTTTGCTGCTCATAGAGCAATGTGATCACCTGGGACGACACTTGTAATGAGCTTCAGCGCTAGGTTCTACCTAGTAGTGATGGAGAGAGGTAACAGCTGATTTTTTTTTACGACATTTCAATGGGTAAGTGTTTTTTGTTCCAAAGAAGTATGACAAGTATTATTATTATTAATGGGTGTTGTCATACTGCCCATTGCCTAAATGTATTGTAGCTAATTTTAACCAATGCACCAACTCTTTGTGCATTCACATGAAAATACACCTGCCTGTAAGTAATGTGCTGAACTTGTAGAAGAGAATTTTAAATTTCTGAGAAAGTGGCTAACTGCTTCTCTTTAAGCATCATCTTCTCTCTTCAGGTTGGCTGCACCCTCTACCTCAAAAGCTATGGTCACAGATTTGTCTCTAAATGTCTGTGCCCAAAGTTTTCCACTTCCAGTTGTTAATTTTGACTGGCTAGCTCTACAGCATGATTTCAGAGTAACCTGAAAGCATGATATTGGACACTAGCTGTTCTTTGCCCCTAATTAACTAGCTGTAAAATTACTGCTCAGGAATCCCAGGGTTGTCCATTGTCGCTGAATGCATGTCCCAGTGCTGCTGAGATCTTAATAATCAGGTTGTGACACTGAAGAAACTGTTGCAAGACGGTCTCAGTGTTAATGACAAGTCCATGCAGCACATACCCAGAATCCAGTCCTGGAAGCATTTGCAGGAGCTGGGTTAGGCAGCTACACAGAGTCCAGGATTAACATCCTGGGAGGAGAACAGAGATTGCAAGAGTCAGACATATAGTCATCTTGTTTGAGTCCTGAATCCTTCATTCATTCCGAAGACAACTCTGTAGATGACTAAATGACAAGTTTGCTTCTGAAATGTGGAAATTACTGCTGATTTGAAGGAAGGGTACCAGGATCAATAAACTTGCCAACCGCTAGTTATCTGTCCTCTCAGGAAGATTGTAACACTGCCACGGGGGATAACCCGCTTTTTCAATATTAGCAGTTAGGCTGAGCTCTTGGTGATGCTACAAAGATTGTCTCCCGAGCATGCAACAGCGCTCGAAGTCACCAACAGGAGTTTCTGGGTGAGCTCTTCAGTGACCCTTGTAGTTTGATCACACCAGTTATGGATGAGCCATGTCACCATTTGTGACTTTCTTCTCCAGCTGGCTACTTTCTTCTCCTGGTGACTTTCTTCTCCAGCTGGTCTACATCAATGCAACAAAGCAATCAGACACAATATTTCTCATCAAGTCACCAGTTAGGGTAGTACATTGGATGGGTGCTGAGCAGCCCGCGTGTGTTGTTCTTTGTCTATGTTCATGTTTTGCATCTTACAGTGGTTTAGCGAGTCAAGATGGGATTCATCTCACCTGGCACCAGATGTCTCCGTCTGAGCTGGCCTTTATAATCAGAGAAGAGAAGTAGGTACTTGTAAGATGTGAGTCATCTGCCCTCTTTTGGATGTCTGCATCGGGGTGAGATGACTCATATGCTTCACAATGACTACAAAGGGAATCCAACTGGCAAGCTTCTATAAAGACATTTATACTGTCATGTCTAAGGTTAGATGAGTACTTTTCTTAATAATTTGAGGTGTGTCACTGGCCCTGTCTCACCCTTGATCTGCCATTTCTAAATAAAACAATACATGTGCCCTGAGAATGACACGTCTAATTCCCACCTGCTTCCGCCCCTGTGAATACGGAGATCTGGAAAGAGTTCTCTGGGGTCAGCGTGGGGATGTGGCATAAATGAGAGGACACCGCTTCACAAGTCCAGACTTGAGACTGAGTAAGAAGAGTGGGACTCCAGTGTTGATTTTTATTCTGTGTAGGCGAATCTCTTGCTGCTGCTGCTGGGCTCCTAGAAAGCAGCAGCTGTAGGGACAGGGTTTGAGCTTGCATTTGAGAAGCAGGGTCAAAGCATGACATTTTGGGGGCCAAACTGCCCTTTCCCTCTATTCTTTCTCTCCTCCCTGCATAACCTGGGCTCCTTCCAAACACCTCAGTCCTTATCTCTTGCTAATCCCACTGCTGCAGCCTTGCAGCTTTCTCAGGCCAGCTGCGATGGCAGCATCTGCTGGTGTGAACCCTTTCTGCAGTACTCACCATCTTCTGTCTTTGCCACCTACTTAACTGAGGACTATCAAACTGGAAATAGGCCAGTTTCAAATAAAGTTTTAAAAATATCTTATGGAAATGCCTTCTGACCCTGGCTTTTATCTTCTTTTGCTGTATTTATGGACTCACGTCTCACTATTTTAAAAAAAAAAAATGTTTCTCCTTCCTTGTACTCTCGAAGAGCCAATGGGAGACCAAAGGACTGGACACATCAAAGAGAAAATCTAAGACAACACAAATTCTGCCAGCTGTATGAAATAAATAAACTGAGTACCAAAGATTTTTTTAAAATCTCTCTTTTATTTTTCATAAAAATTAATAGTTAATTATGACTTCAATGCATATTTCTCTAACAGAGTGATCTTTAGTGGGCAGTGTTCCTTCAAATTAGATTTTTCTAATCAAATAACTAACTTCATCAAGCAGCCAAAATCAATGCTTTGTATTAGACACGGACCCAAACCCATTAAGGCCTTATTATTCAAGCATGCACCTCCCTTCAGCTTTTATCTCCCCTCAAGGGTTTTCATAGTAAGGCAGGCTTTTGTGGTTGTTTTTTTCCTTTTTTTTTTTTAATTAGCCCTTCTGCCCTGGAGTCTTCTATTTGATTTTCCAGTATCCTGGGAAGTATTCTTTTTTTTTTTTTTTTGACTACTCTATACTTGAATAGAAAATTTTTCCTCTTAGTTCTTTATTACCAGTGATAATAAAGCTTCACAAAAGACGTTGTGATAACGTAAAAGACAGAGAAGCACAAAAGCAAGGCAGCGCTTCAAAGGAGCACCAGCTCTCATTTTATGATCTTATTCGTCTAACGCACTCATGAAGCACAAGTGAGCAACCCATGGGGGTGCAGCTCACACGTACACATTAAGTGGCAAGAAAGCCCTTTGGTTCAGCAGAGCTGCCAGCGCTGCCTGACACCCACGTCCTTGAGTGTGTGAAGTTTTACAAGTGCCACCGCTGTATTTTTATTTTTCCTTAACGCCTTTCCATCTCATATAGAGAAATGACCGCTTGCTTAGCTATTTCTGTGTGTAGGGGGGGAGCCAGGAGTCATTTGAGGAGGGGTACAATTGTCTCATGAGGAGCAGCCCACACACTTTGTGCCCTCACATGTGTGTAGGTGCAGGCTGCGTGACCTGTGGCCAGCCAGCGACGGTGCAGCACCATGCCTGCCCAGGGGTATGCCTCCATGTCACAGGTACCATGAGACTGCCATTTAATCAAGGTGTATGTGATCCATAGATTGGTTCATAGAATGGTTTGGGTCGGAAGGGACCCTAGAGATCATCTAATTCTAATCCTGAGCATAATATCCTATAATATGCTATATATTTAATAGTATAATTAAAGTGCACATAATGCACATAATGATCAATAGGACAAGGAGTAATGGCTTTAAACAAAAAAAAGGGTAGATTTAGATTAGATATTAGGAAGAAATTCTTCACTCAGAGGGTGGTGAGGCACTGGCACAGGCTGCCCAGAGAAGCTGTGGATGCCCCATCCCTGGAGGTGTTCAAGGGCAGGCTGGATGGGGCTTTGGGCAACCTGGTCTGGTGGGAGGTGTCCCTGCCCATGGCAGGGGGTTGGAACGAGGTCATGTGTAAGGCCCCTTCCAACCCAAGCCATTCTGTGATACTATGACTCTAATGTACGTGTATCAAATATGTTTTTAATCATAGGTACAGATATTGTGCATTGGTCTGTCCACTTGAAATATTCTATACACCTGTACAGTTTTATTAATGAGATAAGGGTCAAAGAGGCTCTTTGAAGCCATGGGGTGTGGAAACTAAGATCCTAAAGCTTTCAGTAAGAGGGAATTTCAGGAGTATGTGGATGGGAACTGAGCACTTTGAAGTTTTACTTTTTTTTTTTTTTTTTTAACTAGACATCACCATGTGAAGGAAACTCAGTGCGAATTGCCAGCAAGTGGTCTGCGGGCATGTGAGGCAGCTCCAGAAATGAGTTTCGAAAGGAAATGGTCCTTCTCCTCCTTTTAGTGGAAGAAGAGCTCTGCAACCGAAATTTAGCCATTTAAATGCCTATGAAAATTATCTCCTTCAGTGATCATTTGGCTATAAATCTCCAGCTAATGAGGTAGTCTTTCCATCTTAACCTGCGTCCTCCCAAGCCACAAAAATCCCTAAAGCCTGGAGACTTCAAGGTTGTGCTCAGTTTGGGGGAAAAACACAGTAATAGCAGATAAAACACAGAATACATTGACAGTGTAATAGAATTGAAATGGCTGTCAGACAGAAAATTTTGCCTTGCTTTCTTGGTCCAATAGGGTTGTTTTCAAAGTTAATTGCTTCTTAGTGTAAGCTTGTCAGAAGTGAGCCTTAGACCAGGACTGAGGGCTTTGAATTTTGTAATAATTTTCATACTGATTCTGTAGGTTTTCATATTTAAATTGGGTTCCCATAGAACTCCTGATCTTGATCCTGCCAGGGTGCTCCCAGCATAAGGAAACTTAGGGCCGAGCTTAGCACCTTCTTATCCCATGGCTTTGGAGACAGGCTTTCTTCAGAAGCATGGGAAGTAATTTCCACTACAGTCGTGTTTGCTTCTCTTCCTCCCATTTCTGTGGGATCTGTGCACTCTCGGGGAGCAGGCTGGCCCCAAAAACAGATGTTTGGCTTTGCAGTACTCAACGCGTAATTATTTCCCTTGCAGCCCTCTGAAGGGACTCTGGGAGTGAGGTCCATGGCTGGGGTGAGGAGTGTAGACTGTTTGCACTGTGCTTGAGGCTGCAGTGGGGATGTCCATGCCTGCTGCTCAGGAGAAGGCCTGCCCATCTCCTCCTCGGATGTGAGTAGTCCATCTGGCATAGACACACATCACCCACAGGTTCGCCCCTCCAATCCCTTTCACAGCAAGAAGTCCTCTGCAGCAAACCACTCTGCTCCTTGGCTTTCCCCCTCACTTCCTACCTAGCTCTCCACCTCTTGTAAACAGTGCTGGAGTTGAAAGTTCAGGGAAGAAATGTGAAACAGGCATTATCCAGAACTGGGAAGGATGTGTGTTACAGAGGATTGTAACTTATGTAGTGATAAGGTTTTCCTCTGCAGGGACTGTAAGTTTAACAATGCAAGGGATAATATAAACATGTTTTTTTCCTGATTACATCAAGAACTGGTTGATAGTTGCTGCAAAACCACTCTGTACGGGTGCTCGCCTGTCACCCACAAGTGGGGACGCCATCTCAGCTTGTGACATGCTCCATCCTCAGGTGCAGGTGTCTTTTTGTTCTCCATTTTTCCATGGATGTCAGGTTAGCAGTGGGTTTTGGCATGCTGCCTCATCTGGATGTGTTTGTGGTGAGCACCATAGGCCAAGACAGGACAGCTCCTGCTCTCCCAGCAAGCAAATGGGGATCCACAGAGCAAGATGTCCCTGTCTCTTTGCTCCTGCCCTGTGCTGGAAGCACATGAACCCTCTGCCTGACACCTTGTCTTCTCCTGTGAGTGCTCCCTGCCCTGGCCAAGTCAGCTGAAGGCTGCTTATTGTCAGAAATCATGTGTCTTTGCTGTCTGAGCAAGGACATGGGCATGCAGGTTTCACGCAAACATGAGCCGGGGATTTCATGTGCTGTGTGTCCTGGAGCTGGCTGGCTGGGAACCTGATGAATATGCTGCTTGGTTAAGAGCATGCCAAACGTGCCAATTTGGTACTAAAAGCAAATACCTAGCTTTTATGAATGCTTAGATCATTAGCACATCTAAAAGCACCTCAGGAAATCGGACTGCCTCGGGCCTTTAGTAGCCATCTAGTCTGTCCTCCTGCTCCAAGGCAGTATCAATTAGATGTAAACCATCTGTAGCAGATGTCTGCCTTGTCTGCTCCTGGAAACCCCCAGTGACAGGGATTTGATAAGCACCCCGGGCAGTCCCATCCAGTGTCCCACAGTGCCTGGAGTTAGCAAACTTCCCCTACTTTCTGGTCTAAGCCTCGTTTGCGGCAAGTGAAGGTCACTGCTCCACAGAAACGTGGCTGAAGGCTGCCATCCTAATTTATCTCAGTCGCCCATTTTCCTTTTTGTGTCAAAAGCAGGGAAAAGAGGCAAGGATGCAAGCAATGGGGACGAAGAGAAAAGCCTGTGGGCTAACTGTAGGGTTTCTCAGTGTCAGAGCTGCAGCCAGTTTCCAAACCATCTCCCAGCATCCCATCCCAACCAGGAGCTTTCATTGTCTGCTCCTTACAAAACCAAAGCAAAATGCTCAAGCTTTTATATCCTTCAGAAGCCCACTAGGTGATGAAAGCTGTACAGCACCACACTAAATCAGGACCTCACTTGGAGGCACCCCTGGAGTCCTCCACGGGTGGTTTTATCCAGCCTGTGCTGGAGCAGTGTCCAGGAGAGGGTGGCAGAAGGGGGATGAGCATTCAGGGCCCTGAAAGCTCTGAGCATAATGCTCCTCTGTTACCAATTTCCACTTATATTGAGAAGGCAGCTCTCTTTTTCTAATCTCTTCCAACATGGGGCATATTCCCCATCTGTTTCCCTCTCCAAGGAGTGGTCTGGTTAGGCAAGCTGCTCTCACCAGCTCCGTGAAAGCCAAATCAGTTCCAAGTGAGAATGTCTGGGTTTGAAGAAAACCACCTTCTTTCTTTTTATATATCTTTTTTATTTGAGTGCCCTATTGTTTGCCAGGCTCTAACAATGCCTGCTCCCACGTGCGCAGCAACCACGTCTGGGAGGAAGGCGTACCCCGGGCGAGCAGCAGCGCCGAGCTGTCATCCCGGCGGTGGGGACACAAAGCAGCGGGAGGCACCGCTGTCAGGAGCGGAGGGGACGTGGAGCCCTGCAGCTGTCAGGCTCGCAGTGATGCTCCCTGCTCATGCACCTCCTGCCATCCGCTCTCATCAGGGATCGAGATATTCCCCCTCCCTCTGCTTGTCGCTGGGGAGCCGCTGGGAATGCTAATGCCATACCCTGTCATCTCCGGCAAATTGCTCCCTCGCATGAACAAGGAGCTCTGCTTTGAGCTGGGTTCAGTAAGAAGCTTCCCAGCACTAATTAGACAAGCTTTGGGTCTTGGTTTGGGTTTTGTCTTCCCATTACTTTTCATCCCTGGAAGGCCCATCTGCAGCAGCGAGCCGACTCCCAAAGCCCCAGCAGGGTAATTATTTATGAACATGCCACAGAGACCAGGTTGCACTGAAAAATGATGAAGCCAAACTCTTGCCTCCTGTACCACATGGCTGTTGTGGCACATAGCTCTCCCTGCACACCAGGAGGATGGGACTCTGCCCTTGTTAAAATAGGTAGACCACCTAATTGCTTCCTCTGGGGAAAAAAAATCCAACAGTGATCCCCATCAGCTCCCAGGTACCAGCACTTTTGGGCAGGGCACAGGAGAGAGCGCAGGCAGCCCGTATTGTTCATGTTCTAAAAAAGCAGAAGCTGTAGGCTTCTCTGCAGAGAGGACACAGGGAAGAGTTCACTCTCTTCACCGTGGGTCTTGGAGCACTGCTACCAGTACTTTGCCCTCTGGGGAGGAGCTGGGACTGGTGAGAGGTGTGTCCAACCCAAACCTTTACATCCTAACACCCCAATATCCCAGATGCATGAAGTAGTGTAGCCACTGCCCTGCTAGACATGGCACAGCATTTTGAATGGGGAAGGGGCATGGACTCAGTAATTATCTTCTTTTGTGCAGTAAGTGCTGACAGCAGAGGCTTCAACATGTGATGGAGGGGTGTATTGTGAATCCATCACTGTTTTGTTATATGAACAGTGAATATTGCTCCCTGGGACTATAGTCTCCCCAGATTAGGGTTCGAAGCAGCTCCTGTTCTGATGGCTGCACACAGCTTCTCCTCTCTCACTAAAATGAGAACTAACAAGGGCACTGCAGCTGTTTCCGGTCCCTTGATAAATCTGTTCTTCTACAAATTTGGCTAATTGAGCTACACTATGGGCAAAATCATCCACATGTGTTAGATAAGGTATTCCACCACTTGATTGTATTTTATTAAAATATTTTTTTATTAAAATAAAGTGAAATTTATTTGAATCTGCCTCTTGCTGGTTTCATTTAATGGCCTGTATATCCTTTACTGGAGGAGAAAATGAAAACCTTTTCCCATTCACCTCCTTAATACCATCATGACTTTATGGACCTTCAGTATCCCCCCACGTGTTTTCTCTTTTACAGAGAGAAAAAGAGTCCCAGAAACATTTATCAGCATTAAGTTTTAGCTGCCGTTTTATTGCCCGTTCTCTCTGCAACTCTTTGCATTTGGCTTTCACTTTACTGCAGCTGTTAACTTGAACCTTCAGAGCTGAAGAATCAGAAACTTAGCTCACATACATGGCAAGTGAGAGTGTTTTCTGTTGTCAAGCCACTTCAAAGCAGGAGGCCTGGGACCCGTTTGACAATGTCCCCAAGGAGAGCTCAACCCATAACTCTCCTCAGCAGGAACTCCTGAGGATGTCGGAAGAAGCCAAACCCTGGCTGAGGACTGAGCCTTTAACCCTAAGATGGAGAGGACTCGCTCCTGGACCCGCATCCAGGTGGCTTCTGAAGATCTCCGGGGAGGGAGACTCCTCAGACACCCCAGGCAACCCGTGCCTGTGCTCCCTCACCTCTGTTCAGCTTTGCTGTAGAGCAGGGTTAGAGCCACCTGCACTGCACCATGCCACTGTGATGTGTGCAGGGCCTTAGGTTGCTACACATCTCAGGGGACAGAGCATGTTTTCTGTCCTGCCACTGGCTCACGGATCTTATAAGACTTAAGTCAGGCTGGTAACAAAGGAGAGCTTCCCGTGTGTTAGCTACAAAAATACATTTTTTTGACCCAGAATACAGCTCTTATGTTACTAGGTTTACAGTGTCATGAGCCACCAGAGCAAAAGGAACGTATGTTTGTGAAGGTCTATAAATAAAATATTTACCAAAAAAAAAAAAAAAAAAAAAGAGGCAGTGGCACTTACGTGAGCCTCTGCTTCTCTTTGCTGCAGACATATCCCTTACGCACCCAAAAGATGGGAGAGTAAATGGGGTAAATGCTGAGCTGTAAATTCCTGAGCCACCCAGCCTGTTACTAATTACCATTATTAAATATTGACACAGTGAGTGCACACAGAGCTCTCAGCAGAGATCTGTGCCCCTCTGTGGCAGCAGCAGTGAAAGCCAGGCAGAGGAACAGCTCCCAGAGCACTGACATTGCGAGACCCCGATCCACCCTGGAGTTAATGTCCCCTGGGGACTGCTCACATCTGGGGGAGCTGGCACAGCTAGAGCAAGGGGCTGGGGCAGCAAAATTGCTGCTTTTGGGATTGCCCTGTCTGCCACCACAAGCAGCTGGCAGGGCAAGTGGGATGATGTGGAGCCCAGAGAGCAGAGGCAGCCTGCTGGCATCTGCTTCCCCATGGCAATGAGAGGTCGCTGCTCAGGAAGATTTAGCCCAAGAAGGAATGACCACCAGAGTGTGGGAGGCTCTGGAGGCTGAAGCTCTTCCCCCCCCCCCTTTCGCTGTGCTACCAGTGAGTGTGCTGGGCTGCGTGCCAGGGACGCAGATGCACTGCTGCATGGTTCCTTCTCCCCATGTCATGGCTGTGTCCGGCACTGATTTTGCCCATGGTCATTTTTTAATGCAGCAGCTGGCTTGGCCGTGAGCGAAAAATAAAATATGATCCCCCACAATTGCAAACTGCCCAAAGCCAGCCACAGCCCTGGGCTCCTTCTCCTCTAAAACAAGGAGCAACATTTGCAAAGCTTTCTTGCATCCCCAGTCTCCACCAGCCAGCCTTCCTCACCAGACCTTCCCCCTTTATCTCTTCAGATAACATTGGGCAGGCACAAAAGCTAGGAATAGTCTGCACCAGGCTGGCACTCCTGCAACAGCAGAATTTATTTTTTTTTGACCCTTGTCCCATGTTAAGATTTTTCATGAACATTTCACTTAAGTGAAGAACAGCCACTGCTCGTAACATGCAGCTCGAATGAGCCTCCATTTTGTGGATGAGCTTTGCTGTCCTGACACCAGACAGAAAAGTGCTTTCCAGGAGAATTATCTGTTCTCCAAAGGGGATGAAAGAGGAGTTACCGTTTGAGATGACATTTTCAGGAAATCACAGAAGCCAGGTTGCATACTAACGCAAACTGTTGCAGTGCACCGATTTCCCCTCTCCCCAGCTTTGCCCCTGCACGCAGCAGGGTGAGGAGAGGCCAGGGGGACCACATGGGCTCTGGCTTCCCCCCAAACAGCCAGGCTGTGGGAAGAGGGGAGGGTTACACAACTTCTCCTTTCCCCATGGGAGGTCAGAAACTGCAAAGGTGGGTGGAGGCAAGGGCTAGGGGCAGGACGTGCTGGTGGGGATTTGTTATCCAGCTTCTGTGGTAACCTGTGCTGGAGATAGCCCATGTCAGGAGTCAGCATCATCCCTTACTCCCCTGGAAGATGTTCACAGTAAGTCCTTATTTGGGACGGGGAGAGGAGAAGGCAGGCCACAATGTATTTATTATATATCTCAGCCATAATCAACAGGCTGTTAATTATCAGGCTGTAACATATACAGCTGTAGCTTACATGGCTTATATGGGAAACTGTTATTTAAACAAAACATCAGGGATGATATTCCTTTGGCTTGCAGTTTGCCTGGATGTTAGCATGAGCCTGGTACTCTGCCAGTCATCCGAAGCCAAGCTGTGGCTGCTAGGGAGAAGCCTGGACCCCAGGACTGCTGGGGCTTTAGTGGCAATAAGGGGAGCTGGTTCTCTCCATCCCCAGGCTCCAGGTGAGCTGCTCAGGCTGAGGGGCTTGTTCTAACTCAGACCTAGGTCCCACACATTTGGCCTGGATGGTTTTTTTTAGCATCTAAGAGCTGCTTGATGGCTGGCAGTGAGAGAAAAGCTTACTGGTTTGAGTGATGGGGATGGCAATGTGGGAAGTTGAAGGGAGAGGCAAAGAAACACACTTTGTCCTATTTTCTCCAGGTCCTTCTGTGACCTTGAGACCATAGACAGACACCAGTGAAGCAGGTACAGGAGACCTGACAGACCATCATTGTAGGCAGTGATTTGGCTTGCATTTCTTTCAGCGGTGGCTCCCTCCCTTTCTATGCATTGCCCCTTAGAAACATCCCCTGTTGTTCCATCAGCTCCTGATTTGGGGCCAAAGGGGGAACCAGCCTGGAGACCAGCCTGGGTTAGAAACAACCCAGTGATTCTTTTCCCTAGTTCCAGTTTTCTCTCGCTTTACTTCCATTTCACTTATTAAACGGCATAACAAAGAACTTCTACCTTATACATGCAAGTATGTAGCCCCAACTTTAATTATTGAAAGAGTAGCATGGGTTTAAGAATAACTGATCTGAATTTTTCTGATGAAATGTACCCTGATTTCAATCTCTGCTGGAGAATCACTAAATATTTGGCAGTAACATATACTTCTACAAATCGAGTAGCTATCATCCACCTGAATTTTTTCATCCTTTCAAATTGCCTTGCTGTCCTTCCTTCCAGTATAGAAACTTTGAATGCTGAAGTTTAGCCTGTGAAGCTGTTCTGTTCATGGTTTGGCACAGGATGTGAGCAGAGATAAATTATGTCCCAGGCTATCTGTCACTTCAGGATCTGTCTCTAACAAAGCTAGAAGCTGGAGTTACATTAAGGCATCCATGGCACGTCCGTTCCTATAAATACATCATTTACAGTGGAAACTTCTATGGATGTCAGGGGGCGTGTTTGTGTTTATGGGACTCATTGAATAAAAAGAGGGAAAGTTCATTTCCTGTTTTGAAATTATTTTCAATTTTATCAAAGGCAAAATTGCCCCATGGAGCTGACTAGCTGCCTGCCATTTTACACACACAGCTTTCCTATCTAGCCATTAAGCAGATTATTCTCTGCTGGATGGATGTGTCATTCCTCTTAATGTTAATGATAGTCCCACATATGCCGTGACAGAATAAATACCGAACTACGTGAACCGCTCACTCCCTAAAGGGAAATGCGACTCCTTCAAGCAATGTAGGAATCTGACAGCAAAGCTATGGGAGTCTGAGAAGAGGGGAGAGCTCCTGGCAGGGATGAGCTGCCGGGATGAGCTTTGCTCTGCCAGCTTTGACAGCAAAGCCCACCAAAGATGCTCCCAACTATGGACACCCTATCCCTGGCCCCTTGGGCTGCAGTCCCCTGTTCCCCACGGTGAAGTGTCCCATTGGTAAATGAGCTCCTGAAACCATCGAGGGTTAAAACAGCCTTTTGAAGGTGGCACATCTGTGCCACCTCTTTGCAGTGCCTCCATGGCTCACATAGGAGCATCCCTGGCTCCCACACATACATGTCACATCCATGTGCTTGCAGAGAAGGCCAGGGCAGGGGACCCCATGAACCCCCAGCTCCTGCAGGCAGAGGAAAAAGTTTCACCAGAACACCTTTAGGAGTTTTGTGTGCAGCAGCACAGGTTGGTTAGGCAGCCAAAAAGAGCAGGAACTGGCGGAAAATCAGCTCTTAGATTCACTGGTTAAGCTGAAGTGGAGGCTGAGGTTTTGCTCTCTACAGTTCTATGAGGCTCTTGAGACTGCTGAGCTATGTCAATAGAATCAGTTTTAACCACGTGCTCTCTTCTCACACAGATTTCACATTTCAGCATGTTTATCAGTAAATAAAAGCAGTGGCATACTTAATATCCTGAGCACTAGCTTGCCAAGGGGACACCACAGAGGAGCTGAGCTTGTTGTGCTCAGTACACTCTCAGCTGATACAAACCCAGCGTGTCAGTGGGCTTCCCCAGGAACAGCCCAGCCTGGGGTGCTTCCACTCCCTGCACTCCTCCACAAAGCACGAATTTCTTCACTTGGGAAGCAAAGAAAGCACTTCCATTCCCGAGGCAACCCTCACGCAAGAGCACTTCACATGGTGCTGAAGGAATGCAGTCACAGAACAGGAGGGATATTATATGAGGCTTTTGCTGCTTCCACACAGAAACAGTCAGTGGATTGTTGTTTCCTCCCCGTGCAGGGTTTTCCCCCACGGGTGAGTCAGACCTGATTCACATGGAGCCTCTCATATGGTACCAAAAAGATACGAAAGAGAAAATAGCCAGAAGGGTCCACTTTGCACTTCCAGCAGGCCAAGCTCTGCAAGCCCTGTTTGGCTTCCCATGATCTTCTGCTTCTCAGGGGCTGCCTCATCTCACAAAGTCCTAATGGGATGCTGTGGCCCCACAGGCAATGTTGCTGCTCTCTGGGTGCAGGCAGTGGCTCCTGCTGATGTCTGACCTGTGATGGCTGTGTACGCTGCCGCTACCACATGCTGCAAGGCTTGGTGGCCATCAGAGGTACTGCTTACTGATGGCTAGGGCCATGTAGAAGCACAACAGGGAGTCTCCTTGCCCCCTCCCTGCATCCTACAGTCCCTGGGTGCTAACCTGAGCAATGTGTTCATCAGGCACTAGCACAAGTTTGACAAGGCATACCCAGGCTGCTTGAAATTGTTCAGTTGCAAAGGCAACAGAGAGCAGCTTATTGAGGCAGGGGTTCAAGGACACAAAAGTCTGTAAGAGCCACCCATTGGACATTCTGGCTTCAGTGGCAGTGCTCAGAAATATGTTATCCAGTAGGCCTTCCGCTTTTATGATAAGAAAAACATTTCTACGTGACGACTGGGGACTTGAGGTTGTAATACCTCTTGTGGAATTCCCTTGCTTGTCTAAACGTTCAATACAACAGCATGTGTCAAGTCACTGCAGGTGACCGAACGGCAGCATTTGTTACTTTTGCCTTGATTGCAATAACTCTCAGCATTGTTGTCCCACTAATTCCCAGGTCTCAGCCTGGGTGAGCACCAGGAGCTGCAGGCCTGGGCAGGTCCCACATCTATAGGCAAGGCTTGCCATACATCGTACAAACAGCCATACCACAGGGCCAGTGGCAGGAAAGAAACTTTAATAGGAAGGAAAACATGATTTTATTGTTCAGAAAGAACAGCTGGTGGTGAAAGCCACGCATAAATTCGTGAACCATGCAAATGGATGAGGTGAGAATGTGCATGAAGGTACGGGGAACTTCAGCCACGGGGCTGCAGCAATGCCTGTGCAGGACGAGGCGTGGAGCACCACGCTGGGGAGGTGAGGAGGGAGAAGAGGTGCAGGAGAGTGCCTGCTGCTCAGAGGAACTTGTTACAGCCTTGTTTGCCTGCATGTGTCTCCATCAGTGACTGGTCTGTTTCTGTGTCCTCTTCTGGCCAAGCCTTCTTCACAAGGCCACAAAGCTTTCTTCAGTCCCATTTCAGGGCCCTTCTCCATCAGTCCTGTGACACGATGGTGTGTCACTCCCTCCGTTTCTCCTCTTTCCCATTCCATTCCCTTCGCCTCAGGTGCACCGCCAGCTCCTGAACCACAGTTTACACTGAGGTGGGCTCTGATCTCCCAGATGCCTCCTCCTTGGCTCCTTCCCTCCACCTCAAGCTGCAGTCTGTGGGCCAGAGGTCAATGTGGATGCTCCTCCAGAGCCACCCCTGTGAAGCAAGAGAAGGAATAAAAGTGTTTCACTGCTTGGTTCCAACAGTAACAGAGAGGGCACCTTTTTCAAAAACACCCCCCTCCCAGTTTTGAGATGTTAGCTCCACCAACTCATAGGAGTTTCTGAAGCCCCTGGGGATGGTCAGTCTATCCCTACTTGCCCTCTTGAGCTCTTTTGTGCACTGATGCACAAAACCAGGCTCATGGCACGTGCCTTAGCTGATCTGCAACCTATTCCAAGGGGTGCTGCATGGAGCCAGTTATCTAATTAACTGCTCACATGTGCTGGGGTTGGTTCAGCGAGTGCTGATGAATCCTGGCTGGTGATTGCATTACTGGTTCTGCAGGTAGTGCCTTCCCTCCCTTTTTTTTGGATGACGCAACCAAGAAACTACACATTTACAAAGCCTAAAGGAATTTAGCAAGAGCCATACCGCAGTAGTTCCCAGAAGGTGCCCCCTGCTATCTGGCAGAGCTGGAAAAACATGCACCTCTGCTCCGGGACCAGAAGAAGGACGTCCTGCTGCAGCAGGTCTTGGAGAGGCCCCAGCAAACACTTCACTATCCCCCTGTACATCTCCAGCTCACCCATGAAGCTGCCTTGCACTCAGGTTCAGACATTTCATGGAGGTGAGAAAGGGCCCAGGGGTCTGTGCTTTGCAATTCATCCTTCATATCAATTATTCTGGCATGGTCTGCTACAGTGACAACACAAAGCTTCAGGAGGAGAGATGTGTCCACCTCAGGCTGTGCAGCTGGGAAGCCCATTTGGAGCAGGATGACCTGCCAGCATCCTTTGTCATGAGCCCTGAGCGGGGCCCAAACTGGCAGGCTTGGCACGCACAGCTTGGTGCTGCCACTCCCCATTGCTGCTGCATGACTCACAGCCAGCTCGAAACCTTCCCCGATAAAGGCTTTGCAAAGACAAAAAGGAAGACAGCAAACAAGAAGCGATAGAACAATAAAAACCTTCACAAAGAGCCAATATAAAAACTTCCTGACTTTTATTAACCTGAAGAGACGGTGTGATGGCATAAAAGCTGGCACTGATTTTCTGTGTGAGTCCTCTGTGTTTCAAGCAAAATATGTCCTCCCTAACAAAGCACACGAGGCTCAGTTCTCAACAAATGCCTTTGCTGGAGCTGAGCATATTGTCTGTAAAGAGGCAGAGAAAAATGGAGCCCCATGCTTGGAGGGTGGCCAGGAAAACAATGGGGAAAAAGGCAGTCACAGTCCTGGGCACATTGACCAGGAGAAAAAACTGGGGAGAAAGAGGCCATTTTTGCTAACTGCACTCACAATTAGCTAGCGTGCAGCTGGAGCTGGGAGGGGGCAAGCAGTATGAAGGGTGAATGCAAGCTCACATCCAGTCAAGATAATGCCACTGATTGCTGAGAAATGTAGTGCCAGCACCAAAACCATGCATGCAAGGACAGTGTCCTGCAGGTGAATATAGAGCTGATGTCTGGTCTCTCCTCCAAGGCTGCTGGCTGCAAGGCCAAGTGTTTCCAGGGGCTGGTTGAGGGTTTGGTCTGGGGCCTGTCCCAGCTCTGGTATTTCTGGCACATGCAGGGTTGGGACTCATCACTCATGGTCTCCTCAGTGCCCTCTAGCCTGGGTGCCTTGTGCCAAGACCGTGTGCCTCTCCTAGCACCATGGAAAGGTGACTGGGATAAGGTAGGACGTGTTTGTGACTGGCTTGTCAGCCTCATGCTGGCAATGAATGTGGCACCCCCTGGCTCCCTTCCATGGCCACTTCAACCCAAAGCCACCCAACCGCACAGCTTGGAGACCTCGCCGTGTGTACGTGGGGGGACTAAGTCAGGCAAGGCTTTAATCTGCAGGGGCCCCAGTTAACCAAGCACTGGCCTTTAAGCATCAGCTTAAGCTTTTTGCTCACACTCTTTGGTGGATGAGGCTTGTTTTTAAAGCACATTTCTCTCCCGAGCTGAGGTGATGATATCCTAATGAACAGCAAGGGGGCTTTTATTGTTCTCTATTTAAACACCAGTGAAACATTTTGGCTCAATGCTTTTTCAAAGTCTGTAAGAGCAAGCTCTCCTACCTTCCTGGGTGCCTTGCATGGAGCACCAGCCCTGCTCATGGTACGGGACAGGTCTTCTCCCCACAGGTGGCCGGGCTGAGCTCCAGCTGTAGTCCCAGGCAGGATGGGGGGCACCAGCTCCCACCGTGCTGCACAACTTTGACAACACCAGCACCCATCTTCAGGCTGCTCCAGCCTCCTCCACATGGTCTTTCTCCATGTCAATTTCTCAGGCCATCCATCTCCAAAGCAGGGCTTTCCATCCCAGGTGCTGACCTCTTCTCCAGCACGAATTGAGGTCACAGGAAAGCAAAACCAGAGTCTTGCAGGCTAGCAGTGAAGTTGTTTTCATCATCCCTTCAATGCTCAAGTCGATTGAAAATCTAGGCTCTGCTGACCTCTAGGGGACTACCATAAAATCCGAAAGCATAAAGCCTTGAAAGCTGGTCGTATACTACAGCACTTTTACGCTCTGTCAAGGAGCCCTGCGGTGGGTGTAGCATAGCTGACATCCACTTCTGGGCACTTCAGCACTGCTACAGGCTGTAAATAAAACCTGGCCCAAACACTCCCTCCTCCACCACACCATTACAGCTGCAGTGTCTTGAGAAAAGTGTACAAGCAAGGTAAGGCCGTTATAGAGAGAGATTACCTGCTAGCAGAGTGCCCTGCATCATTTCTACTTTTATTTCAGCTTGGAGAAGTGCCTGGGAGCTTCAACGCTTGTTTGCTTTCTCCCCCCACTGCATTAGTTTGGGTAATAAAAGGTACTATACTATTTTCTATAAATCTTGCCTCAGTTTTGTCTGCACAACGACAGCACTACTCAGTGAAAAGCACAGACACATACACCTAGGCACTGGAAATGAAGTTAAACATACTCATATTGCCTTTCCTCACTCACTAAGCAAGTGGTGGGAGCATGAATCTTTTTGCAGAGGAGAAGGAACATGAAGATTTGGAGAAAGAAAGCATTGATTCTGATGTGCTCCTTAAAGCAGCACATGGACCTGCTAAGGGGGGGGGGGGGGGGGTGTAACTCCCCATTTCCCAACTGATTCTGCTCGGTGACAGCTCTGG
Source organism: Cygnus atratus (assembly GCF_013377495.2). Lineage (NCBI taxonomy): Eukaryota > Metazoa > Chordata > Aves > Anseriformes > Anatidae > Cygnus > Cygnus atratus. The sequence goes on from NC_066363.1 coordinate 44,856,070, forward strand.
GGGGAAACACTGCATTAGGCAGGAACTCACAGAGACAACACAAAGTGCAGACCTCCGGTGGCTCTATTTTCCTTGGTACAAAGCCAAAATCCATCAAACCCTGGGATAGCCCGATTTCTCAAACTGGGGAACGAGTGATGCAACTCTGGAGAGGTGGAGTGCGGACAGTCCTGGACTGTGGCATGGAGCAGAGTGCCCCCAGTTGCAGCCACCATCTTGTGTGGGCCTCCCCATCCCCAGAGCAGGGCAGCTGAGGCCTATTTCAGCAGAGATCAGCTGTCCAAACTGCTAAGTTCACTTGAACTTCTGAAGCAGGGAGAAGTCCATCCAGCAGACCTGAGCGGGCAGTGGGCTCCACGTTGCTGAAGACAGGCTGGCTACATCACCTCTTCCACGAGAGCAGCTCTATCTGCAAGAGGGCAGTAGTCAGAGCCCAATTGCCACAGTGGCTTCCACTGTACTCACGTGTCCCTCAAAAGGTCATAGGGCTTGTGCTGCTCGGACTGTTTACCAACAGAAAGGGGTTAGCCCTGGAAGATCCTGTCTGAAGAAAATTATTGAGATTTTTCTCACACACCCATCAGGAATGGCTTCAGAGCTGCCACTGAGGGCTCTGGATGCACCACAGGGCACATCGCTGCCATGGTCCTCCTACAGAGTGCTCATGTCATGGAAAGTGCCAAAAAAAATGAAATGTGAAGTGCTAAGTTAAAGAATTTGCTCTTCCACGGATTGGAAAATGTTCTTCAACCCACCGACAGAGGCTCATGACAAAAGGCAACGACTGGCAGTGTTCCTTCAACTAAATCAGAGTGAGGAGATGTCACAGTGACAATTAAAAGTGTGGTGTTTAAGCAAAAGAGACAAATGAATTGAACAGAACCACCAATTTTCATTTCAACATTGTTACATGTCTCTTAATTAGAACAGATGTCTCCCTAATCTGTGCAAAACAGAAACAGGACCTGGGAGGTCTGAAACACTTGCTTATCCACAAATATTACCACTAATTTCCATGTTCCAACAGCAAATCTACTGCCTCAGGCTGCACCGAATGGAAAGATCTGGCACTTCTGGATCCTGCCCTGCAAAGCATGGATTACTCTGCCGTACCCAAAGCTCAGATGGAATAATTTCCTCCTCCTTACACCTGCAAACACCAGGTTTATCCCACCCTGCTGACACTGCTCGGGAAATACAAGCCTCTTGTTCTCTTCACCACAGATATTTTAGCTACACTTTATCCTGCCAGAACCCCTGTTTAATTGATTTTTCTCACAGAGAAAAGACTCCATCAGTCATCAGCATTTGGTAAGCTCTTTAATGGCAAGCTTATGGTGTAACTACACTGTTGGATTTGGTGCCTCGGTGGTGGGAGCAGAAGGAGGAACAGAAAAATATGCAGGGCTCCACTGGAGGCTTACACCTTTTAAAGCATTGAACAGAAGGGCAACATCATTTGGCAACCCGTTTCACAGCTTTGTAGTCCCAAAGAGACAGAGATCTTCCAGCCAGAAAACAAATGGTGGAAAGCACACGAAGGGCAGTCTTTGCCTGGCGTGGCACAACACCATTTCTGCTCGACGTGCTGAGCTCTGACTGATCCTGGCATCAGTAAAGGAAAACTTGACAATAGAAAAAATGGTATAGACTGAAATCCAGAGCTGGTGTTTCCACCGCCACCCCCAAAAACACAAGCAGACATCCTGTACATGCAGTGCTACCACAGATCTTTGCCCACATAAGCAACAGCAGGTCAGCACAGAAAGGGAATTTCAAAGTTCAATGTATTTTACATGAAACCAGAGAGCTTTATTGTTGTTGGTAGTTAACTTATTCAAAGAAGGTTTTTTCTTCAGACAAATGAACTCCCTCTTTGTTGATCTGTGCTTTTCTGACCAGGCTCGTACGGACTGAGCAGTGTTGCGTGGCTCTGTGGAAACTGGTGTCTGTAATAACACAGATGCACCTTTAGGTATTTCCTTCCGTAAAACAACCTAGCAACGAGAAAAAAAGCCTAACCTAGAGCCTGTAAATGATCACTCGGCACACTGAAGGGGTGACTGTAGGTAGGTGAACAGGTTTCCTTCCACATCAGATACCATCCATGCAACCAAGTCTCGCTCAGCACACCTTACGTGTGGCACAGCTCCAAAACGCAGCAGGTAGCGTGGTCAGGTCACTGATGCAAGAAAACTAACTCTGCCTGTTCCCATCCCAAGTGGCATTTCCACAGGCATGCACCTTCCAAAGGCAGGCACTGTGCAGAGGGAAATGGCCCACAGCAGTAGCTGGGGCTGGAGAAGCCCAGTCGGGTTCAGGCCATCGTGCTCAGGGGTGTGTTATTCATCGCATCTCTGTGAGGAGACAGTTTGCCAATGTTTTCTCTTAAATTGGCTGCCTGCATCATGAGCAAGTCCTTCTAAGAGTTTTTTTTACTGTGCGTTTTATGAAGCAGCTTTCTGCTCCCTGCCTGTTGCTCCCACCTACCCACATGGTATCATAAATAACGCTAGGGAAGAGAGGAGGAGGCTTTTCAATTTGCCTTTTCTCCACCCCTTCCTCCATCACCATCCCAATGCATTCCTCAGGCAGGATGCCAACATAGAAACACAACTTGTAACGTCCAGAGCAGCTTTCTTACACACTGCAGAGGTTCAATGAGTGGATACTTGTCAGGGTGGTCGGGGCGGTCTCGGAAATCCCGGCACCTCCGTGAAAGGGCGCTTTTCCATGCCTTCCCCTGCTACCCAGGCCAGCTGTCACATCCCAGAGGTCTGTTCTCCCCCCTGGCATTCCTGGTGTTTCTGAGGCCCCAGGCCGCACTGTGCTGGCTGTGCTCAGCGTACCTCTTCTCACCCACAGATCTAAAAGTGCCATACACACTGGTGGGCAAATAATACTAACAGCCCTTTTTACAAGGGGCTGCCCTGCGGGTGGGACTTTCAAAGAAGCTCCTCTGCTCCCACCGAATTTCACAGAGGACCAGCTGCTGAGATGTGCCCGAAGCTTGGAGCAAGGCAGTGGCAGAGCTGCCCACATTTTCTCACCAAGCCCCCAGACGCACGAGCATTCACGCATGTGTTCACAAACCCAGTATCTCTGTCTGGCAGCAAAGCCAGGGGTTAATTGCCCCTGGTTAATTATCGAAAGGCTACTAACCTCAAAATATGCGGGGGGGGGGGGGGGGGGAGGGGGGAGTGAGGAAAAATTAAAATACAAATAAAATATATAAATACTTTGCGATACAGTGAAGCCAGTTCTGCATCTCCTGCATCGTTTGGTTAAGTATGGAACAAGTAACATGATAATACAGAAATGTATTTGGTCAAAGTAAGCAATCAATATTTTTTGATAAAATACATTCTATATTAATGCTCATTCACATTTAATACACACGTCAATTACGTTTTCTATGTATAAAATTCCAGTTTATTGTTAGTGCTGCCTGGTAGTGCTTCAGTTCAGCAGTGGGGGTCCACACATTCGGCTCCCAGCAGCGTGACAGGGGACACGAGCGTGCAGCTCTCTGCAGGGCCAAGCCTCATGCACCCTCTGGAGTTTTGCTTCAACAAAATCTTGCTGGCTGCAGTGGGGATTTTGCAGGGGTGGGAGCTGCAGAAGGGTCCCCAGCTACCACGCACTTGCTTTCTGGTGCAGAGGTCACTCCAACGGCATATGGCATTCCAACAAAAAAAGTGAGTTAGTGAATGCAGAAAATAACGTATCTACATAATTTACAGCTTTATGTTTGCATACAACCATATTAATGCTAAACTGCTCATTAACAATTCAATCGATAGCTTGTGCTACTGTAAATTATTTCTTGCTTCGCATTACAGCAGAGGAAAGCCAGCCCCATTTGCTTCCATTTGCACGAGCCACAGCTGGAGGACTGGATGCTACAAAGAGAAAGCTTCTCCCAAAGCAAGGTTCTTTTTAAAGTTATGGCATCTTTTTGAGATGGAGAGGAACAGAAACTTAGGGACTTAAAGCAGGGATGGAAACCACTGTTCTTGCACTTCATTTCCATAAGCGAAAAGCCTATTGCTGCTGTACAGTGTTATACAATGAACTGCCACAGTTCTCACGTCACTAGTCCATAGAAAACGTGTTGCAACTATCATGTTTATGCCTGCATGCCGAAAGAATGTACAAAGTTTCACTAAGCTCTTTTTTTCTTCCACTTTTTTTTTTTTTTAATATTTTTAAACTTGGACTTTTAAAGCATTGCAGACACTTCTGTGTGTAATCAGGTACCGCACACCATCCTGGCTATGGAAGTTCGTTGCCTCAGATTGGAAAAATCAAATGCTATGCATCTCTCAACCCATCATCAGAAATGTAAACCCCCAAGAAAACTTACTCTCTTAAGTAACTTTGGAAAAAAAAAGTCTTTAAAAAGTCTATGGACAAGGAGATGTTGCTACCAACAGGGTTTTCAAAATGGCATGAGTTGTTTCTGGGAGTTGTCCAAGCATTTTCTCTTCACTCAATTTCTGTTTTTTATAAAGCTAATTCTGTATAAAAGGGCTTTTGAACTGTGTGGCCTTCATTTTGCCATTAAAAAATGAAGAAAAAAAAGGAATTAATTTAGAAACATTTTGATCTATTATGGAAAATAGCTGTCTTACAACAGAACTGCTTTGCTTCTTATATTTTCAGTATGAAAGACATGTAAATAAGAGACCCTGCATCTTCACAGTCTGGCACTCATTGGAGCCACTTAAACCCATGCAAAGTAGGTACAAAATACTAGGGGCCTTCCTGCTTGGGTAGTATTTTAGCTCCCCTCTGCAGGAGTGGAAATGCCCAGATCAGCTCAAAGGCCCAGTGTGAGGAAAAAGTCCAGCATAACATTAAGAGCCAGATGCTGGTTTATACCCTTATGGCTTCCAAGTTAAGTTGCACTTCAACTGGCAATGCTGCAAGATTTACGTAATAATTTACCGGTGTTTTAAAAACAATGAAGCTTAAAGTTGGTTTTCATGCACAAGTGGGATATGCAATGGCTGATTTAATTGATCAAATTTGTATAAAAACAGTATTTGGCTTTTGGGTTATATGGTGTGAGACTACCCAGGTTCATTATGATGTGTACTGTTGATACCAGAGCTCTAATTACTCCCAGTTATTAATCCAATCACTTGTAAACTCAGGTGTCAGTAAAATGACATTAACACATCTGACAAAAAATACTCCCTTGGATTTCCCACTTCCCATCATTTTTGTCGAGCCTTCATGTGCACTTCTGCAGTACTGACCACTATTAAACTAAATTTTTTTTTCAGGAGAAACCTCTCAAAGTTTGGTGCTCTGTCTGGTAGTAGAGAGTCAAAAATCATAGCTGTTAAACTAAAAAGCAAAGCGTGGCTTGCATCTACTCTCTGCACCGATTTCCCCCGAGAGGTTACGTGTGAGTACTCAGCACCCCAGCCCCATGGTTCCTACATTCAAAGTACCCTACATTCGTGTCAGTGAATGTTACTCTCGAACACAAATCAAGGAGACAGTCAGCAACGAAACTACTTCTAGACTGGCAATGGCAGAATGCTACCAAGACAACTCCATAGAAACCCCACTCAAGCAGGAGCAAAATTCAGGTCGCTTCTTAGCAAAGCTCATCACAGATTATTATTATTTCTTAAAAAAAAAAAAGTAAAACTTTTATCCTGGGAGCCAGATATCCCCATGTAATGTGCTAGATCAAACAGGCTAGCGTGGGACCACCTGATCCCACCTGGTACCAAAAGATTCCCCATTTTTCAGCTTCTCTGAAAATTACTGCTGACTGACACCCATTTGTTGGTGATCGGCTTCTGGTTCCTCTTCTTCCACATCTGCATTATATTCTTCAAATGCATCATCATCAACATCTGGAAGCCCAAGTAGCTACAAAGAAGAGAAAATACCGTGTAATAGCGAGTTACCCACTCATGCAGTTTCGCTTTAAATCTTCCCACAATACCTAGATGTCACTTCTTGGAAACCTCAGATCCTAGAATAACAGCATTACATAACAATCTCAACTCTCTTTCTCTCCCTCATGTGATAGAGAAAGGTTTGAAAATGCATCCTCACACCAAATTAAGTGCTCAGAGACCAGAAGATAAATAAAACCAAAGCAAAGCACTTTCAAAAAGCTCTGCCTTTGTCCCTGAGGTCATATCACAATTTTTTGAGTGTTTAGACCTGGCAGTGGTTTAACTTCAGAACAAACCATGATTATACTGTAGCAGTAGTTAACTTGATTTAAGATTGTGTTGAGTAACCATCCTTAGTCCAAAAAATAAAGCGTCCTCATGCAGAACTGGCTAGTGGGGAGTAGGCAGTGTCCCTAAAATCCTAAGGATCTCACCATGTTAATTGCTTTTTCCTGAACTCTTCACTCCACCACACCAGATGAAGACTTGCATGCTGGGTGAAGCAATCTCTGTAACAAATACTGTGTGTTCAAACGAAAGTTGCCCAAATCCCTTTACATTTCTGCAAATTAGATTTGGGCTTCTGAAGAACTGCCAGTTCATCTTCCTTGGACCATGTTTGGATGCCTCCATCTGACGTCTCAGATCACTGCCATGGCATTTGTCTGCCACAGGAGAAGGAGCAAATAACAGTGCTTGAACTTCTTCCATCTCCTCCAAAAGGTTGCCAAGCCAACAGAAGTCAAGAAGACAGACAAACCAAATAATAACCAAAATAATGTATCTGTTCTGGAAATCTCATATTAGAATCCTATACTACCAGCTGCTAATATCCACAAGCAAAACCACATGCCAGTCATTACTGGGAATACTATGTATTTAGCTTGCCAGGGCTGGAAGAGCAGCACAGACACGTGTGTGCAACACCCTGTTTGGAGTGCAACACAGCTGCTATCTCTCAAAGGAGACAAAACCAGAAAAATCACAAGAGTGATGCTTGCTCGGTGGTAGTATGAAAAAGGTTGTGACGAGGCAGATTTTTAGAGATCTAAACTAATTCAGTCCATGATTAACATTCAAAATTATCTGGTAGACAATTACAGAGAATTAGCTTCCAGGTCCATGTATTCTTCACCATCACTGTGAGAAAAACAGTTTTTTAGTTGCAGGGTTTCTCAGCAGCAAAATGGAAGGAGAATTTGCTGACTACATCCCTCCTTCGCATTTTAAAAATACTTACAGAGAGACCCCAGCTGAAGTGTTCTTGTCTTCTGAGCAGAACAAACAGAAAAAAATACTCCCATGCATACGCATTTTTCAAATCTTATGTTGAACTGCATAATGTGAAATGACACGGTTCATTTTCAGGATGTGGGGGCTTTCTTTCATTTTTAAGCTAAAATTAAAACAGTTTTTAAAATGTAAAAGCAAGGCCTCTAGACTTCTCTCTTTTTCCCTCAGTATTATTTTCGCTCAACTGATTTGGTATATTCAAATTAGATTTGTGTGTCGTACTGCTCCGTTTACATCAACCGGCAGAAAGAGCTTTGATCACTTTTTTTTTTGCCCAGCTCCACTAATAATTCCTCCCTGATTTGCAGGGAAATGAGCCACAGGATTGAGAGCCCCATTTTCATTTTATGGGATGCTGGAAGCCTTTTATGTGCAAAACTAGCACACACACAAAAAAAATCCACAACATACACCGCAAGAACCAAAAAGATTCTCAAGCCTACAGGTCTCTGTTTTCCACACATCCCCCTTACTTTCACTCTCAGGACACGCAGCTCTCCTCTCCCTGGCATGGCGAACATCAGGATCAAAGCCAACACCCACCTCAGGTAAGTTTTACGGAGAGTAGGATGGATGGGGACAGGGTGAGATGCTCCTCCAAGGGAGGCACAGTTTTGCTCTCTCGTGGATGCTTTCAAGGTAGGATTTTCCAAGACACCTGGCACCTCTGCCATCCCTCACCACCCTTAAACACTTACTGGTCTCTGCACTGCAGTGGCAAATCAGCCAAGATCTTGACCCCAAGGTGGAAGGATCAGGTGCAGAGAGAGCTCTGCAAACATTTGGGTCAAAACAGGAGGAGGTAAGATAAAAGTTGGGGACAAAATAAGATGATGAAGGTGTGAGCTGACCCCAGACCAGCTCTCATGTCTACTTCTAGTCCATATCTACTTTGTACACTGAAGTATCATCTCTGTGGCAGACTGGAAAGGACTTTAATAGAAAGAAAAGAGAGAGCTGATCCATTAGCCAAATAGGCAAAGGGAACAAAACTGGCAGGTGGGGATGCGGTGAGAAGGACAACAGGAGGGTGGTGGGGAGGGAAGAAGGACAACCAGCAGCTGCACAGCGTGAACTACATCTCCTTATTCCTGCTGGCCAAACTACCCATCTGCTAGGTATTGTTAGAAGTAAAGGGAGGCCAATGGGACATATATGAATCCAATGAACTTGGGGTAAATGGCTTTTACACTGCAGACTCCCCACTTTGGATACAGGCTTTTAGACCAGAGGTAAACTCAGTGCAGGAATCCTGCTAAGTTTTATGACTCACTTTCTGGTTCTCTGCAAACTCTTAAGGTTAGTGCCATTTCCCTCAGGCATTTTTTATTTTTATGTCTTTCTTAACTCTTTCAAAGTGCCCTGATACAAATAACCTAGTACTTTCAAAGTCACAGACTCATGAAACCAGTGTGTCAATGCCTCCTACCAAAAGCTGACATACAAACACACTGAAAAATAAACCAAGTCCAAGACAGAGCTTCAGCAGCTGATGAGATACCATATGAGAGGTGATATGCTGTCATATCTCGGTGTGACAGGATTTGTCTCCAAGCAGATATGCTTAGAAGCATGGACACCTCTGCCTGCTTCCAGGCACAGACATGGCACCACTGAGACAAGGGCGTTGGAGGAGCTGGGATGCTCTGAGGAAAACAGTGTTAATTCTTCAAGAGGCACCAAAAGCCATTAAAGGAGTTAGTTTGGATGGAAGATGGGGGGTGTTCACCAGAGCCAGGTTCAAAAGTTGGCTGGGCTGTGCATCCAGGTGAGGGGCAGCCTCAAAATCAACATCGCTGGCATTTACCCTTTCGGTGTCTGGTAGTTTTGGAAATCCCCAAATAAACAGATGACAAGGCAAATGGCACATCTTGGTGGAAACCAACATTTCCTGTGCTGCCTCCAGCAAAAAAACAGCTTGACCTTGTCTAGAGCAGGGTTTAGAGGTGCAGTTTAGCCGTCATGGGTAAACCAATGCTTTTTGAAAGTCTTGTCTAGACTTTTCTCTCACAGTAGGTTTGTTTGGATAGTGGGGAAGAAATGTCCTGCAATTGCACTATTATCTCCACGCTCACAGCAAGGTTATTTCATTAACAAAACAAGTCTAGCACAGAAAGGACAGTGCAATGGAGTTCCAAGGAAATAATTTCCCAATACTGATCAAGAGTGGTTTTGTTCTGATAAACGCATGATGGTGTAAAATAACAGTTTCTATATATCTACTGTACCACTCTCCACTTCTTAAAATCTATCCTACCATGTGTGAGCTGTTTTGAATAATTACAATACAGGAAAAATGTCAATACGTTTCTCATTAGACTTGTCAACACACAACCATACACTGAATGATAAAACCAGCTTCATTACAACCAATGCAAACCCCTCGGTACTAAGTCAAAGGAGACTCTCATAAGCTATCTTTGTGGTACCTCTAAGAGAAAATGAAGAGGAACTTTGCGGTCTGCAGGAGGGCTCTGATAATTGAGGATGCTATTCTTGAGCAGACAAAAGCACAATGAAATTCAACAGATTAGAAGCAAAACAAGAAAAAATATAAATAAAGTTGTAAATAAAAGAGTTTTCCAGAAGAGTGTAACTAATGATTTGAAGAAAAACTGCCCAGTAGTGTTCTACTCTTCAAGTCATCTGAGGCCTTCACATCCAGACTGGATGTCTTTGGTAAAGATATGTTCCAGCTCAACCACAGCTTGTGTGCTTGGTTACAGGAATCATTGTGTGGAATCTGACATGTTAACGAAGCGCCCAGACTGAATTAGCATAATGGTTCCCCTGGCTTTGAACCTTTTTATCCTGAAGTAGCTTAACTTGGTTTGACTGAAGCCAATTTCTCAGCAACGTAAGCTACACTGAAATAAATGCGGTTTAAAATGAAGTAAGTGATCTGTACCAATTTAATTAAGTCTTTTTGAAGTCCTCTTTACTTAGACCAATGGAAGTCTCTCCTCAAAGACACAGCTTTTCTGAGTGGGAGAAAACAGCTATGAAGATCCATGAGCCGAATATTGTTCTGGGAAGCATATTTATATTTTTGTATGTTTTCACAATTACAAGCAGCTGTTCTGAAGGATCAGATTTCCAGACTTTTCTAAGAAAAGTGTGCATCTGTTCTATTTATTTCCAGTCTCTCAGAGGATTTTTAAAATTATGTTCTTTCATGTCGACCAGCTGCGGCTTTCTGTGGCAACGCAAGGGTGCAACGTGGGGAGGCCCGGTGTTTTCATATCACCACTCCCTTTCACTCCAAATACTTGGGATAAATTTTCAGCCTTCGTGATTAGTCAGCCAGAAAAACACAGGAGGAGAAGCTGTCTGCATGTTCACTTAAGTTTTTGGTCAGCTTTGCCACAGGCATCAAGGGAGATGCAGGGAAGAAGCATGGGCCTAGTGATGAAGCTCCGCTCTCCTCTGCACCAGCCTGTCCGTCCAGCCCGGGTCATGTCAAAAAATTAATGAATTACGAGCAGTCAAGCTTCAGTTATTGTATTTGACTATTGCATTTACTGTAATTATTGCATTTTAGTAGTCCTTTCCAAAGGAGAGGCTGTGCAAGAGGAGGCTTTGGCAAACCAGATGGAGCACAATGGCCAGCCCAACAAAGTCACCTCACCCTGACAAAAAACAGGTTTCCACCCAAATCTTAGTGTAAAACAAGGACAGAGAAAGCTAAGCAGCCACAAAACAGTGAAAGGCAAGAATATAAGCCCCCCTCCCCACCAAATCCAGGTTTGGCTCTGTCCTCTTCCCAAGCTTTAACTAAAATGGTGTTAGCAAGTATCAGGCGGCAGCCATCCTAAGAGCAAAAGCTGAACCACCACCGGGGTCCTTGCAAAATTCCCAACTTACAGCACCGGGAAATCACTCTGGTGCAAAGTCCTGACTCGTGTCACATTCCTGGGAGGCAGCGATGCCATCCCCATGCAGAGACTGTGTGCCACCGGCTACAGCACCAGTTGGCTTCCCACCCCAGGCAGGCATCTCATTCTCTCACATGCATAGCTGGAAATAAGAAGGCAGCTGGCCTCTAAGAAGCAATCTGCAAATGCCTGATAGAGACTGATGTGCTAACACCCCTGCACATGGGCAACTGATTGCAGAAGTAAGGAGAAGAACTGCTTTGCCCCATCCAGTACTACTGTAGTGACAGTCACAGACAACTGACAGCATTTAGAAGTAAAAAAGAAGCACTTACGGGTCTGAAGGACTTGAAGACTTTTTCCAGTATTTCATGGAGCGTCTTTTTCCCACAGGAGGAGATGTAGTCCTGCGCGAGCTGCAGGAAAGGTAAGCAGTCCTCGCTTTCACTCCACACGTGCTGAAAGCCAACAGCAACACAAGAAAGAGAAGGTGTTAACAGGAACCCACGCTGACCTCTCCACATGGTTTTATAAGGTGACAGGTTGTAAACATCTGCCAAAGTACACTGGGCCCCCTTAGGTTCGGACTCGCACTGTGGGCTGTTTCAGAGGCCAAGCTTCTGAGGAGGAACTTTGATGTTACTGACACCATGAAACGGAAGGCAGGGAGGGAAATCACATGCACGTTTTACAAGTAGAGGTGTTTTTGTTTGATACTGGCCCTGCTTAGACCTGGAAGTCACGTTGGGTTTTCTTTCCTTCTGCATCATCTGCTGCCATAAAGCCCTCAGGAAGAGCTAAAGCATCTCTTTGTCCTCCCAGTGTTGGTGCAAGTGCTATGTGAACCTGGAGGTGGAATTTGGTGTCTAACTCTGCTGATGATGTAGAAGAAAACACGATGGAAAATATAACCATGGAGTGGACACAGAGCCAAGGAGAGACATTTGGGCACCCACAACATCCGGACATTTCACACTTCCCTCCCTTCCTCTCTCTGTTTTGAGGTTTGCTCCTCCTAGACCTTGGCAGCCACAAGTAAACTCATTTGGGATATTTCCTCTCATCTTGCTCTTGCTTGAGAGAGGCCATTTCCCCAGCCTGACTCTGGGAAGCCTCTCCCCAAAATGATGCTTCTTCTGCTGGCATGATGTTGTTTGAAACAGGGAGCTGGTGAGCAATGGGGGAAGATAACAGATAACTCAGATAACACTGCTTCTTGCACAGAAGGGCAGCACACAGCACAATTTAACATGCACTTTTAAAGACCTTCTTTTTGGAGACATGGTGCACAGGACTGTCTTAGACAGCCTGCTAAACAGAAAAGCCTAATGCTGCAAGAATGGTTAGAGACTCTTATACCTCTGTTTTTGCACAGCAATTCTTTTCCCCAAAGTGCTGTGCAGCTTTTTACTGTGCTATAAACAGCAAGTTATGCTTCAACAGGGACAGGGGAGGGTTACCCTGAAGCTTAACTAACATTCAGGAAAAGAGTAAGAATAACAGACATTTCCATTCCCAACATAAGGCTTCCACGTTGCCTGCCTGCTCAGTGGTGAACACCTGCCAGTGATGCAGTTTTACATCTGGCTAAAGGAAACACTACTTAATACCACCTAAGTTGTGTCTTTAAGACAAAAACTGTCACTGATGCTCTACTAACCTCACTTAACCTGCATTTTCTTTGCTGCTTGTTGCATTTACAAGCATAACCATAGCAAAATGTTTTGCTCAGAAAAAGCCCTGTCTTACTGAGCAGGTTCTGCTCTTTCCATGTACCCAGAGTAATCTCTTACCAGTCTGGAAATAAAAAGGGGTTCTTTACAGCCTTGCCAACTCTGAAAGACACATACCACAAGTCTCATGGTATTTCATGCCATCTTACAGCCATGGGCCTCGTAATCCTATAAATATACAACCAAATCTCGGCTTCTCTTTAAAAAAATAAATAAATCTGGCTTCATGATTTTTATGGCCTAAAAAGGCAGAAGGTACATCAAATGGACTCAAATGAACCCCCTTTAAAATACCAGATGAACTCTCTTCAAAATCGCAGCGTTGTAAGAACAGCCTCAAGATTTTGGAGGTCTGGCCCATGATCTCTTAATAAGCAGGGTCAGCAATAACCTTTTTATTACTTCTAATCTTTGTGCCAAACTTAAGGGCTGGATGTTACAGATTGGCAATTCATGACTCATGCTAATCCTGCGTTAATTGTTTATATGTATGAAATGACCATGAGTGTTAACATCCTGATTCTTGTTTAAATTGTGGCCTCTTTCGACTATCAGAGCTATACACAGGGGCTTCCTTGCAAATGAAAATCAGCCTCTGAATGGCTTGACAACATCTCCTCGCCCCAAGGAAACACGTCACCTGTAATAATGGCCAGCGTTATAACACCTATAAATTCAGCTGCATCTTCAGATTGCTGTGGACGTTCAGTGCTGCCCTGAGGCAGCACAGGAGCTGCAAAAGGAATTTTGGATTCTCAAAATCAAACAAGGAAAACAACTTGAGGGTTCAGCTCCTGCTTAGAAAGCCAGAGCAGGCAGTGAGACTGCACGTACGGAGATGCTTTTCCTGGAAAAACCCTGGCGCCTGAGAACCTCTTTGCAGCAGGCTGCTGGCACTCTGGTGGACCACAGCACTCGTCCGTGGCCATGCAATTAAAAAAAAACATATTAACCTCATCACTAGAGTATGTGTTTTCCAAGCTTGCCCAGTTTTGCTCATGGTTGCTTTGTGTCACTACAAAAGCCCATGCAGTCACCAGCATCCACCTCGGCTGACCCCGGGTCGTGGCTGAGTTACTTCGTTCAGCATCTGTGCACAGCACAGCGCTGAGGCTATCCACGGGGCTGCACCTCGAGGGGCTTGTTTCCCCTCGTGTCCTTGGATGATTCGGTGATGCTGGATGACACAGCCACTTGCTGGACCACCTTGTTCTAGCCTGTGGAACATGCCAGCAGAGCTTTCTTTTTTCTTTCTTTTTTTTTTTTTTTTAATGGAAAGTATTCAGATTCACTACCTCTGTTATAAAATATTTTGCAGGAAATCTTGCAACAAGGTGTCATAGTATTTTTATTTGCCTTATTGATTACTTTGAATACCAGCAATAACAAGATGACAAAACAAACGACAGGCTGTAAAGAATAGCACCTCAACCCTCACTGGCTATGGCTATACAAATCCAATTAATCCTTTGGGATTATGAACCTCCATGAACCTCAGGATCTAACCTATACATAATTCAGCTATCCAAAATGCTGATTCAAAGAGTTTTAGTGTCCAGGTGGTGCTGAAAATGGCAGTAGTCATCTAGACGGGTCTTCTGCATTTTAAAAGACCTGGCCCAAAGACACCTTCTCAGGAAATTAATATTATATGATTGTTGTGATCTGGAATCTCTGGTATTATACAAAATTCATTTTTTATCTCCCAGATTACTTCTTGGCAACCTTTCTCAGTCTTTCTCCTCCTCCCTTTTAAACTCACCATGCTCATCATTTCCTCCTTACGAGGGAGTTATCATGGACTACTCTGGCACCTCCTACATGGTTTTTTTAAGTCACATTATTATGAAATAGGACATAAAGAAAGAGAACAGGGTACCAGGCACCAGATGCTTATTAAATGTGAGGCTCCTTTATAAGACTTACAGGGTGCAAAAAGACCATAAAGTGTGCCACTCTGAATTCTAGTTACATTTCCTTTTACCTTCACTCTCCTCCATGTTAACAGGGCCACACAACAAGGCTCAAGTGCAAAGGAGAATCGGTCCCTTGGCTTGCATTAAGTCTCCTTAAAATAAACTTTAGCCTGTAATTGCATGTAGAAAGTAAACTTATCTTCTAAGGAAATTAAAAAAAAAAGGGAAAAAGAAAATGACTGCATAAAACAAGATAGCCAAGCTGGGACCATACATGAAGCCTCACAGTGCACTAGGAGCAGAAAAGATGATGCTGGTGAACCAGTTCATTAGTAGTTCTTAATCACATTAGAGACACCTTCAACAGGAAAAGAATTAAGAACGACACCTACCTGCCTATCTTCAAAGTCTTATCACTAGAGAAAAGTGCCTCAAATAATAATGCCCCAAAGGACAGAAGTTGGCCCTTCTACTCAGTTTTATTACTGGTGGCTTTGGGTGGGGAGTCCTTCCCGCAGCAACCCTGGAATGAAAGTATTTGCCAAACAAAAAAGGGAAAACATGGTTGCAAACCCACAGAAATTGGCCTGTGATGGAAGCATGGGTGCAGGGTCTGAAACTGCTTGAGCTTTTGGTTTTTTTTTATCTAACTAGGTTTTGTTTTGAGAGGGTTCTCTCGGTTACCAAGCAGTATAGAATGAAACAAGGTACGTCTAAGAAAAATAATGAGCTTGCTTTGCAATTTCCAACACCATTAGCACCCAACGACAACTTCAGCCTAGTCCTGCAGGTGGCTTCACGCGCATCCCTGCCCAAGGGTCCAGCGGGCACAGCCCTGTCTGGGCAGGGGCATCTCCAGAAGGGAATGAGCGTGGGGTTTGGTGCAGGGATGCGGGTACTGGGCTGTCCCCCTTGCCCCGAGGTGTCCCCCTGGCACATCCAGGCCTGTGGCTGAAGGTCTTGTGTATCCCTGGGCAGGTGTGTAAGCCAGCTGCGGATCCCTTCCTTCATAACTCAGCCTGACACAACAAACGAATGTCCCGCTCGCTGGGATTCATGGTCTCGGGGTTGTCCCTTTGCTGCTCTTTGTTCCCATTAGCCCAGCTCTCAAATTGCCCTCCGCTCACCTGCCATGAAGGGAATTACGAGGCACATTTCGAGCGGGTCCAGGGATGGAAGTTGCTGCAGGAAGGGCGCGAGCCACAACGCCCCAGCCATCACCGATGAAGGAAAGCCTTCACCAGCACTTCACCAGTGCTTTGCTCCTGCAGCCCCCATGGCGAGGGGCCACTTTTGGACTCGCTGCCCTCCTGCTGCCCACGGGGGCAAGGGGAGAGACACCCCCCCCCCTTGCTTCCTTCTGCACAAACTTGCTGCTCAACTCCTCCAGGAGCCCAGCGGGGAGGGCACCGGCACCTGCCCACTCCCCCCTGCCACAGGGGGGGCCGCCGGCCGGGTCCCCCCCTCCCTGGCCCTGTGTGGAGCTGCGCGGGGGGCCCCTGCTGTCATCCCGACTCCATTTTATCCCTGCCCATTCTCCATTTGCCGTGACAGCCCTGCAAGCCCCCAGCCCCCGGGGGGAGGCTGGGGGGAGGCAGCAGGAGCGGCGAGGCGGGGAGCATCGCGCCCTCCTCCCCCCGGCCTCACCGGGCCGGGTGATGGGGGACAGAGGAAAAGGGGGGTCCGGGGATGGGAGGGGGGTCCATCGGCGGCTCCTGCCCGCGGGGCCGCCCCGCACCGGCCGCGGACTCCATTTTGCGGCTCTCCCTGCGCGCAGGGGAGGCTCCGGGCCCCGCAGCCTCCGGGGCCGCCCCCAGCCCCCCGGAGCCCCGTCCCGAAGCCGGCAGGACTTCCAGCGGGGGGATCCCCACTCCCCTCCGTGACACCCCCCCCCCACACCCCCCCCGCTCCCCAAGCACCCTCCCCACGCCCCCGCGGGTCACTCACGAAATTGTCGCCGCAGGCGGCCTCCGGGCAGAGGACGTAGAAGGAGACCCCGGGCTCGGCGTAGAAGTCCATGCGCCGCTCCGTCTCCTCGGCGGCGATGAGCTGGAAGGGCGTGCGGGCGCACCACCGCTCCGCAGCCTCCGCCAGCGCCTCGAAAGCCATCGCCAGCGACCCGAGACCCGCGGAGGAGATCCGCGGAGGAGATCCGCACCCCCGCCCCGCGCCCCCGCCCCCGCCGCGCCCCCGCCCCGGCCGAGGGGACCGGGGTGGCCCCCGGAGGCAACGAGCAGCTGGGGGGGGGGGGCACCCCCAAAAACAGCCCTGGGTGGAGAAGGAGAACGCCCGGAAAGCCGCTTCCTTGCTCTTTTCCTTTTTTTTTTTTCTTTCTGTCGTTCCAGATTTTTTTTTTTCTTCCCCTTTCTGTGTTTTAAAGAGAAAGCCAGTGGAGCGGTCCCCCCGTGCGCCCAGCAGATCTGCGCTCCTGGCTGCGAGTTGCTGGGAAGCCACCCGAGCGCGACACGCCGTCCGTCCCGTGACGTGGGGAAGCCTCGGTGCCTTGGCGATGAGGTTGGGTTCCCCTCGCCAACCCCTAGCCGGTCCCAGGTGGCCGTCTGCACGTCTGGCGAGGCGCACGAGATGCGAGAGCTGAGCTGCGTGTTGGAGAGCGGCCTTCGGTTTGCATCGCAGCCGACTGCGCCGCGAGGAAGAACGAATCCCCGCAGCACTGGGTGGGTTTTTGGCTCGGGGAGGTGACCTGGCAGCACGGAGCCCGGACCCGGCAGCAGGTAGACGTGTCTGCACCGGCGAAGGCAACGCCACCTTCTAAATACCGCCCAGCGGCTGCTGTTTGTCCCTGGAGTGGTGTTTAACTGCTTTTCATAGTGGGTACCCAACGCCGAGCCAACGGGGTCGGTGTCACGCACCACACGCATCGGTTAGGTGACAAATACATCATACAACCACTGCAAAATCAACTGATGAGGCCAAGCAAGGCAGCAAAACCCAGCACTGGCACTTTCGTGAGGATGCTCTGAGGCACTATGGATGTCTCTCCCTGGGTAGAAGGCGCCAAGCGCTTCTCGTCCACCTGGAGCTGTGCTCCAGGCCTCCAAAGTGTGGTGAAAGCACTAAATCTCCCCAAACTCCTGGCCTGGGTGTCAGCTTGCCTGCAACCTGTGGGCAGGGTGCCACCACCGCAGACCTCATTTTGGGTCCCGCCCAAAGGTTGTGGATGCAGGGTGCGAGCAATGCTTGGCCTTGCCCCTGCATGGTGTTAGCACCTGTGATTTATGTGCATTTTCAAAGCCCCTCGTGAATGTCTTTTTAGCCCTTAAAATGCCTCTTCGAAGAATGCATTGTGTGTTATCTCCCTTCTGTGGGGTAGGGAAGCTGGCAGGTTTCGAATGAGGCTTTAAGTATCTTATTGCAGCAGATTCTGCAGAAGCCTTTGTCACGTCTGCCAGCATAGCCACTCGAATCCAGTGGCCTTGCTTATTTATTTATGTACGTGTGACAGCTCTCGCTGCCCTTCCCACCTGTACCCCAGCAGCAGGCTGTACAAATAATGATGCTAGGAGGAGGCCTGCGAAGGTGCTGGACTGCGGAGAGGTGGCAAAAGTATGGTGGAAAGTATTTCCCCCCACACTACAGGGACACACGGCCACTTCCACCTCCCTCCAGGATGCAGCAGCCCCAGGGCTTTCTATCACCCCGCGCCAGGCCTTCGTGAAGTCAGGGCAATGCTGCGAGGTTGTCCTAAAAGGATGCTGCTCACCAGTAACTATCTCCTGCTGGAAACAGCATTTCGCCCTTCAACAGCGTGTGGACAGTATTAGGAAGGACGAGCATGGGACTGCTATAGCCATGCCAGTTGGATCAGAAATATAAATACTTGCATTTTATTGGTGAATTTTGGTAATGCACAGGTTTGGTGTCTCTACAAAACACTGAGCCACTGCTCTCCTTTACGGCAGGTCTGAAATCTGACAAATTTCGCCTGCAGACTGGCCACCTTCAAGATTATTTTTCTTTCTTTCTCTCTCTCTCTCTCTCTCTCTTTTTTTTTTTTCCTCCTGAAGAGCCCTCTTTGGTCTGCTTTTGGTGAACTGCCAAGTAATTCACTTTAATTCACTTGACCAGCTCTAAGAACCCGATTGTCCTCCTGTGGCCCTCATTATGCACCCTTCTGCTGATCTAAATGCAGAAAGGGCAGTAGGGCGAGCTCCAGTAAATTATTAGAGATGGGACCCATAATTGCTGTGCTGTGTCAGATTGTTCTCATATATCTTTACGCTGCCTCTGCAGTTTGGTCTCTTAAGGAAAGACTGCTACCCTTGCTCCAAAAGAGAAAATCCCATGGGGAAAAAAAGTTGGTAAGGGAGGCTGGTCCCATTATGGCTCATGGCTAACCCCTCACAGATCTTGTTCACACCACGGACCTTGAAAAACAAAAAGTTCCTTACTGTCGCTGCTACAAACTCATTCTCAACATGGTTTTCCTATGTCCAGAGTCTCATTCACCATCACAAACACATTTGCATCAAGTCTGTAAGAGCATTAAATGTCTTACTGCAGCAATGCAGTGGGTCTTCCAAGGGTTCAAGCTGAGTATTGCCCAACAGATTGCTTTTTAGCTGGTGTGCATCTAGCAGCAACAGCCAACATCAAGGTAAAAAGTGAAAAATCCCTGGCTGGTGTCTTGCGGATTGTTTCCCACCTGATTTCCCTGCTCCTGAGGACACCCAGCTTTCCAGAGCATCTAGACAGTGGTTTGTGATTTTCTTTCCTTATCCCATCGCCATGGTAAATGGAGTTGAGGAAAGAGCAAGAAAACTGTGAAGAGTGATCCGAGCCAAGAAGCTGTTGTGGAGGGAAAGTGAATTAGAAATGCATGGTTTCCCAATTAGGTTTTAAACTACCCAAAAATGTTAGTTAAAAAGCTGTATGGAATAAAGATCCTGCTGCTCCCATGAGTCCTGACATCCTCCTTTTGAAGTCAGTGGCTGAACTTCTTACTGCTTTGGCATTAAGAAATCAACATGTAAATAGTGAAGAAGGTCTGGGCTATGAACAATCCACTTGCTAGTTAGAAGCTCTCCCCAGTGGTATTGCCTTTTCCAGGACAAAAACTTAAATTAAAAAAAAATCATCAAACCCCCAAATCTGTCCTCATCCAAGTCCCTGTTTTTCAGGACTAGGAAGATCGTGTGCTAAATATGAGAGAGAATGCGATGTGATGCATTGTTATCTTCCTGGCCCTGCAGGCAGGCAGTTTTCAAGGCTCTGCTGCCCTTGACATCCAGACCAGCAGTACCATGGTAAAAAAAACCCGCTGATTTTAAAGGCATTCATTTTCCTTGAAACTTTCCAGAGCACAGGCTTCACGCATTTAATGCTCATGACAATATGACTGTCATCTCAAATATGAACGTGACAGTAGGAACGAAGTGCTGAGTTTTGTTTCAGGCTGAGGGTCAGCAGGCAGCCAGCTGGATGTGGCCAGAGATCCGTCCCAGCCTGGAGGCAGGGACAGGAGAAACCAGGCAGAGAGCACTGGACAGCCTCTGCCCTTGCATCTTGTCTTGCTCTCTCTTACTGTTGGACCTGTGTGGCTATGTGTAGGTCGTGTGGCCAGGCAAGCCAAACGGGGTTATATTATCATTGCTTTGTTAAGAGCTGGAAGTTGATTTTGTAAAGACCTGAATGTCATAAGACACCGTAACCTCCTCAGGCAAACAAATAGGATTTCTTGTCGATTTGCTGTCCTTTATGATATTGAAAGGGCACAGAGATGCGCACTGTCCCTGTTTTTCAGATGAATTGCTCCACTAGTATAAAAGATATTCTCATAACAGTCCCAAATTAGTTGATTGCTTGAAGTGCCAGAATACTTAATGCTCTGCTATTTTAAACATATGGAAATTGATTCAACACTTATCATCTATTTAGAGATGTAAATTTATTGAAAAAGATGCCACTTCTTCCTAAGCTTCAGGCAAGCTCCGACGCTTAGCTTTCTCGGCACAAGCAGGTTTTTACGAGGACTTGTGATTTTAACTACAGAGATTTATTTTCCTTCTAAAGGCTGGCAGAAGCAGAGGAAAACTGGCTGCATTGTCTACAGAGGGAAAAAAAAAAAAAAGATACCGATATGAACACTGGTGTGAACTGACACAGATACAGCAGGATCTGGCACATTGTACCCTGAGGGTCTCCTCCCAAGCACAGATGCTGGCCCAGACCTTGGCCAAACTTGGGTTGCTGTTGCTCTGCCAGCAGGGTGATGCTAGAAATAACATCGAGGGCACGGGCATTTGCTTTAGAGGAGGAGCAATGGAAAACCGAGCACCAGCAGCGACTGCCATTAAATTTGGCCAGGTGAAGACAGGGCACCCCATGGAAAAAGGAGTTGCGTCCCCCCACAACATAGCCTCAGCTGCTGAAAGCAAAAACCATCCATCATTTATCTGTAATTGAAAGCTCTTCTCTTAAAGTCAGACAGGTTTGGTAACTTAACTCTGTTTGGAAACCGTCCTGCGCGGGCCAGCCCTGTGCTGATGTCAAGGGCACGAGGCTGGCATTGGGATGAGAAAACCTGCAGCCTGGTCCTAGCTCTGCCTTTTGATTTGCCACAGTCACTTCAGGTCTTACTTAACCGTCAGATGGAGATTTATTTGTGTGTACTACATAGGAACGCTGTTCATGCCTTAACATTTGTGGAAATATGAGCTTCTCAGCTCGTTGATGGTGTGCTATTATTCAGCATGATTCATATATTAATGCCATAGCTATAAAGCTTAACATTATGCTCATAGGATTAAGCCGTATTTCTTAACGTGCTTCTTATCCTGGTATTTTTGCAGAGAAGCTGGAAGGGGGCCAGTTCACAGAGGGTGCCTACACATTAGTGTTCAGCTCAGGTCAGCAGAGCACTTACCCCATGAATGCCCCAATCATCCCCACTTACCCTGCTTTGGTTTGCATCACGGAAAGGGCACACAAAGTGGATTCCTCTCGGGTGAAATGCACACGGTGTGAGCAGTGCAAACTCAGCACCCTTCTGCGTTATGGTTCCACTCCCGGGCTGTGCTACTTGCTAACATAGGCACAGCTACAGCACATTTACTGCACCTCAAAATCTCTTGTGGTATCTGGGGAGTGATTGGACTGGCTGGATTAATTAACCACCAAACCTGGTATCTTGACTGGTTAATATTTAATTAGAGGCTTTATTTTCTTGTTGACACCAGTTTATATATGATCCTGCCTCCAGCCTCAGTAGGTCACGCTGAATCTGTCTCTTGTCTTAAGGCAAGGCAGAGCACCAGTTCCTCCTGGGGGAAAAGATACCCATTGAATCTGACTCTCAGAACAGTCCCTTCCAAAAGACAGCTCTATGGTAACCCTGGTTTACTGCACAGATTAATTCATTCAGATTTATGCAAAAGACAAAGATGCTTTACGTATATGCTTACAAAATTTTGGCCACCTTTGTTAGGTGTGATGAGTGCCTAGGTCTTGTATGGCCAGAGCCTGACAGAAGCTAGGACACACTGTGTGTTCCTAGCAGACCGTGACAATCCTCAGACTGACCCGAACGTGCTGCTGACAATGGTATTTGGTAGCTGTTTTCCTGAGCATGTGCTTGGTTGTTTTTGTTAATGATTATGAAGTGTGACGGTAGGAAAATGCTAAGGAAGTATCGGAGCTGTGGAGGAAAAAGCCAAGCCCCAAGTTACGAAGGGGTGATGGCAGAGTTCAGAGGCTGGCTGGGGCTGCGCAGAAGTGGATGTTATATCATATTTGCAGTGTGCAGGGAAAGCTTTCCTTCAGCCCAGGCCCTGTACAACAGTGCCTCAAAGGTTTTCATGTAGGGACCTACCACAAAGCTAGCTGGTCTGGAAAGAAATTCAGGTCAAAATTTTCATGCAAGATTCATGCATGAATCAACATTATATTTAGTGCATTTCTACTCTCCAACGTTCGGAAAGCCCTGTTTTTACAGAAGTTCAGGAGAATTAAATAATAGAGGAAATACATCCAAATTAATTTTCTGAATGGAAATGCTTCTCAAGAGACACAGAGTGAGATGGTCAAGAGTGCCCAAATGAATTGGAAGCCCACATTTCTCTGAGTGTCATATACTCTTAACTTGCTGTTTCCAAATGGTACCCAGGCTTTGTTCATGAGGCCATGAGGCCAGAAGATACAGGCTCCTGGGTACTAACCTCAAAGCTGCTATGAAGTGCAAATGCCACACCCCCTTAGCAAGATATTTTTAATGACTTTCTCCAGACTTCACTTCTCTCCTCCCAGCCACAGCACAGTATTAGTAACGAGTTTTATTTACAACAATGACACTTGGTGAGAGAGCACACTCAATACAAGCAACAGCAGCTTGAGGTATTTCCCCCTCACACCTTGCCACTTTTTTGTTGGTTGTCCAGCATAACACTGTTTAGTCCTCATAAAGGCAAAGCCAACAAGGGGGAAGAAGATGGGTCCATTCATGAAGTCTTGGTCATACACATTTAATTTAGAGCAGGCGTAAATACAGCTAATGCATTGGTAACACTTCAACATCCACCCCTTTTCCTGCAAAATTCCTGCAGGACTTTGGCTGCAGAAAACACACGTGCTAGAAATAATGGAATTACAAAACCAGGAAAGGGAGTGTAAGCAGCTGGAATAGGAAGAAATAGCTAAACAGATGCCTTCCAATTTATATGCCCACCCTTCTCACGTAAACCAGAGCTAGGATTCAGTCAGCTTATCTTGAGAACAGGATCTGGGTGTACAATGTGCACTGACGTTCAGCTACTTTACATTTATATGCCTGTCCCAATGGTTCCCCAACATCTCAGCTTCTGTTTTTAAGGCAAACAACACCACTTTCATTTTTCCTTTCCTATTTATGCATTTGTGTGTGTAGAAAAAAAAAGTGAATAAGCAGGTAGATTTAATGTTAATCATTCATCATTACCAGCTGAACACGAGACCCTCGGAGTTGCTAGCACAAGCCTTCATCCCATCAAGATCGCAACTCGGCAGCTGCATTATCCATGCAAACTCCATGACTCAGCTGCTAGCAGGAAATGCATAACACACTGAACAATGAAGCACAGGCAATTACTGAAAATAAGTGTTCTCCATTACAAGTAATTCCAAGCTACATTTCTCTTAGCTTCCAAATTAAAAAAATAAAATAAAATAAAAGCACACATGGGTTGTTGAACTTCATTTTTATTCAGATAAATGGACTTTGAAGGAGGGGGAAAAAAAAGTTTATAAAGATTTGCAGAGCAAATTAATTTTATACATAACTACAAACAGGCATATGGCCAGTCTGTGATAAAGCAAACTGTGCAAATCAACCTGGGCAAAATAACTTCAGAATAGGTGTATCACTCATTAGTGAAGCTTGGAGCTATTCCGAGCAATGCTCAACAAAACTGACCTTCTCCCATCAGCCTGCCG
Organism: Cygnus atratus; assembly: GCF_013377495.2. Taxonomy (NCBI): domain Eukaryota; kingdom Metazoa; phylum Chordata; class Aves; order Anseriformes; family Anatidae; genus Cygnus; species Cygnus atratus. Next base: position 44,880,234 of record NC_066363.1, read on the forward strand.
CCTCAACAAAATTGGCACAGCCAAGACTTGTGATGGCAGGGGGATGCTCTGGTGGAACAAGCAAGGGTGATGTTGCATGTTCTTTCAAATTCATGGCTCTCAGCTGGGGCCTGGGACACGTTTTGCCCAGAGTTCAGCTGCAGGGACTGCAGCCGTGTCTGCTGGGCTGGGCGGCTTGGCCCTCAGGGGGACAAGGGCAGGTGGAAGCCTTTCTGTCCATGACATGAGGTTGGATGCTGGTGCGATCATATTTTAGGGCATCTGAGATGGATGAGATGAGTGAAGTTGTCCCCTTGTAAGCCCAACTTTTATATTAAAAAAATAGTAACTATATTGTAAATTATGACAATCTAATTGAACCACTTTAAGTCATTATTGACTATTAATACAAAAGCAATTGTAAATACGGGAGAAATCATAAGCAGGCCGTGTTTGCTGGTGGAGCTTTAAGGCAAGTCAAACCACTGCACTGGATGAAGTCACTGAAGAAGAAACCATCACAAACCAAAGCTGTCCTGAACCACTAACCTCACCGCAGCCAGCAGGCAGCTTTCCCTTGAATGTGAAATATTTACTTAGTTCCAGTTCATTCTGATAATTGCATTCCACACGCACTGTTTATTCCCATTTAAACTAATTGGCATATAAAAAGTGTTCCTACTTTGTGTGTAAAAAAAAAATTAGCCTAAGGTGGTTAAGATCAGCCAGCGCTAAAATCCTGCAGGAGTAGAAGGTACCAGAAACTCAGGAACGCTTAGTTTCATTAAGAGGTTTTATCAAAATATATTTTAGTCAACTTATTTCTCCAGCATGTTAAAGATACTGCCAGTCAACTAATTAAAAGAATTCTAAATAACTGCTTTTCTGCAAGTTATTTCAATTCCCATTTCCATCTGAATAGAACTTGCTGCAAATCATGAACAACAACGAAGTAACATTTATAATTTCTCAGCATACAAAACATCAAATTTCAGGAGCCCCCAGTCAAAACTTCAGGCTGGCAATGGCTTTACCACACACTCACATTTGTTAAGAAAAAACGTAATGGAGAGGCAGCCAGACTTTGTGACTCTACGAGTTGCCTACTGGTCTCCACATGGCTGACCTTCACCAAACATGCACCACGTACCTGCGAGAAGGGCAGAGATCCCAGAAAGCTTTTCATGGAGGATGCCAAGAGCCACTCGTGTCACAGCGGCAAGGAGGGGACAGGCTGGTCACACACAGGGACTGGCTTGCTTATGCCCACGAGCAGGCTGCAGGACACCATGTTACTCACCAGCCCCATGCCAGAGCCTGGGTGAGCAACACGTGGCTGAAGAGCTCACAAACCAGAGGTTGGCCACCCCTGACACGACGCCTCTCCAGGGGGCACAAAGGATGACCAAATGTCCTTTAGAAGCGATATGCAATCACATAAAAGTTGGTTCATTTGGTCACCAACAGATGTGGAAGGGAAGAAATCTTTTAGGGGGGGATAGCAGGGAAGCATGACCTCAGTACAAACAAGGCAGAAACTTACTGTGTGAACAAAGCTTGCCCACTTGCTGATTTAAACCATAATTCACATGGTGATTTGAATCAACGTAGCCTGGTGTTGTCTTATCCTCTTAAGAATATTCTGTATATTTTATTTACACAGAATTAGTAACCTTCCTATGACTTGTCCTGGCATTCAGAATGCATGTGAAGCCAGTGAAGGAAGCAATGAAAACATTACACTGCTGCTTTTCCATTTAAGCTCAAGTAATAATGTCAGCAGAACTCAGCAATAAGCTTCAGTAATGGGGAAATGGTAACAGAAACGCCTCCCTACTCATTCTAATCTTAAACTGGGAAGTCAGGAGCAGTAGTAGCATTAATTAGACTGCCAACTACCATGCACATCTCCTGCACCAAAGTGTAAAATCCCAGAGTGGTACAAGCTTGTTAGAGCACAGCACTTTCACTCTCAGAGAAGGAATGGGGAAAAAACCAACGCAAACAACACAAAAGAGATCAATTGTGGCTTTATAGCAAGTATATTTCATAATTGTATGTTAAAATATGTACCCACATCATAAAACACTTTAAAAAAAGAAGTATTTTTAAATGTATGTACAATAATGCAAAAATATGCCTAAATATGTATCGAATGCAAAAAAAATAAACCATTTAATAAAATCTCCCTTCCAATGTCCCCCTGCTCTTCAATACCTTAAAAAAAGGAAAGTTTCCTGTTTCTTTTCCTCATTAAAGAAACAGGAGCTAAAACACAAATGATCAGACGGACTAAAGCAGTGCAAAGCAGACACTTAAGAATGGAGAGGCATCCAATTCAGCTTCACGTCCCCCCGGATTACACCACAACTGCGGTGTCACTTGGCCTATGTCACTTAATTTGGGGTTTAAAAAGTCAGCCTTGTGTTCAACCTTAAGAGGCTGCCTGTGGCACTCATTTTCCATTAGAGCAAAAAAATAAGTTAATGATAATCCAGCTAAGCACCCTTTAAACCCCCTTAAACAGGGGTGAATTTCATCGTAGGCAAATATTTCTTGTTCTGTGTCATCCTGCCAAGCATGGAGATCACATCCAACAAACGATACGGACTGAAGTCTACCTGGACAACTGTGGTGGGAGAGAGACTTCTGCTGTTACACAGTTGCTTAGTCATCTCTTCTTTCTGCATCCTTTAGGAAACTGCAAACAAGGCTCTGGTCCTACAATTTCATTCAGTCCAATATCTCGTATTTGTGACCTTGCAATTTCACTGGCAATCAGGCTCCTAAAATTTCTGAAGATCTAGGTCTGAAGGTCTGGATTAAATGAGATGCTTCATTTGCATGAGAAAATGCTGATTTGGTTCCTGTTCGGTATGTTCAGGTGACTGATGTAGATCCTTTATCTTACTGGAGTAACTGCCCTCAGAGTACAGTTGGCCCGTACGTGAAATATAGCTCTTCTCTGAGAAAGCAATCTGAAGGGGTTTCGGTATTGCTCCCCTTACAAAAGATGGCAGGAATTGAAGCTCTGTTTCAAAAAACTGCTTATAAGGCACTGGTGCAGCAAGGTTTGTGACAAACATGGTTTTATGATTTCTCCTTTCCAACTGTTTAAAAGCATGTCCATTAAATCAATCATAAATAGCAATAAAAACACATTAGAAAAGTCCCAAATCAAATAAATCAACTTAGTGTTGAAACTTAATTTATAACAGTCCCACTTCAGTGCACACTCTAGCTCCTGCATTATTATTTTTTTAAATCTCACTGTTGGCTCATGCTCACCCTATATACAACCCCCTCGCCCCCCTCCCCCCTCCCTGAAGACACACTGGGCTGATTATCTTCTGAATATCTTCTATAAACAAAAAATTTTTAGATGACATGATGAAGTTACACATTAAAGCTTACAGATGATGAACAGACTGGAACATAGCGCCATGTATTGGCTTACCTACTGTACATACCTATTTAAAGCTTTTAAAGAATAAGAATATGGACAAAATATACACTTGATTCACAAAGTAAAACAGACCTCGACATCCCATATTTTGCAGGGTTATACATTCCTTCTACTAAAATTCCACGCGTGGAATTATTCCTGTGCCAGATCCTCTTTGTAAGCAATTTGATCACTTCAAAGTAAATTAGTTCTTCCATGTATAAAACAGCAAAAGTTCAGCCTCTAGTCATCACTGTCGCTCCCAGACTCACTTAACTGCAAGTCATTTCCTTCGGAAAACAAAAAAACAACAAAACACAAGAAGCAGGTAGGCGTTAATTCACATTTCACTGCAATGAAACCAAAGAACAGTCGCATGTACGCTGGAAGATTTAAGAACAACACAAGAACTGAATGCAAGTGTCACCTCAGTCTAATGGAATTGCTCTCCATGCCCAAGAGCACCAAGAGCTGCATCATGGCCTGATCCAGGCCAGACGGAGCCTCCTTGGCTCCACAGTCACTGAGGCTGCTCCCTGTGGGAGGGCAGCACTCCCCTTGCTAACAGCTGCAGGAGGAGTTCACGGCCTCCACCCGGCCAAGCTCCTGTGCATGGCTCCAGGATGAGGCACTGGGGAATTCCCTGGCTTTCTTGACCCTATTAAAATAGATTTTTGTTGTTGTTGTTGTTTTAAGGAGGATTGGGTAGCCAAGGCAAGGCCTCCATGTGTCTATAAGGCAGCAGGAATGTTAAATCTATTGCAACTCAAGGCTGCTGGCTGAACTGAGCTGACACAGGGTGTGAAGGTAAAGGAAGGCCAAGGGCACCCCTCCAAAGTGCAGAGAGGACTGGATGTGGACCAAACCTCCAGTCTCAGAGCCCATCCTGCAGAGCATTTGTGATTTGGGGATAAAGAGGATGTAAAAGGGTGCAATAATCGTGTTTGTGTGCTGGTAACCGAACCTAGCCCCTTGAGTGCTCTCCCCTGACCCTGCCTCAAACACAGATCCTTGACAGAGCAGGTATGCAACAGCTACGCCCTGGATTTCTTAATCTCTTCTCCCCTCCTGGGGAAATTTGGGTTAGGGTCACCAGTGACTTGAATACTCAAGGTCAGGCAGAAATCACTGCCTAAAAAGAGAAGTAGCTACCTCAGGAGCTACCTCAACAGCTCCCAAATCCTCCTGGGGTCAAAGGTTTCTTGAAATTTAGTGACCTATGCAGTATTGCAGTCATGGCGAAAAGAAGCAGGGTAGGCGCAGCTCACACTCAGAAACAGGGACATGAAAAGAGTCCCACTGACGCTGCTGAACTTTGGAATTCACCCAAGGGTCTCCTCTAGCATACATTACTGATGGAAACACTGACTGGCCCCTCCAGTTTTCCAGCAAGCCTTTTCAGTATTGTCCATATAACATCTGAACTTGTCCTCTGGAAGCTTGAAACCCTCTATTTATCTGCATTTAAACTCCACCAGTTCACTGAGCGTGGATGCCAAGAGATGTACTCAAAAATGCCTCAGGAGGAATTAAGAACAATTTATGATAACTAAGTTCTAGTTTCATGTAAATGCACTGACCTGATCTAGCAAAAGGGAAGAGCAACACAGATGTATACCGTCTGCCCAGAGGGAGTCCAATATGACAGAAATACTTTTTAAACGATGGAGTGAGTTTGTAGTGATTCAGTGCCTTCAAACATTAGAGCTGTGATGTTTTTAAGTGATTATTTGGCAAACATTCAAAATATTCAAAATGTGGTATTCGTGAAAACACAACTGAAACCAGCACATTATAGAGCAAATACTCTGACAAAGCAACACTGCTAATAGCAAAGCCAGAGAGTCTGTGCATTTGCGATCACAGGACAGCCTTGTGTCATTCACAATTCTCCACAGGCCTTTCACTGACACATGTGGCAATCCCACTATTTATACCTAATCTGTGTTTTCACACTAAAGTAATTCCCATCCTCCAGTGCCCCATATCCCCTGCACTGATGCTCTGCTAACCACTCTTTGCAGCTGGAGGCCTGAATCAAGGCTCAGCATGGTCGATGGGGGCCATCACACTGGTGCCCACAGGCTCTAGATCAGACTGAAGCAACCTCCACACCTTCAGATAGGTCTCAGCCTTCTGTTCAAAAAATCTGTCCACATATTTCAGCCAGCGCACCTCCCTGGGACTACTGTTTGGCCAGCTGCACTTCACGGAGTTAGCTTAACGTGCTAAGAAAATGAGTGCTCTCAAGCAGCTTCAGCAGCGATAGGACGCAAGCCTTTACTTACGGAGCGTGTTCATGAGCTGATTGCTTCCTTGTGGCCTGCTGGTGCCGTTAGCAACAGCATTCCTGTTGTTATACTGCTGGTGCGGTGGCTGGGAAGGGGAAACATGTGCTGGCTCTTCCCCCTCACTGCTGGAGCTTTCATCTTCGCTCCCCGATGAGCTTTCTGAATCCGATGAGCTGCTTCCACTGCTGCTGCTCATCTGCTCGATAATTTCAACCTCTGCTCTCAGCTCTGAAAGAAAAGGACATTCATCTGGTTCAAACCATGAATAGGGCCCCATGGAATTTGGGCAAAGAATGTGAAAATGCAAGAGTTTTCTTGAGCATAATTTATCACATCAAATACCTCACATGAAAGAGCACATTTAAAGAGCAGCAAAGGTTAGTATTGTAAAACCTTCACTTACTATCTATATACTTTACGCTCATGAAAGCGCTTCCTGCTTCATTATTTTCCACAAGTTATATGCTCTAAATACAAAGTAAATAAATTTTCTGATTGAGTTTTATAGGCCAACAGCAAGCCCCTTCTTTTTTAAAAAAAAAAGAACAAAAAACTTTTAAACATGCAGGAATCTAAATTCTGTTAGACATCACTGACATTTAGGCTTTTGGAAAATGCAATGAGAGAGAGAGGCCACAACAGAAGCTGCCTTAAGATAATGTATGAAACTGCTCCAGCACAAAGTCACACAACTCATTCTAAGCAAACTTGAGAAACAGATAACATCAGATACACTTTGCAGTGGAGCAGATGAGAATACATGAGAATATTCACATGTTGGACTGGTAACAATACCATAACCTGTTACAGAGCTTACATGTAGCCAGGAAAAACAGACTATTCTGAAACTGGGAAGTCATTCAAGTCAGCCACACCTCACTTTAGGGTTGCCAGTGCAAAGAAATAGTGGAATACCACGACAGCCTCATCAGCAACAGTTGATGCTGGCTGAACAACCAGTTACCAAACAGCCATTAAGGTAAGTCACTCCAAACCAATCCACATTGTTAAATTTGTCATAATTACAAGTGTCCCAGACACTATTAGAGGACATTTTTTGTATCCACCCAAAAAGTCAGGTATCTAATGACTCAGTTCACCTAGGCAGGTTTCCAAGAGGGAACCATATCCACACGCATGCCATACAAAGTATGAGAAACACTCAAAATGTAGCCCGTCATTGTGGCAGTAGCTCTAAACCCACATGGCAAGAACTCAGTGCTTGCCCTGGAGAACCCACAGGCCAAAGAGACAAGAATGAGAGAAGTGAGAGACAACACGTGTACTATCGTCTCTACCCAACAAATGGGGAACTGACACCAGGCAAAATTCACCTTAGATCTGGCCTGCGAGTTATTCAGAGTGAGATGAACCCCAGCTTCTCAACTGGGGATATCCTTCTTGATATGGCATAACCAGATCCCTACAAAACAAATTCTTCCTTTATATAAAAATGGCACCAATTTCATTCTTATCATCTTCAGTTTGTCCAGGAGCAAGTCTGAGCAACTGGAACTGGAACTTTTTTTGTTCTTTTTTTTTTAAAAAGATCTGTTTTCCTTGGGCTGCTTAACACTTGGGAGTAACAAGAGAGTTTTCAGCCTCCACATTGGAGAGAGTTCCTCTAGCTTAGCATGTATTGGTTTGAGAAATGAAGTTTTCTTTTGCCAATTTTAAAACTCCAACTTTTCAATTTCAAAGTTCAGAGCTCAATTTCAAATGTTATAGTTATATTGAATGAGAGGCATATTGAAAAGGAACAACCATGTGACTAACTCTGGCTGGGTATGTAGGGATAGTGGGGCTGTTCATCCAACTTACTTCCTGAAGGTAGATCCCTGACTAGACCACCTGTGTTTTTTGTGCTTTATTAGTATGCCAGACAAAGTTTACCCTTTCATCTTTAAGACATAACATGAGAGACTACTAGAAGAGGGAGGAAGAATATATGATTAGGCCAACAGAAGATACGATTTTGTACTGTAATGCCTTTCTCCCTCTGTCCCTCCCAACACAGCCTTGCAGGCCTTAAAAAATCCATTTCATGGCTAGAATCTGATACACATACAAATGAGCACTTGTAAGTCACTGCTCTCAGCCTAACCATATCTAAGATTTAAAATTATAAACGGTCTCTGAGTTCAGGACTAAGAAAGTCATAGGAGAAAATCAACTGGGGAAAAAAAAAACTCTTTCCCTTTTTATATATATATTTTTTTATTAAAATGGTGGCGAAAGGGAAAAGATGCAACAGGAAATGCACTCCAGAGAACTAGAGGGAAAAAAAAAGTCTGAACAACAAGTTTGAACTGAATACAGTAGGTGAGGAGGTAACTGAAGGAAGTGATGCAGGCCGATGGGTGGGAAAGCAAGATTAGATTTGGGGTTATGAGGAGTAAAAGGACAATGTCTTGGAAGAATTGGTAAGGCCTACCATGCTGTAAGTGCATAGGGAAGGAAAACAGCACTATCATGAGCTTCAAGGACTAGGAAGCAAATGGTGTTGTCCAGGACAGTGGTTAGGGATGAAAACTCAGTTCTGATGCCACTTTCTAATCAACTTTTGCCTCACAGAGGCTGTTCCTTCACTTCCTTTCAGGTGTCTTGCCTCTTAAATCCTTGAGTCTAGAATTGTGAATGTCTAAACTATGGGCAGATGAGAAAAAACATAATTGTTTTCACAAGTGTTATGGTGGCTGCTGCATCATTAAAAGTCTCAGGCACAACTCCAGCAAGACCACTACGAAAGTTTGTTCAAAGCCCTCGTGTCACTGTGCCAAAGACAGTGGTTAAGCCAACAGTGACACCAAAGCCTCACAGGAAGAACACATCTGCTTTAAAACTGCCAAATTTTGCATTTCCAATTTGTCTGTTATGCTTAGTGCAGTTACAAGTATTGAAGCCTTGGCTAAATGCTTCCTTGCAGTGCCTCCAATTAAAATAGTTGTGCGTGTATGTGTTATACCCTAAGCCGAACAATGAAAAAGTCAGATCACTTTCTGCTCCACAAGATCAAACACCTTGTTGATGAACCTTTAAGGCTTAAAAGATGACAAGAGCCAGGATGTGCCATAGTTAGTTTTAAGAAAGCTTTTCATACAGTATGTTTTTGTACATTTACTTTAAATGAGTCTACATAATCTGAAAAGCCTGACATTGCCACGGGAACCTTAACTTTTGCATATTTCATGATACCACTCTAGGCTTTCTTTCAGGAAAACAAAACAGCTTACTGTCTTATACTGGCAGTCCATGCAGTTTTAGAGTAAGAAAAAAATTCAAGGTCAGAAATCATCATAGAAACACAGAATAGCCTTTCTCAACAGGGCTCTTTTTTCTATGTATTTTGTATCAGATGTCCTAATCTCTTTCAGTAATCATGTCTAAGTGTTCTTGCCTCTTCTCTCAACTCCAAAAGGCTATGCAGGATTTTTAACTAAAGCCCTAACCTTGGGCTGCAAGAATACCAAGGGCTTTTGGAAATAAAGTCATTCAGCTTTATGAAGAATAAGGCCGTATGCTCATAGCAGAATAATCACTGTTAATAATGGTATGCAGGGTGGATAGAAATCAACTTGATACTGGCATTTTGAGTATGCAGAGATGGCAGCTAGAAGATGCAGTATTTTACAGTGAAGTGCAAATTTGATTGAGAAGTCCTTGAGAGACAAATACTGTTCTATGGAATAATACTTGCAAGACTACAGCTGCGTTTTAAATAAACAAGACCTGCTCAGATTTTTAAGCACTTAATTTATAGTTTCCAAACCACAAATACACTTTGGTGTTGTTTCAGGTACCGCACAATTAAATTATGTCAATGTTATTAAAAACATTTCTGTTGAGGTCAAATACGTCTGATAAATGCCAGTAGTTTCATGAACATAAATGACTGTATTGTGGTGTATGTGTCCAAATATTCGCTGCTTAATGAAACGTGATCATATGCAGCCAAGTATTTGAACAAACAAGCTCTTACCCTCTCTGTTGTTCCCTTCAAGCAGGAGGACAATATAAAAGCTTGTACAGGAAAAGACTCTTCTAGTGTGGGACCCTAGAGACAGCCTCCCAAAGGTCTCCTGAATGGAGGAGAGTACGGGCTCAACTCCCACGTGCTCTGCTTCTGTCCTCAAGCACTGCTGTTTGGACAGCTGTGGAATGGGATGGATGAGAGGACTGACTTACCTGGAAGTTCATTTCCCAGCTCATCTGTAAGGGGAGCTGTGGGAACACACAGCTGAGGGTAGTGGAGGTAAGCAAAAGCCTGCACTGAGGTTTGCTTAAAACCGTCGTTAAACATCACAAGGGCTATGCCGTCTTCCCACACCCTTGAGTAGGGCATACTGGGAACGAAAAGAGTGCTATAGTGCCACAGAGATGTTTTCAACCACCTCCTCTGAGGACTGTAAGTTCTGTGCTGTGTCCATTGAAGAAACAACACAGAATTTCAGCTTTATGTTCATTTTTCTTTTAATAGAAAGGAGCTAATTCAACCAAAAGGAAAACCACTGCTTGACCGGAAAGAACAAAGTCTCCAGTGCCACTAATTTTCCTTTAACGTGCATCTTTATGGCCAAACACTTTTAAGTTCTGAAGAGACTATCTCACAGCATTTACATTTAAGTTTTATTATTTTCATTGTACGATGGTGCCATTTTAGTTCTACCTTTTCCAAGTAGTTTCTCATGACATAAAATCGTTTAGTAACACTGACACTGTAGATAATCAATGATTATTTTCAAGGGTACCAACAGCTTGAGGATTGCTTAGAATTAAGAAATGCTTAAAAAGTTATAAATAATATATACCATAAGCAGAAAGAAAACTACCTGGGTATTTTTGCTTTCTTCCTTTTTGGACCTTGAAGAACACTCTATGAAATGCCAACTCAACATCCTATCTTTAGTATGAGTCAGGTTTTGTTTGGCTTGATTTTGGAAACCAAATTCTACAGGTTATTTGTTTGGAAGTACTTCCCAATAAAAAACAATCGTGGAAAAAAAAATCACTACAACAGTTTTAAATGATGTGACTTATAATTTCAGACCACTAGAAAATGGTCGTTGCAGAACAGATGTTTCACCAGACAAATATAAAAATTCTGTTGTGACAACATGACCTCTATAAATTGCTGTAAGCATGTAAAAGAGTGCCCACGTGGTTAAGTAGCTTATTATACATCATGAGTAAAGACATTTAAACTTCACAACTGACTGAATTTTTAAGTTGACATATAACCTGATATCTTTCTCCTTACCTATTGCATGGAAAATAAAAATGGCAATGCAGCTAAGGGAACTGTAGCTAACAAAGTCTCAGACTTCGATTCTGTCTGCTGACCAGCATCCAGGTATTGCAAATACTACTGCTGTGAAAGTGTGAGACCAGTCAGCACCTATACAGACACACAGACAGCTTAGCTGTAAAAGTGTCACCCAGTGATTACCAAGAACTGAAAACAAAACAAAAAAACAACATCAAAACCTGCTAAGCTCTTAACATAGGCTGGAAAATTAATATAGGTTAAGTCTGCAGGCAAAAATAGCTATATGGGACAAGGGAAGAGACCCAGAAAGAAACTACTAGACAGAAAGAACAATCTTAAAATACACTAATTGTGTCTGATGCCAGACAAGAAATCCAAGAGAACCAAACAAAAATTTAAATTTAAAATTATCCCCATTCTGACTGCATTAACCACAGCAAAATCAGGTATAACACCAGCATGAAAGGAAGGACTTGGGCAAAGAAAGTGAGCCCTGCCCACAGCGCAACACTGAAACAACGCATTGCTTGGGCAGGAGACAGAGTTGGGCCAATAATCCCTTGAAGTTCTTCAAGGCTCTTGAAGGGTAAGTACAGCAATTAAATGGCAGGTGTGATAAAAGCCAAAGAGGAGTGGTTGTGGTAATGGAAGCTGTGCAGTTGTTCTCTCTCTCATCCCTCCCCTATTAGCACTGCTTGGCATGACACAGGCTCCAGGTCTCCTGATGGGGTCTCAGCCACGGAGCCCTTACATCCCCCTAGCAAATGGCTCCAACCTCACTCCATAAAGGAACAGTTTTTTTGTTGTTTTTTTTTTTTTTAAACCAAGTTACTTGATTGCATAACAAGATCTTGGATCAGCATTTGTTGTTGTTGTTGTTACCTAAGACACCCTTTCAGCCCGTCTAGTATTCAGCTGCCCTAGCTTCCACCTTTTGAATCCACACCTATTTTCTTCTTCTCAGAACAGAGAAATAGTTTAGAAGAGAGAAAATAACCTGGAAGGAAGAAGCTCGCTCACACCAGAGAAGATTGCAGTGTAAATACCTATGCTGGCAGAAGAGAATAAATAATTCATTAAGATACTTTAAAATGAGATATAAAGACAACAAACCAGCTGCCAAGTACCAGCTTTGAATCCCTGAACGTTCTAACGTGTTTGTATAAATTGTAAGTCATAGTTTTTATACAAGAAAGAAAGCTGACCAAAGCCCAGGAAACTACAAACCCTTCTTTACCTCTCTTAATGTCATCCAGTTGAGGCTCAGGTGAAGGGTTATCTTTCAAAGGAGAAGTTTTAGGTCCAGTTGCTGGCTTGGTTGGGGCTCTGAACTGTGAAGGAGGTTGAGAGGCTCGGGCAGATTGTTGTTCTATTCGGGCTTGGATCTTACTGCTGCCCTCTGCTCTGAAACAAGAACCAGAGACATTCAGCAGGACTGTGCAACCGTGTTCAGCTTTTTTAATATCTTTGTGCTAATGCATGATGTGTGACTTCCTTTTGAACATCACTCTACATTGCTTTTTAAAGCTGAACAGTGAATGGCAGGTTTCTGTATGCAAAACATGCTTTCAACAGCAAATCTGCATACTGCATCCTTAAAAAATATATTTTCAAACCCAGATGTTTTTCAGTGTTGCCAAACTCACTAGCTGAAGAACAACGAAGGCTTTAATTTAGCAATTAATAGTTGTGTTGTTAAAAAACAATTAGCAACCTATATCAAAAAATCCACTCATAACAAAATCCTGCTTAAAACTATCCTAGCAAAAGAAACTATTTTCTCACTTGCAATTGTACGGTCTCAAACTGAACTCTCTTAGAGGTCAACCTGACTGGAGCAATCAGTTTTAGTGATAGATACAGCATGCAAGCATTTACCCCCCCATTTTTCATTCAGTTGCAAGCAAATAAAAGCGATAAAAAGTTAAAGATATTTCCTTAGTGGAAAATCCTCCACAGAATAATGTCAAGCCTAGCTGTTCAATCCAACTCAAGTGCTTCTTCATTTTTCTGAATCAATGATGTGATTCAGATTGTAGAACAGTCAATTATCCTTGGAAGAAAAACAAAGCAAAATGTATTCAGGTCCCTCTATGATACACCATAATGAGGTTAAAGTATGTAGTGTATTTGTCACAAAGCCTTTGGGAATACGTCTGTACATAGCATAGCGCACAACCAGCTCACATGGACATTAAGAGCTCAGTTTTGCTTCTAGGATGGTCCCAGATCAGTAATATGACATTTTGTGCCTGTGAGCTAATCCCACCAAGAAAAAAGTTAAACTAGCCCATGTGGAACTTCTTGGACTTCACCTAAACTACTTCTGGTACCTGAGCTAGAACATTTAGTGCTAACTCAAGCATCTCTCAGGATTCTATGATTTTTTCTCCATGCCACACTGAATGATAGATGCAACCCCAAAAACCAAACACAGAGCCACCTCTTCACTCATCATTGAAATGCTGCCTTTAGATACCACGTTAATATGCTTTACATAGTCATTTACAGTAGAAGTGGGGATTTGGGGATATACTCACTGTCTCCTGTGAAAGATAAAAATATAAAAGCAAAAGATTGTTTCCAGTATTAATCATGCTCTTGGAACTACAGAAGCCTTTATGTAGAAAAAGTGCAATTACTTCCCTGGGAATGTAATCAGGATGTTAACACTAATAACTCTGCTCCCACTGAGTGTCCACAGGTCGTTAAAGATCAAAGTAGCCATGAAAAAAATGCCACTTCTGAGCTAGAATACTGAATAACTTAAAAAAAAAAACACCATTCCTCAAAATACGAGTCTCCAATCTTTTTCTACCTTTCCTCTGCTTAAGAAAAGTTGAAATACTTTAAGCCTTGAGAAAGCCAAAACTCAATGGATCCTAAATACCCCATTGAACCCAAGTTCTCCTTGCATTTCTGTGCTTCTTTCTGACCTAAGCTTCACCCAGACAAAGTCAGCAGAACTTAAATTGTTGGCATTCCACATCTCATTTACAATGCGCTCATATCCACTGGACAAGATGCCCTGCCACTGAATGCCACATGGATGAGTTTTCACATCAATGACTCAGAGTGTTACAATCCATTTACCTTTAATTCAAGGTGGTTTTGGGCAAACTTCAGCCAACTCTTGACAACCTGCAACCCACGTTTCTATTAGCTTTAGCAGCTAAAAGCTCAACACTGCAGTAAACTGTTTTTTTTTTTTTTTTTTAAACACATCATACTTGTAAAATTGTTTAAGAGCTGCTTCTTCATGAGACATTTGAATAACTGCTTTCTCTTTAGATCTCAAAAACCTGTGGCTCAATGGTGCTGAAAGAACACTGTGCAGAATCTTCAGGCACTTGCAGAGCAGCAAGATTACTAAAAATGTTTCAACTGCTCACTTTGTAGCATTTGTGCAGTGAAGTCAGAATATTGGGTCAGAAAGGATTTCTGGCCTCAGCAATACCAGGCAAATCCTCACAACCATTATTTCCTCAGTTTTCTTTTCCTCTCTTTAACTGGAGGCTTTGGACTTTTTCTCTGCTCAGTATAGCATTGATCCAGAATGATGATGAGTGTTTCTTACACCTTAATAGCATATTATTAAAGCACCATGACTCCCACAGGAAGCTGTAGGGAACAAGCCTATAAAGTCCAACAATCCTTTTGACAGCCTAGTATTTCCATCTTCTATTTCAACTAACCAGAGACTCCTGAAACACATTCCATCTTTCAGCCAGCTTCCAAACCTTCAAATCATCAGAGGTGTTTCATTGCAAACTATAATTATGTCCTTTCAGCAGCTGAGAATTTACAAATTCTTTACTCTTGGATTCACACTCCCAACAGCTATTTGCATTTTTGGCAAGATAATGGCCACATAGAGCCGATAAAGTTTAGTAAGCAAACATTACTACAAAATAAAAGCAAACAGGGTTCAGGTTTGAAAGATGGTCTGAGCAGGAAACCAGCAAAAATTTGTCCTCTTAACTTAGCCCTGTCACCAGCTTTACCTTGTTTTCTTGACTTGAATGCTGCTACTAAGTTTTTCCAGTACATATTCCCCAGTGTCATGATTGATAATAAGCACACAGTCCTTCTGATACGGCCTTTTATTTCCTTTAAACACAGTCATTGGAGGAGTTGAACCCTGGTATCAAAGAAAGAGCACATATTTATTTGGTTACATTCCCCTAACCACAAGTTTATAAACACTAAAACAAATGTATGTATGTATTCTTCTGACTAGGAGGCTAAGTAGCTAATAATTAGCTAATAATTTCTTTCAGAAAATATTCATTCATGAAAAGGAAAAAATACAGTTAACGCAGTAGAATCAGACATTTCCTCACAGCAATATTGGTGCCTTTCATCATTTTAAGTGTCTCTGCAGTGGCAAAACATCTTCTTCTTAGTTGCCATTACTTACAGTTCTCCTTCCCAAAACGGTAACAGAACTGAATTTGCATAGCTGATTCTGACGAACGTCGGAAATTTCTGCTCAAGAAATTTTGGGTTTGGATAAGAAATAAAATTCTAATTACTCATGTAGCAGAACTACTGCCTAAAGAAATATGTGGTCAACTGAAAAATAATTTAAAATGCTTTGTATTTATTCTATCAAATTAAAAAAAGAAGGCAGTATTTTCATAGTTTTACAAGCAACTGTCACAAACTATGTAAGAGCAGCTGCCTTCTTCAAACTCAGATTAGCACGTAGAAGCTGAGCAATTACACCAAAATGTTTTTTCAAAAGCAAATGGGGTATTTGACTCCTTCCAGAAAGTCCTCAAGTCCATACAACACCGCATAGAGCCATATAAATCCAATGGCTTAGACTGAGAAGCGATAAAGAGAAATGCATGAGGTCTTCTGCACTGGCTAACAGATATTTCTGAGATTAAGCTACACTGCAGTTTATTCACACAAAGCCAGCCCGTACACCTGGCTTTGGGGTTACAGGAGGCAGAATCAGTTATGGTCTACCTGCACACAGCAGCATGGACACACATCTGACCATAACAAAATAGGATATGTTACTCTATGAAAAACACAGAAATAAGTTCTCAGCTTTGAGTCTTTCTCAGATTTCTCTGTAATGTAATGCTATTCTACAAAAGAAAAAAAATGTTTATTCGTATGCTTCTTCACACATGCAGCAGGAAGGCAACCGAAATCAGGGACAAGAGGAGTACATTTTATTCTGAGCAGAATAACAATCAAATTTTATCCACTCAGAATTAAACTCCTGTTCTCAATACTGCTAATAAATAGAGCATGTTTGAATCTGAAACAGTTTCAGAATAGTAAGGGCAAAATATCTGAATTCCCAGCAAAGAGAGCATAAGATATACAGATGTGATTCAGAAAACATCAGTCTCATGAAAGTCTAGTCTTCAAAGGCATTTTACATTTTTATCATTCCTACATTTGAGAGAGGAAAATAACATTTAAGAGAATAAAAAGCAAGCTGAAAGTCAAAGCCAGCTCCCTGTTGACAAGTAAGTCAGGAAACATAAAACACAAATTTAATGAAAAATGATCAAAGTTTGTTGGCCATCATTCTGCTACCTAGAGACCTAACTCAGAAAAGACTGCAATTTTGGCTAAAAAATAAGCAGAAATGGAAGCCCTACCTAAGCAAACTAACAGCCCCACCCTATTACTTAAAATTAAATCTTTAGTTTTTATGTTATTGCCTAAACAACACTGGCTTACAGATTCTGATGATTACAGGATAGAAGAAGGCAGATGGAACAGGTGACATTTAACCAAGTTTGTTAAAGCAGATTTAACCCTTCAAGTATAGAGTTTTTTAAAACAAACAAATCCTTCCTTTCCCCAACTACGACTGTTTATCATATGTAAAAGCCACAAGTAGAAATAGTGTTTAAGTTACCTAAGTGGCAAGGGACACAAAAACATGTCCACTGAATAAATCATCAAACAGAGATCTCCTCAGGGATCAGGCAATTTCAAAAAACAAGCCAGAATCTGAATCCTGTCCAGTTGTTAGACGGCTCAGAAGCAAAGCAGGATCCAAGAAATTCAGTAAACCTTGTAAGGATAAAACAATCTCAAAACTTTTCATGCTTCTTTACCATAACCCAGAGTTTCCCAGCTCTTTCTGCTGAACATACACACCGCTTCCATGGAACAACATACACCCAGGGGCTGCACTTAGTGCAGTTAGCTCTTACCCCTCTGGAGCACAGTACGAGCTGAAAGCCACTCATACTCAGGGGAAGACAAACAAATTAAACTCGTCAGTATAGAGATTTGGAAAGGGATGTTACTAGCGATGTTGTTCAACACAAAAGATGAATGAACAACACAGTTCCCAGTCAAAGACGAATGCCATTGCTATTAAACACTGTTGCCTGCTCCCTAATAGTACTACTGAGCTCTTCACTTTTATAGACAAATAAAAGCACACAACCTTATGCAGCACTAAACGTGACCAAAGCCATATAAAAAATAGGAGTGGGGGAAGCAGGTTAAAGCCTCATTCAGTGGGAATTACCACAGAACCATCACCTACCAATTAAAAACACCAACATGCTAGAAAAAACACCACCACGAGGATCTGACACATGGCTTCTAAACTGCCAACCGCTCCCCTGCAACCACCAAACCTATCTGCATCTGTGCATTCTGGTTTATTGGCTTGACACGTAGCATTAGCTTCAGCTAATAAACAAATCCGGTTCCAGCATGTAAGCACTTTCTTTTGTTTTGGGAAGGCAGCCACCGAGTCTTCAATTACAAAACAACTGCATCTATAAACAGTTTGAGCACTTGCTTTATTGCTGTTTGACCATCATCCTCACACAGTAGCTCTTTATGGCATAATTTGAGGAGGAAGTGAATGGGAAACCACTTCATTGTCACTCAGTAGAAAATTCCCTCTCGCTTCCATTGATAAAACTCAAGGCAGGGAATGGTCTGTGCTATCTGTACATGTTCTTGTAATCAACAAGCTCACGGGCCTACCTGTGGCTTCTGAACATCACACCTTGACTAAACCCAAAGTTACTCTGCCTTTATTCTTTAAGCTGTAGCACTAAAACAGATGGAAACCATCCTAGAGCTTCAGCTAGTAGGAAAAGTCTTCTTGTTAATCACGTAATAACAGGAAGGAAGGAATCAAAACAAATGAACAAACTGGAACCTTACAAATAAAACCCTTAACAAAGATTCAATGGTATAGTCCTTCCCTCATGTACCATGCTGCAAGTCTGGCTGCTCAAATACTGAGTCCACCCGTTTTTACAAAGATGAAAAAGAACATATACAGTAGACAATCTATGTTGCAAAGTTCTTAGAGTAAACAGGGAACAATACCACATGTAGCACACTTACTGGAATATGTGGCAAAGTAATGGTTACATCGTCTCCTTTACCAACTTGGAGCTCCCCTTCACAAGATGTATCGATCGAGGCGGGCTTAAAATCATCTAAAGAGGAAAATAATGGTGATTATGTTTCCAAGAGTCTTGAGTCCTCAAAATGCTGCCCCGTAAAAAGTCACTGCACATTCACTGTGATTACAGGGAATGCTAAAATTCATGGTAGTTTACAGCAGGAGTATAATAATGCACCGGTACAAAGCGTCTGTGCTCAGAGCCCCAGCCACGTGATGATACCAGACTCTAAATCTGCTTTTTAAAAGGAACCAGTTTCTAGACAGCGTTTGAAAGACCAGAAGAAGGCTTCTCAAAGCCCAGACTTTTGGTGATATCTGACGTTGCACACAGGTGTAAAACTGTGCCAAGCATCCTAAAGGAGTACCAACTTCAAGACCCAGGGCTCTGCGTGGCGCCTGCCAGTTTCAAACCTGGCGACTGCATCTGTGGCAAAGACTAATTTAGTGAGATCTGCTCATTTAGCCTAACTCTTATTTCTGACTACTAACAGACATCTTGCCTTCATAACACTTCCTTAAGGTTAGAGGAGACCTTGGAGGAGCTCCACACAAGGCCAAAGCCACTGTGGATGGAGAGCATGACTAAGGTGAGACAGTTAAAGCTCTAAACTAGCCCTAGTCTAAAAAATTTTGCTGCACTGTAGAGAATGCTGTTTCCCCTGAATAATGCACTTCTGTTTAGTATATTTATTTAAACTAAGAACATTTTAACTTAAGTATGTTCCCCTCAATAATCCTGTCATGCTGATGAGCCATAAAAAACAGGCAACATTTTGACAGAGGATTTAGACAAAGTGAAATAAGATCAGATACATTTTTTTTTTTTTTTTGTATTTTAAACAACCTTCCATTCAATTCTAGCATTTCTGGATACGAAGAGGTGCAACTATATTCACAACCAAGACATTTAATTACTGCATTAGTTAAGACACTAATATCTCAGGAAAAAAAAGAAAAAAAAAGTAATTCCACTATGAAAAGCATATTTGCAGGGAAAAAAAACAGCTTGAAAAAAAATTCTCATTAAGGGGATGTTAATGTCTAATTGAGTTTTACTTTGACAGCACAACAAGCAGAATTGGCCACACTTGACTTAATCTTCATGCCTTAACTGCCAGACCAAATCACATCCTTCATTTTCATCTGCACAGTCTGTTTCTAGCTATTGTCACCCACCTATTTTATGTGCAAGCTTGCTAAACAAAACAAACCAGCTGTAGGAGAGTAAGTGTCATTGCCAAAAAGGGATCTAGAGTTTCAACAGTACAGTCACTAAATGAAAAAGCTCATCATATCATGCTTCTTTCTTAGGTATCAGTAAAACAATGTTGCATATTTGCTAAGAGCAACTAATTGCTTTCATTTAGAAAGCTTATTAGGTGTGCATGGCTAATTTTGCTGTAGATGGAGCGCACATATGTCTATCCAAATGTAACCACAACCCTTTTTCCCCCAAGTCAAATGGTTTTAGATATTTTCCAATGATAACCCAGTTTTTCAGCATAGAATTTCATAAACACTACAGAAAATAATAAAGTATCTTAAGAAGGCACAAACAAATTTAGCCTGCAAAATCCTCTTACTGTAGTTTGTGTGAAGAGGATTACAGGAATAATATTGCACTTAGATCCCAGATAAATCATTCAAGATCAATGTCTAGAAAAAAAAAAAGTTTTCACCAGAAAAATCAAGAGAGATTTCACTTGAGTGTCACTGACCGAAAATACAGCTCATAAAAAACTCTTTGGAAACAGAACTGCACTCTTTCACTTGTAGTCTGGAGTGCTTTGGCTTTGCAACCCCTTAAGAACTTGATCAGAACTTGAAAGCACTGTCAATACTAGAAATACACTGGATTTCTACCTGGATACAGCTTGGGTTTAATTCATACAGTACCAGACAGCAACCTCATTTGTCTGATGGTCAGACTATTTAAAAAAACTTTAATTTATAAATGGAGATTTGCTAGTGTGTTAGTGCTGGCTAGAAGCCTTCAGTATTATGCATAAACAGCTAAATATACCATACATATAGCATGGTATTCCTTAACATGGTGTAATTATGCATATCAGAGGCGTGAACCACACGAATTTAAGTGTTGATGCATTAGATGGAGGCTCACTGTTTAGGGAAATAGCTTTGCTTCAATCATTGATCATCTTCTTGAGTAAAAGCTCAATCTAGAAAGTTGCTCTTTCCAAGTCTCGCTGGGATGAATGATCTCACTGAAACTAGGTACTCACAGTGCATTAAAACAGGCCACGACACTGTGCCTAGGATCATGCACCATATAACAAAATACCCTATTACTGACTGTATAAGTTTCCCACCTTAACACAAGGCTACTGAAATATGACTTCAGTATTGTTTTCATTTACTGTTGGTGATTAACTACTTATTTTAAATCCTGAACTCACTTAGGGTATGAAATAGCGATTTCCTGCCCACAGAATTTAAGTACAGAAACATAGTGAGCTCCCCCTGAAAACCATTTCCTAATATGAAATAAAATGCACCCATTGCTAGGAATGAGCAGTTAGAATGATATCTGGTGTCTTAAAAGAAAACACCAACAAAAACAGATTATTATTCCAAAACTCTCTTACTGCTTAAGACCTTGCCTCACGCTTCGTCTCTGCTCTTCAGAATTACCATGCATGTGGCAATACTGTATGAGCCTGAGTCATTTCTCCTCGCTTTCCTGGAAAGTGACTTAGTATCTAGATCACTAGAGCTAGCGCAGCCCGGGAGGAGGTCGCAGGGTTACGTGTCACCTCGTCATGAGCACAAACACTGAATTTCAAACTGCGGATGCTCTGGCTGTCGATGAGCCGGGCTCCTCTTCAGGCGCTCCTGCCATGCAAGATGAGCCAGGCAGAGGCCCGCGGTGACCTGTCCTACGACTGCCATTAAAAAAAATAACAAATAATAATAAAAAAAGCAAGCCAGCCAGCCCCTCACGCAGGAGGTATGGAAAACTTTGGCGGGCCTTCCCCAGCCTCCCTCAGACAAAGTTTATGGGTGCTGCTAGGTGCTTCCCTTGGGGAGAGGGGGTCTCAGGGGGAAACATGCATGGGGGGTGAGGAGAAGGTGACATGGGGGAGAGAGGGAAAGGGAGAGAGGGGAGGTGAAGCTGAGCAGGGAGAGGTGAAACAGGGGTGGCTCCAGAAGCCACAGTGGGGTCCTGGTGGGAAGGGAAGGGAAGGGAAGGGAAGGGAAGGGAAGGGAAGGGAAGGGAAGGGAAGGGAAGGGAAGGGAAGGGAAGGGAAGGGAAGGGAAGGGAAGGGAAGGGAAGGGAAGGGAAGGGAAGGGAAGGGAAGGGAAGGGAAGGGAAGGGAAGGGAAGGGAAGGGAAGGGAAGGGAAGGGAAGGGAAGGGAAGGGAAGGGAAGGGAAGGGAAGGGAAGGGAAGGGAAGGGAAGGGAAGGGAAGGGAAGGGAAGGGAAGGGAAGGGAAGGGAAGGGAAGGGAAGGGAAGGGAAGGGAAGGGAAGGGAAGGGAAGGGAAGGGAAGGGAAGGGAAGGGAAGGGAAGGGAAGGGAAGGGAAGGGAAGGGAAGGGAAGGGAAGGGAAGGGCTCGCCCGGCGCGGCGGGAGGAGAGCGGGGCGGCGCTCACAGCGGATGGTGTGGAAGGAGGCCTTGGGCCGCCGCTCGAAGCTCTCTCCCAGCTGCAGCGGGTGCTCCTCCTTGTCCAGCAGCGGGTTCGCCGAGCCGTTCATGGCCCCGCCGCTCCCTCCCTTCCTCTCCTCCGCCCCGCTGCGTGCGCCACCGCCCCGCGCCCTTCCGGGCTCCCGGTGCAGCCGGGGAAAGCGCTCCGGGGCGGCGGCGGCGGCGGCCGAGGGGGCGCGGGGCCTGCAGGGGCGGCCCCCGGAGCTCCCCGCCCTCGGCAGGCAGGGAGGGAGGGACGGCGAGGGACGAGGAGGGACGACGAGGGCGGCTGCGGCCTTCCCCGCCCGTGGTGCGTGGGGATCGGGCCCCCCTCCCGGGGGGATGCGCGCAGGGCTGGCTGCTGGGGGTCCTGGGGGTCCTGGGGGTCCTGGGGACGGGTCGAGCGCCTTGGGGTGCGCTTTGGCCTCAAAACAGGCTCTAAAAGCTCTCCTTGACATCGTGCTGGCTTATTCTGGCATGGCATGGCCAGCAGAGACTGGCTTGGCTTTATTTCGAGCTCGATCTGTGAAGAGTGGATGTTGAGCCCTTTTAGCATGCCGGGCAAATAGTGGGACTTTTGCTGGTTAAGGTTATTTTTGAGGGTATACCCACGGGGAGGCTTTCTTTCAAGAGAGCCCCTCTCTGTAACCTTCTCCATCCTTTTTGGAAGAAGAAGGGGGTGTGGTCTGACATCCGTGAATCCAGACAACGTTTTGACAGTTCTTTATCTCATTAGCACATTTGTATTATATGGCTTTGTTTGCAGTATTATGTTTGTATCGTTTATGGTAATACATCTAAATGAAGTACTGTTTTTTTTGCTTTAAGTTCTGTTGTTTTTTCTTATTTCCATTTTTTTCTCATTTCCATTTTTTCTTCATTTCCATTTTTTTCCCATTTCCAATTTTCCATTGGTAAATTGAAGTACTATTTTTTTCTCTAAGTTTATTTGTTTTTCTCTCATTTCCATTTTGGTAAATCAATGTGAATTCCCGGGTCTGGGTGCTGGTGGACATGAATGGCATGCTTTGGTTGCCTGCACATCCCTGGGAGTTACTGGGCCACGTAGGATTTAATTCGCATGTGCTGCCTTCCAGGGTCTGGATGTCTGTGGCAAGGCAGAGGTCAGAATTAGTTTAACATCAGGAAGAAGATTTGGATCCCAGACTATGAAGAGCTCTTTCATTGCTCCGTTTTTCATAACCTGTAGAAAAAAATACCTGCAACTGTTCAAACGGGTGTGGATCCTCAGGAAGAGGCAGGGGAAGGAGTGCTGATGTGGGCTGGCCACAGGCCTTCTTGCCACCGTGCAGGTTTTGCTCTGTTGCCCAAGTGACGCGGTGTTATGAATGCTGAGGGTTTCACCAGTGTTTTCTCACTGAGGTGAGAACAGGAAGGAGAAATGCTAACATGAGTACAGCTTGTTTTACCAATCTTAGTGGCACTCCATGTCATCTGGTTTTCGATTACAGTTTTTCTGAGGTGTTGCTAACTGGAGTTCACAAGAAACAAAGCCCTTCCTGTCCTTTTAAAGTCACTTTAGTGAAGAAAGTTTAGAGTTGCCACATCTTTCTCTTGGTGTTTTTTTTTTTTTTTAATTCACAATGTAGACCAGCAGGCTCTTTTAAGTACCTTCTTTAACTTTGAAATCAGTGTGATTTCATATGCAACCGTTAGTTTGGGTGGAAGATTGAAATTACAAGAAGTCAGACGGTTTTGCAGTCTGTCATGTTGGAGAGAGCACCATAAAGCCCTACTAAGTGCACGCTGTAACTCTTCCTCACTTTTTTTCTTCTGCTTCTAGATCCTTGGTTATTTTACCCAAGTTAAGTGACAGAAATGTATGTTAAAGAAAAGAAAATCACCCTTGGGTCTTTGCTATTCATATCTGTGTGAAAGACTCAAGGATGCTCCATGAAAATACATCGGCTGATTGCTTAGACACAGAAACAACAGGTACTGAAGATGGAGCTTTCCAAAGAAAAGGCCATAGTACAAGAATCCTTCTCCCAGAAGAGGTTGAGAGACTGGCAAAAGATCAGGTTTTGGTGTCTGAGTTCAAGCAACTGAAACTGGAAAAAGAGGCACAGAAGAATTGGGATCTGTTTTACAAAAGAAACAGCACCAACTTCTTTAAAGACAGACATTGGACAACCAGAGAGTTTGAAGAGTTAAAAGCATGTCGGGAGGTGAGTCCTGTACACTTTCTCTGTAAGAGACAGATCGATTGTTTTCAAATGATTTAATAATACTTCTAATTAAGCCCTTAAGGTAGGAGCTCTCACACATTAAGCGTGCAGTGACCTGCGTAGTCTCTCTTAATATCAAAGATACCTCTTCAGAATCAGGTGCATCAGTTCAGTTTAAAATTGACCCATATGGATACTAAGAATGGAATCTAGAACACAGAGAGCCAAGTTGTCTATTTAGGACACATGTCTATTTAGTGATATGATGTTTAAAGATGCAAGTTGGAGCACTTCAGAACACAGCTTTAAAGAAAAGCACCCAGAATTACAGGCTAATTGCAAAACATCATTAAGGGGAATAGTCAGATGCATCTGTTGTTCTTTATATCTGAATGAGACAAGACAGAAATGGTACAGCAATCTGTTTAGTCATCTACCCCTTAAGTAAGTAATTAAGAAACATTAATACATTCTAAAAGGATTTGTAATTTTGCAAAAATCAGGATTCTTCTTCTGTAGTGTCAAGATTATCCAATGGATGGCTACTTCAGTTTCTGAATCAATGGTAATTAAACTTGATTATAGGTTTTAATATGCTGATTGAACAGTGACTCTGCTGGTATTATGAGGAAAACAAAAATGATGTGCTTTGTTTTGGATTTCTTCCTCCCCAGTTTGCAGATCAGAAACTGACCATTCTGGAAGCTGGCTGTGGGGTTGGGAACTGCTTGTTTCCGCTCTTAGAAGAAGATCGGAATATTTTTGTGTATGCCTGTGATTTTTCTCCTAGAGCTGTGGAGTATGTGAAGGTTGGTGTAGTATTTGGAACCTCTTGTAGAGTGTCCTTAGAAGCTTACGAAATTACAAATGACTGGAGTGACAGACTTCTCTTGCCTTCCTTTATGTATGAAGAGTAGACTAGATTTGCCAAAAAATTTAGAGTGATCCATTTCATAGAATTGTAGAACGATTAAGGTTGGAAAAGACCTCCAAAATCATCTGGTCCAACCATCCCCTTACCACCAATATTACCCACTAAGCCACATCCCTAAGACCAAACTTTCCTTAAACACCCCCAGGGACAGTGACTCCACCACCTCCCTGGGCAACCCGTTCCAATCTTAACCACTCTATCTGAGAAGAAGTGTCCGCTAATTTCCAACCTGAACCTACCCCGAATGACCAGTAATAAAGTCCTAATTCTGGTGTGAACAGGCAAATGAAGGCGCTACATCCCCAGGGGTGGGGGAGAGTCTGGCGAGCGATTTTGACCCTCAGTTAAACTTCCCCAAGTGGATTCAGTGTAGCACCCAAACCCATCTCACAGGACTGGAAATAAGGCCAGGCACCTCTGAGCACTCCATGGCCACAGAAGAGCCGCTGTGGGAGGCAGTCAGTGGCAGGGCCCCCATCAGCTGCCTCTGTCCCCCAGCCTGACCCGCACGGCCCTGCAGGGTGCCCCTGTACCTGGGCACCACAGCCCCCTAGCGAGCACAAATGCCATCAGCTATCACTAGGGGTGTCATGAAATCCTTCTTTTAACAGTTCTTCTATATTAAAAAAAAATAGAAGCAGCAGTAAAAGAGAAATGGTATGTTTTCTGAATTGTCATAACACACGTTCCTTCTCAACTTCCTGAGAACAGTCTCTTCCAGAAGCTGTAGTTTCACTTGCAGTATCCAGCAATGAATTTCATATTGTATTAGTCACTTAGTGGAAGTTTATGTTCTTTTGCCACCATCTTTTGTGTTGCTCTACTAATTATTTTTTTACTTTTTTGAAGTAACAAATGCTGCTAATTATAATTGAAAGTACGCTCTTTTCATTCTCCCAGAAAAATTCCTTATACAGCACTGAAAGATGCAAAGTGTTCCAGTGTGATCTTACCAAAGATGATCTTCTAGAAAATATACCAGCAGATTCCGTGGATGTTGTCACTCTTATATTTGTTCTTTCTGCAGTTCATCCTGACAAAATGCATCTTGTCTTGAAGAACATTTACAAAGCAAGTATTTTAACATCTTATTTTACAGCCTTTAAAGCACTTATATTCTTTTTAGCTTGAAAGTACGATTTTATTCTGTGAAAATAGCCCCACTTGTAATGGTGATTTGTAATTAACATTGTATTCATTGAATGTATTTATTTTGCCTAGTGTAAGGGCTAAACTAGGTTTTGCAGTGTTTTTTCTTCTCGTGGTACTGTGAGGTGGTTTGGATTCTAATCTAATGTATGTTATGAACACAAGAAAATGCTATCTTGAACCTGTGACTTGGGCTTCAAGGTTGTATGGTACAAATAATGTTTACGGATTGCTGAAATGTCTGTGTTGATAAGGTACAGATGACAGCGAACCATAATTGACTTCCAGAAGATACAGTGACTTGCAGTTGAAACATTATTGTTATTATTAAACACGCTTGACCTGTGGTCATTCAGAAATGGCGTGCTCAGAGATTAACGTTAATCTAGAGACTCAGCTCCCTGGACTGCCTTTGTTGGTTGATAGGCTAGGAAAGGCCATCACAGAGGGCAGTTTCAGAACAATCACCATTCAAATGGTTTAATTTCTCTGAGGTGAGCCTGAGTCATATATTGACTGCAGAGGGACATAGACAACTTATTTTTATGTGTGTATTTTTTTTTATATTATCAGATGTCCTGTTCATTTTATTGTCAGTAGTTTGAAAAAGGAATGTTAGATTATTTTTTTTTTCATGCAGGTGGATTTTTTCATGCAGGTGCAGGTTAGATTTTTTTTTTCTAAAGGTGGAATTGGTTCATAGCTCATGTACATGAAAAGGCTAGTTATTGTTTCTTTGTGGAGATATCTGGCTCATTTGTAGATTTCTGTACAAATTTGCAAGTGGTAAATATTCCTTTTCTCTTCCAACAAATACAGCTGGAATTTGTTGAGGTAGGAAAGTTGCATGCATCTAAAGTCTAAAGTCAGAATGGCTGATGGCTGTATATTTCTAAATACTGAACTCTTTATAGCTTGATTTCTATTAAAACAAAACAAAATAAAATCAACCTCACCTGCAAACCATTTTCCTGAAATTGGTCCTTTTTTATTTATTATATTGCAATGCCATTTTTCTGAAATTGTCCCTTTTTTATTTCTTATCATGTTGCAACTTTTTTCCTTCTCACATTAAAAAAATGTTATTGTATTCTAAATTTTATGTGGCAAAATCATGTGCTAGACTGTATGCTAGCCAGCAGAGAAAATGCCCTGTTATGGCTTCATTGTTATTGTTGAAGTGTACGTTTATTTCTTTGTTTTTGAAGAGCATTGCAAAAAGCTTATTTAGCTGATCGGCATCTAAACAGGTATCTCAGAACACTTCATACCCTAGTGTTCATGGGGAAAAAATATTTTTGTAAGAGCTAACAATCCAGTTTTTATACAACATTTTTGTTGCACAGGGAATTAATTCAAAACATGTATTGCTTATGTATTGAATGTGTTAGGATACCTTGACTTAGTTATGTGTGTGTCTATAGGGTGTAAATATACATATGTATGTTATATACATATATATATATGTGTGTGTATGTTATATATATATGGCTAAATCAATCTGCCGTATTAAAACATGGATGTATTACATGACAGGTATTAAAACCAGGCAAGTGTGTCTTGTTCAGAGACTACGGACTGTATGATCATGCAATGCTCAGATTTAAATCTGGCAGCAAACTTGGAGAAAACTTCTATGTTAGACAAGATGGGACAAGATCATATTTTTTTACTGAAGGTAAGACATACTGTAGAGTGTTTTCTCTGAATCTTCTGTTTCAGCTTGCTTCAGAGAATTCCTAACATGCCCATAGAAGTTTTGTTTTACACAGACGAGCTGTTAAATAGTGGTGTACTTCATTTGCCATCTTTTTTTGTTGTATCATATACGTGCTATAATGTGACAAGCAGCAACTTCTGAATTTGTCGGATTTCATTCAGAACTGTTACCTAAGGGAGAAAGACCGAAAAATCATCTTTGTGAAGCAAGTAAGCAGTTATCTTGCCATCATTCTTTTTGTGAGGTTATTCCTGATGTGGAAGATGGGATCTACTGATGACCTCCAAAGCAGAAACATGACTAGAACACTGAGAAGTTTGTGCAGAGATCCTGATGAGATAGCTGTGGTCATTCTGCCCTCTGTTTCTTCATAAAAATGATGCAAAAAGTATTTCCACTTGATACAGTATTTAAACAGTCTTTCATTCTGTCATTGCTCTGAATGTTTTAGGAAGGGCAGTAATTGTTGCAGTTTACTGGTGGGTAAACTGAAGCACAGAGACATGAAGGAATTTGCTTAGTCTCTCAAAATGAACTGAGATTATAGCTCGCCTCCTAACTCACAATTCCTCATGCTAAACTTTAGTGAACCATTACTTCCCCCTATCAAATATAGGGCATTGTGTCCTAAGAGCTGTGTGTTTATTTCTGTGGGCTCTTTGTTCTTTTAGTCTAAAGCTAAATACAGCCACTGAAGAGACTGATTTGAAGCCAAGTAAATGTTGTTCATATTTTATGACATAATGTATTACCTAATTGCTTCTGATTTATAAAAACCATTAATCATGTCTGAGCTCTTTCTATTCTTTATGGGACAATGATGAAATCTAAGATAATGCAGGCTGTTCTCCAGCTTCATTGAGGCATTTCTAGAACTATTATTTACTGAGTGATTTTTAGTTCTACTTAAACAATTAGCTCTTGAAAGAGAATGGATGCTAAAGGGACCAAATTGAAAAAAAAAAAAACAACCTATCAGTGGAATTTTAAAACCCATTCTTATTATGTGTTAGAATTTGTTTCTGAATGAGAAATTCTTTGCTAGTGTGAATGCGTGCTTTGGGAGAAGAATTATGGTAGGGAGGGGAGAAGAGGAAGGAAGGAAGAAGAAAGAAAACTGATCTTATATTCTGTGTGTTAGCAATTGTTTTGCCTTGGGCTGGTCTGTGACTCTCTCCTGGACCACCTCTGCTCCCGCTTCTAATCCTTTATGATCTCATTCATCTCACTGATTTTCATAAACATTTTGCTTAATGCCTGAGAATTCTTTAGTCACAAGAAATGTGACTGTCATTCTTGCAGTTTGGAACCAGTGCTTTTTTTCTTGTATTTAGCAGAGATGCTACGCTGGTACACTGGCTAATTACTGCATGGGATGATTTGAATGATGCCCATTTGCAACATATCTGGCATCAGATAACACCACTGATCTTCCATGGCAATGAATCCATTTTTCCACTGTTTGAAATAATCTTAAATTTGTGGAGAAGTGCGTGATTGTAATTCTGTTTTATAGGACACGTTCAATTTCCTCATAATGAGATTTCAAATGATGCACAATTGAGAGCTGTTTATTTTTATTTCATTGATGTGGATCTCCCATTTTAAACACACACTGTTTACAGCCAGTCCACGTTCTTTCGTGATGGGTTTAAGTTGATAAAATCCTGCATTACTGCCAAAGTGGGTGGTCTCCTTTTCCCCCTCAACACACCACATCTTCTAGTGCTGGGCTGCCTATGCCTACCTGACCAGCCATTTCATCACGCTCCTCCACCTGTGTACTGAAAAAAAGGGTGTGCTTTTATTTTCTACAAAGTAGCACAAGTTTAGCACGATTTAAATTTCTTTGGAATTATGCCTGAAATAAACGAAACAAGCTGTGGGAAAGGAAGGGTAATGAATTGCAGTTAACGTGACAAGTCAATAGTATGGGCGGCCCTCTCTGCTGCTTAGGTCACCTTGTTTGTGAGGCACTTCTGCCTTCCTGAATGAAGATATGCTTCGAGTGAAATTCTTTTGTTTATGAGAAATACTTTCAGTTCGACCTAGGAGGCTTGGTACCACCATACCCACCTTGCCATTTTGTTCCTTTTTCTATTGAGCAATGGCGTGTGAAGGTCTGGTAACCTTGGGTGATATTCGTTCTTGAGCAGAGATGCATTTGTAAGGCTGGATCACCCCTGGAGTATTTGGAGTAGGTGATGTATTCAGCTAGTGAAGGCCAGCTGCACAAAGCAAAAATATACTACTGTTGGTCATAGGGAGAATGAGGAGGCACAATAAAAAATAACAGATGTGGCAGGTTTTGGAAACTAAACTGGGTTTAGTTCCTTTCCTGAGCTTAAATCCCACTTTTGCAAGCTGTTTTGCTTAAGTTGATGTTTCCAGAGGAGTCCTGTATTGATTTTATTCAGTACAAGTGCAGCAGTCTGCTTGCATAGAACAGCTTGAAATCTGAAGGCACGTGTGATTTTTCATGCTCTAACACATAAGAACATATGCTTATATAAATGCTGAATAGTGTTTTAAAAATTGCTTAAACAGGGTTTTTAATCTATTTTTTTTTCTTTTAGAGTTCTTGTCTCAGCTCTTCAAGGCTGAGGGATATGAGCAAGTGGTCAATGAATACGTGCACCGAGAAACTGTGAATAGGAAAGAAGACTTGCGTGTTCCAAGAGTTTTTCTTCAAAGCAAATTTCAAAAGCCTTTCAGTAAGACGGAAGTTCTTGCTGATTAGCAATAGCGTTGCCAATAGCATGTAGTTTTTCCTTGTGCATGCTCATCTGTTTGGTAAACCAGAAATGACTGTATCCAGGAACTCTTGGTGGATTTTGCCCTCAGATATGAAATACGAATGTTAATTCTAATTAAAATTTAAGAGGTTTTGCAAATCAGGAAACCTGCTGAGTATCTTGTTTTTAAAGTAAATCCTATGCAGCATTGTTGGAGGATCAGGTAAAACAGACTAAACATTTTTTAACTCTAAGCTCTAGTTTTTATTATTTACTGGTACAATTGTTATTTCCATTTTTATTAAAAATGATTTTAAAATAAATATCTTTTGTTTCCTATAACTTCTTTTTGTTGTTGACTTGTTAGTGTTCCAGTATTTCATCTGCTTTCAGCACTCATAGGACTTTTGAGTGTAACTTCTCAGATACAGGAATGAAACAGGCTCAGTCACTGGTATTTTTTTTAAAAGCTGCTTCAGTATTTTAATAATAATCTTCTTAATATTCTCAGCATTTTGATATATTTACATATCAAAATATTTATTTTGAATTTATTTTAAATATGTTCCTAATTTATCTGATTTCATGCTTGGAGGAAGTTGTTAAAAGATCAGTTTGTCTTTATCCCTAATTAATTTCAGATGTTCTTCATTTGCTGAACAGAAACAGTCGAGGTTTTCCAAGTCAGTTTCCCATTTGAAACTGAAATTTGTAAGCGAGAAGTACTTCTTTTTATATGAATTGTATTCTGCTTCTCCTTTCCTGAGCAGAGGTCTTAACTCTTTTCTCTCACTATCAGGCAAGGTGTTGGTCTTTGCTGTTCCTACTACTAAAAGGCCTTGTACTGATGCTCTGCCTCAGGCTCTCACAGACTTGACTGCATGAAGAAAATTCATCCTTTCCCTGTGACATCCCCATCTGTTTGCACTGCAGAACCTCTTGTTTGTTCTTGGATGATAAAATCTCACAAACACATCTGGATCTTTCACCTGCATTTTGGACAGCTGCTCTGCAGCAGAGAAAGCTCAGAAGTATCTGGTGACTTGTGCAATGGGCAGTGCTGGTCTTGTGTAATGCACACAAGTTGCAACAAGGGTGATTTCAATGAAATACTAGGATTTGTGGGGGAGGGGGAGGGCAGGCACTGGGACAGGGCCAGAGAGGTTGTGCAACCTCTGTCATGGGAAATACTGAGAAACTGAGTGGGCAAGGCCTTGAACAACCTGTTTGAGAGTGGCTCTGTTCTGAGCAGGGAGCTGATTTCTTGCACTATAAATTGCCGTGTGATCATATGACTCAGGCTGTTGTTCCACTGGGCTTGTGTGTTGCTAGATGACCTAGTCATACTCCTCTGATACGGATCAGAGGTGTTTGCCTATGCTTGTGACAAGCTAGCTGTAATGTGATACTGCATTTTTTTCAGCACTTACACTGGCTCTGTGTATGGAGAGAAAGAAGTAATAATTTTCCAGCATAAAGCCTACTGTTGCAAAGTTAACTAGTCAGATTTTTTTTTTTAACAAATGGAAGCTGCCAGAGGTCTTATACAGTTTAGATGTTTGTAAATAAATTTGCAGCAAATAATTATTTTTTTTAAATTGATACCATGAGCCCCAAAGCTGGATTTATTGTGTCATAAAACTTGGGCCTCAGAGGAAAAAGCGATTAAGCCACACAACTCTCCTAATGACTCTTTGAGGATGGTTATTACATGACATCTCCTTAGTTTATGGAGAGTATCATCCTGGGGATTTATGTATTACTGACCCCTACTGTGCAACCCATTAGCACTTTCTGCCATATGAGTAATAAGTGTCTAGTAACATTTATAGTAAATGGAAAAATATATTAAGAAGGGGGTATAACAGTGATAGCTTTATTATAGTCTGAGCAATCATCATTTTGTAGCTTCCCTTACCAAATGTTCATCTTTAGTACAGCAGTTCTGCAATGACTGGAGGTAGCCTGAGATCTCTTGATTTTAGTGCAGTCTGGACCCTGCAACATCAAGTGTCCTACAGGGCTGGATGCTTGGTCATTTAGAGCGCACAGCATGTAAATGAGACCAAAGGATTGCCCTCTTCATCACTTTGGCATGTGACTGTCAGCATTTGCAATGGCAAGTGCACTGAAGTGAACATGCCAAAAAGGAACTGAAAAGTAGGCAAGTATTTATAAAAAAAAAAAAAACAAAAAAAAAACGGTTTGAGTCAACCCAATAGACTTAATTGCAGAATGCAATTGACTTCCTTTTTTACACTGAACTAAATGTTTTTTTGAACAATAATACACTTTTCAGTGGCTGTAGCTTGAGTGTTTCTTTATGGTTCTGCTGAGGGAACTGCCATCACTTTTTGTGTAGGACACACTCAAAGGAAAGCAGTAGTAGAATTTGTTTTTCTTCTCATTCAATCTCATTTCCAGTCAGACCTGGAAAATGAAGTACCCAGCTACTCAGAAGAAAGTCTGCCAGCTGTAGTTGTCATAAAGCAGAGGTTAGTTTGAGGTGAGTGGTCAGAAAGCTTTATTAAGTCTTTATACCTCTGCTTCTGTGAACGCCAAATCATGGTAAGCTTTTTCAACTGTGGTAAAATTCGAGGAAGTTGAGGGAGCTTGAAGAAGTCCTTGCATCATCCTGTGAGACGTGATAACTGAAGGGATGCATGTGGCTGTTGTGCTGATGAATAAAGTGTCCATACTCACCCCCACCCCTTCAACCTTTGCAAGCCCATGTTAAGCTCACCAGAGGCAGAACATGCTAAGGACAGCTCTACCTGGAATCCTCACCTGAAGAACTCTCCTTAGGGAGGCAAGGTAATCAGGGATAATAGTCTCAAAAGGACTTGGAAAAAAAAAACCACCATGCACTGAATTGTGCTCACCTTGCATGAACAAGCTAATATGCCATCGCTGTAATGAAAGTATTGATCGTTCTTTGATTTGTCTTCAATCAGTAGGGGCTGCTGAGACTGAATTAATTGTCTGCAGAAAACCTTCTTAAGCTGAGCTAGCTGCTGGTCTGGCAAGCATAATCAGTAAGTTACTTCATGCTACCACCCTGTTCTGAGCAATACTTAGAAATAACTATCTAAAGAGTGAGACTAAGAAAACCTGATTTTGTGTGTGTATGTGTGTTTAAGATTTGGTGTGCTGTGATGACATTATCTGGTGTTTAATAAAGTGTGAACTCTGGTTAAAGCTTTTCCTGCAGTCAGGGAATCCTAAAGTCTCTCTCTTCTGTGGGATTCTCGAATGTCTTCTACTGGAATTGGACAGCGTATATTAAGAGAATGTTAATGTGCCATTCTCAGTAAGGACACGATCCTTTTGGCTATTTTCATCAAATTTACAGAAATATAACATCTTTGTGTCTTCTGTCATTCTGTGACCTTTACTGTTCTGTCAAATTTGGTTGATATTGGCCAATGTGTTTGAAGACAGGCTAAGACTAGACAGAAATCCACATATGCATTGCGTTTTGTACGCATGGGTAAGCTTTGTTTCCTTAGGAACACGGGCAGCTGAGAAAAATTCACTTGAACTTTAAGTAGTAGTGCCACAGCAAGCTTTGTGTGGTTCACCTGAAAGTTAAAACACTATTTATGTCCATCTTTAATGTATCTGAATGTTTATGGGGTTCCAAAGGCATGATGTTTAAGCAGGTAATACAGCATTATCCACATGGTTGAATGTGCATCATTCCTATGTAGCAAAGTGCTATAAAATCAGGACCTGAAAATTGTAGCATCTGTAAGTATAAGCAGCCAACTGTAAAACATACAGCCTTGGTCACATGAGGAAAAAATTGGTATATCGAATCTGAAAGGTCGTGTACAGGCCTAGCTGATGTTCCCGGGTTTTGTTTGTTTGTTTTTAGTTTTGTTGTGTGGTTATGTATCTGAACATATTGAACATTGAGGGATACAAATTACCAACTAGGGAGTGTTTTTCTAGAAGAGTTGTGTGAAAGATATATATTTGAAGAAGAAGTCAGTGGTGAAAACCAGTATGTGGAGGAGGAAAAAGGTAAGATTATGTTTAAGGTTCTAGGAGGAAAAAGTTTTCTGAGCCTTACAGGCCAGCAGTGACATACAATTAAATGAGTTGCTCACCTAAAAGGTAAAATTTCAGGAATGAAAGCCTGCAGCTTCCAAAACTAGACAAAAATTACATACAGACAGAAGGGCAACATCTAATTGTGTACAATATTAGTAATACACGCAGGATATTCTGGGAAGCAGAATTTTATACCGGAAAGATGTGTGTGAAGATATGGCTATTGAAAATAGGTAAGTCTTTGTTTATGGATTTTTATCTTCCATAGTGTAGCAATAATGAATTTTTTGCTGGTTATGCTTGTTACTATTAGGAAAGATTGTGAGCCATTTTGAACATTTGGGAGCAAACATTTACCAGTTACACATTCTGCAAAAAGATATGACTCTTGGGTGCAGTTGATTCAGGATATGAGTATGTTTGTACTCTGTAATATGAGTTCGTTTATTAGAACAAAGGCAGATGGTGAGTCTTTACTGTGGGGAGGCACACAGAGGCATTGCTTGCAAAAATAAAAGCTATTAGCCAGGTAAAATGTTTCATTAGAGAACTGTTTTTCATTCCTTCTTCCCAAGCTGATGTGCACCATTCATTGTGTTTGCATTGGAGATAAAATACTGCTGCTGTGAAATTGGGGAAGACAAGGGCATAAAGAAAAGCCTGTGATTTTTCCAAAAGACAAGTGATTTTGTGTACCTCTACTTAATGATCCTAGGTTAGGAACATTTACCCTCTTTTCCAGCAACTCTCAAAACTCATCCTAGGAAAATTTTGATTGATTTTGAAGGTCCTATCAACTCCAGCTCACATTTGCAACATCTGTAGTATTCACTGAGTCTGCAACTGGAATAACTGAGGGAATATAGGAAAATTCAGAGAGCAGACAAGCCACAGCCTGCCTATTGCCTGGGCTCCACCGAGTATTTGTCTATAGTCAGCTTCTCTGGACCCTTGCTCCCTGTAGTAGACTTTAAATACCGGAAAAGATGCTCTTCAGTGAGGTAATATCTTCACACATATGGGATTGTTATACATCTGACATTTAAGGATTTTGATGCTACTTTTCATTCATTATCCTTCTTTAATTTTTTTTCCCTAGATTTGGCTTCAAGCTTTTAAGTGAAAGGTGATACTTAATTAGATTTTTTTTTTATCATCAAACAGAAGCCTTTTAAACATACCAGACCTGTTGCTGTTATGCTAAAACCCTAGTGTTCAAAGGAGAGAGGAAGGGGGGGGTGGTTGGGAGGAAAAGAGAGTTGTTTTCTGCATGAATACAATAAATGCTCTATTCCACTTGTTTTATTAGTGAAACCAACTTCGCAGGAATGTAAAATACCGTGAAGAAGCCACAAAACCACTACAACTATCCTTTTCTGAATTACATTCAGGAAGATTGTTTTGAAACTCAGCAGTGACCAGCTGGCTTCAGTATCTAAATACTCAATTTGCATTCTGGAGTGCTCTGTCATATTCATTAGGACCTGGCCCCAGGGAACATGAAATTTGTCACCTTTTGTCTGGATAAATGTGAATTACTAGTTGTAAGCTGAACATGAAGATGTTCTAGAGTCTTGACCTGTTACAGCACCATACCTCTTTGCCCCACCACTATGAGTCTTTTGCTGGCTTTGGGGCAGCTTCCAGTAACAGTTTCAGGCTTTGATTTTCTGTTTTGAAAGCACCTAATAAAGAGAGGACCAGCAACCATCAGGATATTCTTGATCTGTATTTGTCTGGGACACAATGGCCAAGAGAATGCCTATTAAAATAAGAGTAAAACTCAGAAGAGAGAAGAACCTTCTTTAAAGTAAACTGAAACAATCAAGCTGATACAGAGCCAGAGTGTATTTTAGAAATACTGAAAAATCTTCCTCTTCCAAACAGACTTTCCTCTATACACAAATATTAGCCTTTCCTTTTACTTGAGGGACCCTTCCAAGCCACTAATGAAAGGGTTAAAAAACAACCAAACAAACAAAACCAAAAACCATAACCTTAAAGGAAAAGAAAATATCACAAGCAGACTTTACAACAGAAATGACATGTATTCCTTAAAAAAGAGCAGTATTGTTCTCAAAAGCCCACTGAAGACAGGGTGAACTTCTTAAGTAATACTGAGAGTTACTACCTTGATTCCATAATGCACGCTTTGTACTTCATCTATACAAACTTATGTATGTGAGATCTTTGACTAATTTGGCCAGCTATAATAGATGAGTGAGAGAGAATGACTGCTAGTTACAACAGCTCTTGAGATGTGTGAGTACTTTTTTAAAAGAAAGGTGTCTTGTGAATGACTGAATATGTATTCCTGCAATTTCACTGACAAATTGAAGGAACAAGACTTCTTTGTCTGTGCTAGCAGCAATATGATTTATTCACATGCCAGGGCTGCCTATCTGTTGGCAGTAAATGCAATGTCAGGCAGCATTATTTAGTACTGCAATAAAAGTCCAAAGATTAATATCTTAAAAAAAAAAAAAAGTAACTTTCAAAAATTTAATGAAAAAGAGTTAGAATGTGTCTGGCAAGCTTGAAAAGCTTGCAAGTGAAACTGTAGCTGCAACAGTGGCATTACTCATGTTTACATACCAAATAAAGCTGAAGATGCGCAGCGCCAGACTTTGCTCCAGGGACATCCAAATAAATGGTTTTGCAGCACAGATAGCAGCAGTATAACTGTCTGTTACTGTGACGATACAGTTTTGTGTCATAAAGTGTTGTAGATGGTTGGAAATCTGCTGCTGTTGACTACATTCATAAATATGAATAAAGTGTGAGTCTCACTGTGAAATTTGCTTTTGTGGCTTGCCTTGACATTTCCTGGAGCCTTTAACATTGTATATCCTTAGTTTAGCTACACTTTTATTGCTATTGATTTTTATGGTGAATGTGTTGAATATTACAGGAGGTAGAAAGAAATATAAAGTGTTGAAAAGGTAGGTTGTACAGGGCTACAGGAAAGTCCCTGGAACCAGGGTGAATGGAGCCCAAATATTAAGTTTAACATAAGGATTCTTCCAAAGAAGATTCTTGTGAACAAGTTCACAATGTGAAATGTTTACTGCATTCAGCTCTGCATTCAGCTCTGGGGCCCCCGCCATGAGAAGGACATGGATGTGGACAAGGAACAAGTCCAGAGGAGGCCACAAGGATGCTCAGAGGGCTGGAGCTCCTCTCCTATGAAGAAAGGCTGAGAGAGGTGGGGATGTTCAGCCTGGAGAAGAGAAGGCTGCGGAGAGACCTCATAGTGGCCTTGCAGTACCTGAAGGAGGCCTGCAGGAAAGCTGGGGAGGGACTTAGTCAGGGAGTGTAATGATAGGGCAAGTGGTGATGGCTTTAAACTAAAAGAGAGTAGGTTTAGATTAGGTATTAAAAAGAAATTCTTCACTATTAGGGTGAGAGAAGCTGTGGATGCCCCGTCCCTAGAAATGTTAGCCCCACCCCTAGCCAGGCTGGATGGGGCTTCAAGCAACCTGGTCTGGTGGGAGGTGTCCCTGCCCATAGCAGGGGATTTGGAATGAGGTGATCTTCATGTCCCTTCCAACCCAAACCATTCATGATCCTGTTGGTTTCATGGGTCACTAAGCTTTGCCTCTCGCTTCTTGCCCTTTAGGGAGAAGAGAATGATCTAGGAGTGAAAAAATGGTGCATAGGAAACCAGTAGCTGTTTTTTGGTCTCAGTTCTGTCTTCCTATTTTTCCTCCTACTACATCAAGTTTTTCAGAGTCTAGGACTTAAAGAGGTAACCCTACAAAGTTACCTTGAAAAGGAAAGGATTGGGTGAAAGGGCAACACTGGAAAGTACTTCCCAGATTGAAAATTGACATATTTTGTTCTTCACCTGATCAACCCTGGTCTTCCCAGTCTGCTCCTGGTCAGAACTACAGCAAATACAACCTTATGGTGCCTGTAAGAAGGATGAAGAACTGTTGATCCCTGTGCTTGGAGGCCTGCTGGATTTATAGCTTTAAACCCATTTATATTTGATAGTCGCTGTTTGAAGTCCAGGCACAGAAGGAACATAGGTTTTAAAAAAGAAACTGACTTAAGAAGGGGAGGAAAGTTTGCCTGTCAGTACTGGTTAGCAAAGTATGCAGCTGGTATGATGTGTATCTTTTGAGTAAGGGTAACATTAGGTATTGTTTGCAATTCAGTGGAAAAGGAATAGCTTCTTTTACCACCAGTACAAAATAACTTCCTTCTCTGCAGGCTGTCTCCGCTTTGTTAAGGCCTGGTCAGAAGCTGTCTTATGTTTTGTGCCTAAATGTGGAGTTGTTATCACGAGGTTACTTATTTGTGCAAAAGTTGGATTTTTTTTCCCCTTCGTACCCTGCTGCGTTAGATAGACTAAAAAGGGTGGAGGAAAGGTGTTTAGAATTTTGTTCACAAGGTGGCAGCAGCTGCTAACCACAGAGCTGCCTTCCTTTTAACCCTAGCCTGAGCTGTTGACTCAACCTTTAACGCGGTGGTAGGAAGAGCTGGTAATGGTTATCCATAGACAAGACAGCTACAGTCTTTTTTTATATGCAGTTAAGTCCTTTTTTGGTCTACTTAAATAGCTCTTGGATCTTGAAGAAGGGCCACATAAAAGTATTTAAAGAAAATACAGTTGTATTGCAGAGGTACTTGGTATTTAGACAGAATGTTGTTGGAACAATATGAAGGAGACTAAGGTGAAATACCATTAACTGGTAATGGCAGCTGGGATCCTCTACCCCTGAGGTAATAATTGGTTGCATTGATGACTTGCAGGTTGTTTCTGCGTAATTGGATTCCCCCTAAACTGGTACCCTAAAAACCGCGGTGATTTAAGACGGTTTTCAAAGCTTTGAAATGCACACTTCCTTAATACAGTATTTTCTTAACTCCTCAAAAATGCTAGACAAATCTCTGTTTATATGGACCATACCCATTTTCTTCCTACTTCTTTTGTTTTGTAGGTGAGCTGCTCTCCAGTAGAGCAGCATCAGAACTGCATAAGATACATATGACCAGAGAGGCTGTATCTTTTTCATTAATTACACCATTGAACTCAGCTGTAGTTTAGTTTGCCATTTTGCAGTTTTTTCTACTGTAGTAATCCCCATTTTGTCTCCAGCATGCCCTCCTTGCTTAAAGGGAAAGAGGAAGAATAGAACAAAATTACATTTACCTCTTGCTGGCTTTATATCTCATTTCAAACACTGTGTGTTTAGTATGCTGCCTGGTAACCGATTACGAATAAGCCACGATGTAAAACTGCCTCAATCACATTTTATGTGGCAGTAATTCTTTTGGATATTTAGTATTTGAATTATTGTAAATACTAATCATCTGTCACTGCAGAAACCTATCTGTTTAAGAAAAAAAAAAAAAGCAGCTCTACTGTGTGCCTGTCTTTCATTTCCTTTTCTCTTTGTTTAGGACTAACCTATCTTTGCTTTTTGCACAAGTGAGTGGGATGAGCAGTACCTTGGACCACGGTGTTCCTGTTGGCAAGTTGATCTTTGTCACTGCCTGCAGCTCAGAGCATGGGCAACGCACATGGGACAAGGATGAGCCTGGAAGCCTTCTTTCCACAGTGCTTGCACCAAGCCAGATACTAAGAGCCAGCAGCTGTACAGCCTGCAAGAGGGGTACTAAAGCTGTCATCTGCCCTTTGTTCAACAGGTTTGACCATCTTGGCACATACTCATTGGGTCTGCATCCAAAACACAGCTTGGGACAACACCATAACCCCAGCCTTCCTGCTGTACACCCCTCCAGCCCTCCCTAGCACCAGGCAGGGTGGTGGGATGACTGACAATTTGTATCCCAGATGTCCTTTTCTGACAGTCAGTGCCTTGCTCGGCTCCCAGCCTCATGGCTTCATTCCTAGCATGAAACTGGGAACAAAAGCTTTCTGCAGGCCTACAGAGTGGTTGCTCCCTCCTCTCTTCACAGAAATTGAATGGAAGCACGACTGTTCCATGTTGGAACTAATCACTGGTCACAGCTGCCTCTGAAACGAGGCTGGGGCATTGTACCCCTGAGAAGCCGTGGCACAAGCGACTGGAACAGGACACTGTGCGGCGCAGCGGTTCGCGTTGTTCCAGGCTAAGCAATTAGGGCTTATCCACCGAATAAAGGGGACTGTGGCCAGCCTTCTTGGCTGTGTATGGCTTGTACAGCAGATGGTACCCAGAGTATAATGGACTAAGAAAATGTTCTGAGTGGTGAAAATGTCACAGTTGAAAATGTCACCACCACTGACCTTCTCTGGAAAAGCAGAGGCCAACTGAAAAAGCCTTTTATGCAGGCAGTGGGTACCAGGAAAAACAGACACTCATGAGATACTTTTATTATTTATTTATTTATTTTCCTGGCAATAGGATGTTCTAAATCAGTTGATGTGTCCCAGAATTTTGAGGCATGCTTCACCCTCCATGATAGGAACCAAATAAAGATAAGAGGGAGGGAGATTTGTGGTTTCAATATGGGAACGTGAAATGAAGATGGAAACTGAGGAACCAGTTTTTCCAACTGGGGGAGTTAACACAGGCCCTGATGAATTGCCTTACGCTGATTGGGATATGAGATGAAGCAGTCAGCCAAAGATTACTGGAGAACACACAACTGACTAGTTATGTAGATCAATTGTACTTTGCAAAGTGGAGAAGAACACCCAGAGCAGTTTATGAAATTTATGAAGGCTGAGCAAGCCTGCAACACTGTGGATGTAGTAAAGAATGAAAACTAAAATACCACAAGTACAGAAGGGCATGCCAGATCTCAAAGCTGGATTCTCAAGGAACAAAATGTGGCAATGCACAGGCTGGTGAACATTGTGAGCTGAGACAATGCAGCTCTGAAAGAAGGATACAAGAACACATGTGGATTGTATTGTTTGCTAGTGCTAGCAGTGTGTGTAGCATGTACTGAAGAATGGTGACCTTCAGGAAGGAAGGAAAAGTGGATAATGCTGCAGCCAAAGCTGTATAGACTAATCTCCCTAAAGCAAATAGCACATGTTAGCAGTGAGGTAGCCTGTGGAGCAAGCTACCAACATTACATCAGAAACAGGAATATCAACATAAAACAGTGTTGATAAGTCTGAAGAGAAACGGATAAAGCCTAAGTGACAATGGTAAGACATGTGAACTGTGAACTGAACATCTTGATAAACTGTTAAGTCTATGACAGTTTGCTGGGGGGTGGGATGGAGCAGGGCAGTAATAGTTATTGGAGTGTGGGACTTACCTAGATGGTGACCTCCTCATGTGGAGGTCCTCCATACTCACTGGAGAGATGGGGAGAAAAAAAAAAAGAGTGATAAAAGAATTTGGGAATGTGTTCACAGATCAGAAATATTTGCAACACTGCACCAATCAGAGCCAGTCTGTTACTGAATTTACACCCTTAGTAAAGATCTCCTTACCCTAGGGCTGATGTCTGGGGAGGGACGGGCAGATTCATTACGGTTGGGAATCACAAAATCAATAGGGGATCTAAAAGAACAGATACCCACTTGCTCATTATTGTGGGAGAAGAGAGAATCCCAAATCATCCACTTGATACCTGAACCCAAAAAATTTAGTAAGAATTTAAAAAGGAGCATTTTTCTATGCCCTAGAAGAAAAATGTTTGAAGATGTCAAATATTTTTTTACTTCGTTGCACCAGCAAAGTTCTGTAAGACACTCCTAGCCTAAAAACAGTGCCTGCATGTATTTAAACCTCCTGCATTCCTGGGGCACTGCTTTCTCAGGTCATAGCACAGACTGCACGAGGCACACCGCTGTGCCTGCTTGGCTCTGAGTGATTTCTGAACCAGGAAACTGAGCCCATAAGTACATCACCTTCTATCGAGCCCTTTTTCCCCCTTTTCCATAATGTCCTTCTTTCTAATTCTCCTTCCTTCCAGTAGCATGACATGCCTGACTTCATTCTTTCCTTCAGCCATATAAGCTATCAGATAACTAGCATTTACTATTTGTATGTGCTAAACATTTCCTTCCTTCTCTGGTTTTATTGTCTTTAGACTACAATTGTTTGGGGACAGGTTTGAGTTCCTGTATTTTTAAGTGGTACTTAAAAC
Organism: Cygnus atratus; assembly: GCF_013377495.2. Taxonomy (NCBI): domain Eukaryota; kingdom Metazoa; phylum Chordata; class Aves; order Anseriformes; family Anatidae; genus Cygnus; species Cygnus atratus. Next base: position 44,923,120 of record NC_066363.1, read on the forward strand.
AGTGGAATGCAAATTTGGGATGAATTTACTATGATTTAGTCACCCCTGTTCTTCCTCATAATTTGTGAAAAACAGGCTCTATTGGTATGTGTTATCGCAAAAGTGCTGCCTCCGTTGATCCAAATTCCAGCTGTTCCTCATTTGCAAAGAGGATACGCTGGAGGAAATTGCTTTACACCCAAAATGGGGTTAATTACTCCTTGTTATATTTTTATTCAACTTCTTTTTGAATTTTCTTTTAATTACTCCTTTTTCTATTAAGCACAAGCTAAATATTGACAATCCAGTTTATTATTATTTTTTCTTATATGGACAGTAACAGCCTTCTCTGGCCCATTGTTGCTCTGACTAGTGAGTTCAAACAGTTGCACATCATTCCTCATGTGCAGATACACGGACTGTCATCCAACCTCTTCCCTTCATCAGTTTGTTCCCATCTCAGAAAACTTTTAGGCTACTAGAGACCCTATATTGCATTAATTGATCTGTGAGCCTGCATGTAATGCAGCCTGGCTTGCAAGGTTGCACAAAAAGAGAAAAAAACCTCATTCATCATAAGTTCATGTTCTAATTTTTTTCATCCAAAGGCTGCTTGCGGACATCTGTGCAAAGGTAGCGTGGTTCTCTGTAGAGCCAGGACCAGTGCCCATTTCCCAATTCTGGGTCATGTTCCCTTCTGAAAGTAAAGGTGAGAG